>NC_052505.1:47881731-48224305 GCF_014356525.2 Nilaparvata lugens | reverse complement strand
CAGTCAACAGCTAGCCAGAGGTCTTGAGTGAATATGCACTAGACAACATTATCAGTAATTTGGATTATCAGTAATAAATCTGATAGAATTGTGTATATTATTATGTTGATGATCAGGCAGCTGCTGTATTTACAAATAAAGAGCGTTCAAAGCTCTTCAATAGTGAATTTGAAGAATTTCTAGAATTTTAAGTTTGGTTAACATTACCTCAACTATTGAATTGGAACATAGTGGAGTGGCGAAGATAGTGTATCAGAAAAGGTAGCTGAGAGTTTTTAAATTATGCATGTAATCGAATGTGTCAGAACATAGTGGAGTAGTGATAAGGTGGGGTAGAAAGTATGAGGAAGCAGATACATTAATTTAGATACTGTAAAAACATGATTTGAGCACTCTTAGCTACCTTCACTGATACACTCTATCTTCGCTGCTTCCCTATGTTTTGACTCTCAACCATCGTGTTGAAACATAGTGGAACGGCGAAGGTTGAGTGAAACGGCGATTGAAGCTCAAGCTTCTAGTAGATTCAACCTTCTTTGCTCCACTATGTTCTGACGCATTCAACTAGACCTACCTGCTTTATTTTGAACTCTCAGCTACCTGCTTCGCCGCTACACTCCACATTCACCACTTCATCAAGTTTTAACCCTTACACACCGTCGTCAATGGACTAAATCACAATCAAATGATTCAGATAGAGATCCTTTCATATTTAATACTGGTATCAAATAAAAATATTGTAATTTTCTGAAGACATGAATTAATTACCAATGTCATGGTAATTAATTAAATAACAATTAAATTTAAATTAATTAAATTGAAATGAAAAAGAAATAATTAATTAAATAATAATTAATTTAATCAATGGTAATTAATTAAATCTATGTTGAAAAATACTTCAATCATTGGTAAACGAACCGAACAAAAACAAGCATGCCTCCACATTCAAATATGCTTTTGTTCGGGAGCCAGAAATTTGTCTTGCTTGTAATGTTAGTTTAATTATTCTTGCTATGATCTAATTAAAACATGTTTTTTTAATGATAAGTAGGCTTTCAATTTTCAATAACAATTGATGATTTCAGACAAATATAGATTGAATCTCTGAAGATAAATATGAAAGAAATGAAATAAACTCCGATTTACAAGAATATAGTGAGATTTAACAGTAACTCCACAAATCCTATGACCCTATCATAATATTTGTGGTAAAATTCGCTTACAAGTTTGTACTTTGGTCGAAATCTAAATACTTATAAAAAATACCATGACTCCAAAACTTGTAAATTTTACCTGGAATGACAATGACAAGTAGAAATCTTGATCGATTGGAAACGGCATTTTGTAGTTGAGGTTGTGAATAAGTTTGAAGCGTTTTGTTCGTACAACTCTCATGGGGTAGTACATGGTTATTTCATGCAAACTATGGCTTGCATAAATAGCAGGTTCGTCATCACGGATTTCAGTGGCACTGGCTTCATCGACAACTGGCTCTAAACAAAACCAAAGCAAATACTATACAAGCATCTTGAATTGTTTCAAGATTGCATCTTGTTTTAATTTCACCATATAGGTTATCAATGATCAGCATTATTTAAGATATTTCACATAGAATTATTAACAGTTTCGAATTCATAATAAAATCATAAGTAGCTACATCAATACATTAATAAGAATAAAATAATGTGGAGAATTGGTAATGTTCTCACTGGCAGTGCTAACAATAATTCTGTACACAAATCGAAAAACTTTGTAAAATATAAGCAAAGAGAAGTTATATTTTAAAAATATGATTTGTTTTTTAATGCGGCCAGAGTCCAGACTGCTGTTGATGTCACTTCTGATGGATTCAATAACTTTTTTGTGGATTCTGTTTCTCTGATAAGCAGGGATATACCTTTTAGTATTCAAGCAATCAACATTTTTATTTGTTATCGAACATATTTCATACAAATAGAGTTAATATCCAGGTATCAGCATTTGGAAACATTCAAATAATGTATATGAATATATTAAATACATATAGAATATATTCAATATATATATATATATATATATATATATATATATATATATATATATATATATATATATATATATATCCAAAAATTTCCCCCATTTCTAATGTAAGTTTTTAAGTGTTTTCAATCTATTTATGTCTTGTGTCTCCTGTTTTAATATATATTAGGAGACACAAGACATAACTAGATTGAAAACATTTAAAAACTTACATTAGAAATGGGGGAAATTTTCGGAAACTGAGTTTCCTTCCTCAACCGAGCAGACTGCAGTTTGAAATCAAAAGGTCGTGTGACCACAGAGTACGCATTAAGAGTCAATTGTAGCAGCAGAGACCACAGATTACGCGGTGCAGATGGATGGAGAGAAAAAGGGTACAGATTCAGGGGACATTATGGTGTATTTAAGGGGCAGTTACAAACGGGATATTTAAGATTTGAGTCGATTATGAGTAAGGAAAGGTGTAGCTTATGAATTGATAGAAAAGAGGAGATTTAAAATTAGAAATCAAAAAAGAATTGGACTAAAATTGGAGAAAGGAATTGTAGAATTGAACTTGAATGAAATTTATTTTTCATTTTTCATTGAACATTTAATATATAATTGATAGCTGTGAAATTTATTATGATATGATGAAATTTATTTCAATTTAATTTAAAAGTTGGTAGCTATGGTACTATTGCTGTCTGTTGAGACCAGGACTGGAAGCAGCTCCAAGCACCCAAATAAAAGCCAATTCTTTCGTCTTGACATCTATGGAGGGGGCTGTGGGAGGGAGGGTGGCAAGGACTTTGACTTTGAAGCATTGGTCAAAGTTTTTGTTGTGCTCAGAGCCATGGGTAGGGATGGGTAGGGAAGTATTATTTTTAAAGGAAGCCCTGTGATTGTTGATCCGGAGGTTTAGGGCAGTGGTGGTTTCACCTATGTAGAAGGCAGGACAGAAGTTGCAGGAAAGGAGGTAGATGCAATTTTCGGAGATGCAATTACTGGATTGATGGATTTGGTGGGTGTAGTTTTAAGTGGTTTTTAAGTGAAGGTTTTAAGTGTTTTCAATCTATTTATGTCTTGTGTCTCCTGTTTTAATATATATTAGGAGACACAAGACATAACTAGATTGAAAACATTTAAAAACTTACATTAGAAATGGGGGAAATTTTCGGAAACTGAGTTTCCTTCCTCAACCGAGCAGACTGCAGTTTTGAATCCAACGGTCGTGTGACCACAGAGTACGCATTAAGAGTCAATTGTAGCAGCAGAGACCACAGATTACGCGGTGCAGATGGATGGAGAGAAAAAGGGTACAGATTCAGGGGACATTATGGTGTATTTAGGGGGCGGTTACAAACGGGATATTTAAGATTTGAGTCGATTATGAATAAGGAAAGGTGTAGCTTATGAATTGATAGAAAAGAGGAGATTTAAAATTAGAAATCAAAAAAGAATTGGACTAAAATTGGAGAAAGGAATTGTAGAATTGAACTTGAATGAAATTTATTTTTCATTTTTCATTGAACATTTAATATATAATTGATAGCTGTGAAATTTATTATGATATGATGAAATTTATTTCAATTTAATTTAAAAGTTGGTAGCTATGGTACTATTGCTGTCTGTTGAGACCAGGACTGGAAGCAGCTCCAAGCACCCAAATAAAAGCCAATTCTTTCGTCTTGACATCTATGGAGGGGGCTGTGGGAGGGAGGGTGGCAAGGACTTTGACTTTGAAGCATTGGTCAAAGTTTTTGTTGTGCTCAGAGCCATGGGTAGGGATGGGTAGGGAAGTATTATTTTTAAAGGAAGCCCTGTGATTGTTGATCCGGAGGTTTAGGGCAGTGGTGGTTTCACCTATGTAGAAGGCAGGACAGAAGTTGCAGGAAAGGAGGTAGATGCAATTTTCGGAGATGCAATTACTGGATTGATGGATTTGGTGGGTGTAGTTTTAAGTGGTTTTTAAGTGTAGGTTTTTAAGTGTTTTCAATCTATTTATGTCTTGTGTCTCCTTTTTTGATTTATATTACAAACGTTAAGGTGTCTTCTGTTATGTGCTACAAGTGATCTAGTGATTTTCCTCTTCATTCATGTGTAAACTTCCTACTACCAACTGTCCATTTCCAAGCCCTTTCTCTTCTGTTTTGTACCTTTCTCTTATAATGATAAATACTCTATGAACTCCTTTAAAAATCCCAATTCACATAGTCCCAATAATTTTTTCGTACTTAATATTATACAACTTAACCTATAATCTAACTTACGCCATATCTCAATATAATCTCATACTTCATTGGATAACTAGAATATGTTATAACTTTTTGTTAATTTCTAATTCCTAACTTTACATTTATTAGCTGGTACTCCCCTGTGTTGAAATAACTCAATTGATAATATATTAGCAATAGCCTATAGCCCAATATTATTGACTGACCATGCTGTCTGTTATCCTATTTTTAATTCCAATTCTTATAACCTAACATTGATTACTTCCTTGTTTTTTGTAATAGTTAATTATTTATGAATAATAATCTTTATCTTGATATTCTCCACTCATCAACTTCTATCCTAATAGTAAATTGGCTCTCTCTACCAATTATATCTTGCTTTGCTTTGTGATTGTTGATCACAATCTGACCCAACTAACACAACTGACCCAATCTTCTCAACTGACCCAATCAACTATCTTACTTCCTTGCTTCCACTTTACATAGTACTGAATATCCCTTCTCTCATTTCCATCAATGTTAAACATAATGCTACAATTTCATCCTAACTTTGCTTGCAATTACTGGTTCCAACAAATTCATTTTCATTCCAAAAAACTCTCCAAATACATTAGTCATGTTGAATTCCTCTCCACCTGCAAACTTCTTCAAATACCTCCAAATGGTTTATCTGGTCTTTCTCCCCAATTCCACCCACCTTTGTTCCAATTCCAACATCAGATTTCACTGCAGTTTCTTGATATTGTTCATGAACAGTACACTCTATCTGTTGTAAGATTATAATTTTGAATAGCTATCAAAATCACTAAATGAAAATATTTTATAGGTCTCAAACAAACAGCTGTATTGCTATCGCTGGGTGCGATGTCAACAAACTCGAGATTAGATAATAGCGGGTATCCAGGCTACAGTTTTGAACAGCCAAATGGAAAGGAGAATATTATTGCTATTTATTAAATAATTATGAAGTAATAAAATTTTTGAGGTTAGGTTCTATGATACTTACTGGTCGGCAACCTAAATAATCGGTCAAGCCGTATAAATTGAGAATTAGCCAGACACCAGTGGCAAATTTAGTTGCATACAAATAGCATTTGCTTAAGATGTGATCAGAGGGTTGGTAACAAGCATGGCATGTTAATGTAAAAGGAAAAACATTTTAAAAAATACAAAAATATTTATTATGTCATATAAGCATGCACAAAATGTGTAAAATAAATAAAAATATTAAGGAAGTGTGGTATATCCTACTCGGCACATGAATACATTTGTAATTTTAGAATAAGCCAATCAAAATACAGTAACTGACCGGCGGTAAAAGGGAGTTAATTCAAAAATATACTTTATCATATAAATGATAAGAATTTGTAAACTAGACAGTACCCAGTTTATATAACAGATAAAAAATAACTATTTAAAAATTATAATATTTGCTCTTTATGTGATAACCTAGCAGATTAGCACGGTCTATATTGAATCATGTTATTGCTTAGTAGTGAGGCTAGCACCAGCTCCAATCAGAATTGAATATTTAAATGATATGCAAATTCAAAAATACGGAAGTATGGTCGTGGAAAGAATAGGGGTAGATCAAAGCCCACTTGCCAGAGGTCACCGGGAAGAGCCACCAATTTATAGAGCACAATATCCCTTTTTAAATATTTGTACGTTTTTAAAAAATCTAAGTTTGAATTTAAAAATTAATTTCATAAGACTCAGTGAGGTCATAGTAAGACATGAGTCACTTAATTTAAATATCCCCATTGGAGAAGATGACACCGGAAAGGCCTAGGACATTGAAAGAATCCGGGATCATCATCATAATTTGTGAAAATCGTCACATGAGTTTAATTGAAAATTTATCAAGGGGGCCCTCAGTGCTTTGAATAAATTACAATTAAATAAAGCTAGCTCGACGAAAGGTTATTTAAATATTGAAATTAATATCAAACTTGCGCAAGTCATTAAACATAAAGGGAATTTTATTAAGATCATGTTATTACATGTTTAAGTATGCACAGATGAAATATTTATTAATTTTTGATATTATATTATATGCTCACTTAACCATTCTTTTTATCAGTAAATTATTAAGATGTTAATGAAGCTCATGTTCATAAGATAAATTGATTTATCTGATTTCCACCAGGGGTCTAACCCTAGCCTTGAAATAGTTTATAATTTATATTTAATTATTTATATTAATTTGGGAAGAAGATTTATAAATTTTATTCGACAAGCAACAGCAAGTCAATAACTGAGCTGTATAATTTAAAAGCATATGATTGCTGATTAAAGAAGCACATGGTAATAATTCATGCTAAAAGCAAAGTCAAACATTAGTGAGCTATCTGTGATATTTTTCAGAATATATTTGTTCTTTTGTTATTTTTATACTTGTTGCTCTATATTTTATTTGATCGTTGATATTTTATGTAATTATATTTGTGTCTTTATTTGAATGGTCTACCCTTTTTTTAATTATCCTATCTCCATGCATGACCAATCTTGTTATAGTCTATTTTGTTACCAGTATTGAAATATTATTAAGATTACCAACCAACTATATTCTTCACCGAATAAGTTGAATAAATCAGTGATATACAGCATTGATTATCAAATCTTTGGAGATAATATGTTCCTGAGATTTATATAAATTATCCAGTACCAACACATCTGATTTGAAGAATCTCAAAGGTCATAGTATTAAGTTGCAGCAACATAAATCAATAGAATTTATAAGGTATTCTGATAGAGTGTCGCCTTTGATTCCGCCTGGTATCATTTTTCATTGCTGACCACTTTGGTGAATGATGGAGGCTGGCATTAGTGGCGGTACTGCATCATCTAGTACGATAATCAGAGCCCTTATCTATCTCTACTGCATCTATATTTGTGGAGTACCGTACAACAAATCAGTCACAAGAACTGTGAACTTTTAAAGCGGCCGACGTTTGCAGCCAGCAGAAGCAGAGAACTGTTTGAGCTCCTGAGAGAGCTGGTAAGAAATTGGTACTATCATTCTTTCAGGAATCACAAACAGCATTATACTTTATCCAAATCTTTGCTCTACCGACTGCAGCCAAGCCCAAGCAGGGCACACGTTATAGAGAAAATAACGTTACACTGTCAACTCCCATCTTGGTCAACTTATGTCTTTTGTCAAACTGATTAATCTTCACAATGATCGTTCCCTATCCAATATTTGTGATGAAATTCTCAAAAAATCAGATTGTGCTCTAGAGAAAAACAGAAACTCTCACCTTGAAAAACTTTCTTCCCTGTACAAATCCCACTTCCAAAATAACCTGCCTCTTCAAATGCATCATACCAACATTACCAACCCCCCCCCCATCATCAGTGACAAACCCAGCCTTGCATCACTCTTGAACCTACCACCACCCTGCCATATTCCACCCTCCTTACCCAAACGTTTGCCCCAACAATCTACATCTCCTTCAATCCATCAAGAAAACGTTGAAAATCCCACTATCCTCAACCTATCCTCAAGAAACCTTTCACCTACAGATCAATCAGTACTCAACAAGGGTATCTCTTTTGCCCCAACTCCCAAACTTAATGCCATAAACCTTCTCTCTGATACATTTCACTTCACTAGATATCTCAGATGGCAAGTATACTTCAGTGGCAACAACACTTCTGACCCTTCTTGCTCTCCCCCCTCGACTACTTCTGACCAAATCATCAAAAAGTTTGCCCCAAAATCCAATCGTGAACCCAAGTCTCTCCTCAGCCAACCATCCTGTTGAAATCTTCTGCAATTATATAATTTAATCCTGAAAAAAGTCAGTTCTAAAAAATTCATTGAATCCCTCACTCCAACCCCCAACCTCACACCCAAATCAAAGAACAGTTCAAATCCATCAAAGAACTTCGCTCTGACCCCAGTATTTTCATCACCAAAGCTGACAAAAGCTCAACTGTAGTCTTACTGAACACCACAGATTACATCAATGAAGCCACCGCAACTCACCACCCTTAACAGTATCAACTCCTGCCTTCTGACCCTACTCCACAAATCCAAGAGAAAGTCTTCAAATTTATGATGCAATACGGTCCATCTGAAGGCCTCTTGGACTCAGACATCTACATCCTTTCACCAGACTCTCCCAACACACCACACTTTCATCCTCTTCCAAAATTCATAAAGAAGGCAGTCCTGGTCGCCCCATTGTTTCAAGCATAAATAGCCCAACTGAACGAATCTCTGCCCTTGTTGATTTCCACCTCCACCCATTGTTGCCTCCTTACCCTCCATATCGAGACTCCTTCCACTTAATAGATATCCTAAGAAACACAACCCTTCCACTGACCACACTCCTTCTTGTTACATTGATGTAGCTCCCTCTACACTTCATCCCCCATTCTGAAGGCTTAAAATCCCTTGAGTAGCCTAATACTGGATTACTGCGAAGAATTTTTGCGCAATTACGAGAAAATAGAAAAATTTTTGCGCAAATCCCCCTCCCCCTCCCCCTTCCCACTCCCCTCTCAGTTTGCGCTGCGCAAACTCCCCCTCTCCTCCCCCTCTCCTCTCCTTCTCCCCTCCTTCTCCCTCTCCCTCCCTTCTCCCTCTCCTTCTCCCTCTCCCTCTCCTCTCCCTCTCCTCTCCTTCTCCCTCTCCCTCTCCCTCTCCTTATCTTATCTCCCCTCTCCCAGTGGAGGACGAGGGGGTGAAAAGAGAGAGAGATATATCTCTCCTCTCTCTCAGTGAGGGAAAAAAATTTTCCCTTTTTGGAGGAAAAATTCCCTCTCTCTATAGTGACAGATTAAAGTGAATCCCTAATGCTATACTGACAGATTAAAGTGAATGCTAAATGAGGGAAAAATTCTCTACTGTCAATTAAAGTGAATCCTATTTCTACATCTAATGCTATACTGTCAAATTAAAGTGAATCCATTTTACATCTAATGCTATACTGTCAAATTAAAGTGAATCCATATTTCTACATCTTTATACTGAGTGAATCTGTATAATTCCCTTTGAGGGAAAAATTCTCTACTGGCAAATTAAAGTGAATCCTATTTCTACATCTTTATACTGACAGATTAAAGTGAATCATATTTCTACATCTAATGCTATACTGTCAAATTAAAGTGAATGCTAGATGAGGGAAAAAATAATGTCCCTTTGAGGGAAAAATTCTCTACTGTCCAATTTAAAGTGAATCTGTTACATCTTTATACTGAGTGAATCTGTTACATCTTTATACTGTAAAATTATAAAGTGATTGCAAATTAATACAATTGTTTGCTTTCCACCCGACAGTTAGAAAATTTCACAATTTATATTGAAATTTTCTATGTGCTGTACAAACCGCAGGCGTTATTTTTAAAGTGTTTCTCCGAGAATACTATAGTAAATTTAGTATGAACAAGCATTCCAAAATGGCTATAGATATCCTCAGACCTATATCACTGGGTATCAGCTCTATTGATGTCTTAACAGAGAGAGGTCAATGATCTAATTGATCTTTTACATTTTTTATCTGCAATGTCATACAAGCATTCCAAAGTTCATCGGAATTGTAACAATAGTTGAGAAATCATTTGCACTACAATAATGAGATGACCTGTATCTAGTATGTCCAATAATTCGAAAATCTCAGATAAAATTGGAAAATGTACATTTTCTGTTTTTGTTAACGCTAGATCAACATCATCGCCTTGGAATCCTGTTGAAAATTTATATTTTTTTTGCAATAGAATCAATTCATTGAATGAAATTGACATCAAGAGGCGAGTTAATTTTTTGAATTTTGCAAAGCTAAAACACTGCATGACCTTGATTGCTATGAACTATAATTGATAAGGTAGGAATGTGCACTTAGCTGTAACAGTTGTGTGTCTGAGGGGCGTATCTCTTGATAAGGTAGGAGTGCACTTAGCTGTAACAGTTGTGTCTGAGGGGGGCGTATCTTGCGTCCTCACTCAATCAAGTCTACACTGATACTAAACCAAAATGTTCGAGAAATATATAATATTTGTTTACAACATTTCACTACAACAATACATCATAACTTCATCTTCAATTTTAATCAATTTATCTACAGACAAATTGTATGGATGGTAATAACACAATAGTCTCTTATATCGTTCAAATTAACTGTGCTTAGAAAAATAGCCTTTAATTGTTTCGCCAAACTATAATTTTCACTAGATGATTTCTGAATTGCAATTTCGCATTCGTCATACCAGTCTATGCAGGTTTTTAACCTCACTTCCACTGGTGGTCAGCAGCTAACCACTTTGCCGGATCATCGTTGTCGAGCAAATGGAGAAAACTATGTTAGGCTGGCACTATTATAGAATAATTAAACAGTCTTTCTTCATTAATAATTGTAGACAGACAACACGTGCGAGCTTTATGCAATCTCAGTGCATGCAAGCAATAAACACCACTGTATTCCTTTCCGTTGTAGAAGAATCCATATCGTGCAAAGTTCTTTTCTCTGAGCATTTGTATACATAGGCGCCATTTCATACTTTTCATACGAGTATTCTCGACAAGAACTTATTTGTTTGTACATTTTTTAAACAGCAAAGAATTATAATGTGTGCACTGTACAAAGCACACCTTCCATCGGGTCTATACTTATGTATCTTACACGCATCATAACACCACGAAGTGGTGAAAAAGCTGAAATCGGGCTTGAGAAAGTCCTCCGGTATGCATTGTACGTTAGAATGCAATCTTCTCAAAAACTTTGCTTTTTCAGTTCCTTTTGTAAATTTTTTCATAACCTGCGAGGTATTCACGGATAATTGTCTCATTCCATTCAATCTCCATCGCTCCATTTTATTTTATGATAGTACGTTCCAGCCATGTTACGTCGTTAAACAATTTGGGCTCAATTCCATCTTTGGAAATGGTGATTTGAAATGAAATACAACATAATTATTGCTCTCATCGACAATAGCAAGTTCCTTTACAATAATTTGATTACAAGTTTGCTTAAACCAGTGAAGATCAACCGTAGCAATTCGTAGGTGTCTGCTTTTGCACTCCTTTCTGTTCCTCTTCTCGTTCTGTTCCTCACCTCTGGCGCCCCCTCCTCCTCCTCCTCCTCTCCCGACTTCTGGATTGGTGCTACTCCTCCTTGTTTCATAATAGAATTTGTTGATTCAATATCGTAAAGTAGCGACGACTGAGTTTGAGCTTTGTCCAAATATATCAGAATCAAGATCGACTGGATAACCAATAGAAGCGATTTGTGGCTTGTCCAAATATCAGAACAAAAGAATAGGACATGATTCCTGTTCAAAGGTAAAACTGATAATGGCTTACATTTGGCGCAGTACACACCTTATATATAATATGCATGCAGTGATGCACTCTATCAACAATTACTGAACCTCTTTCACCATGCTCGTGAGAGTCGTACTCCATCACACGATCGCTAATTAAAACGCAATACGCGGAATATTTTGCAGGTACTGCACTATTAAATTCCATTTCAATACGAACATCTGTCGATGATTTCAAATGACTTGGTTGGTGTGAACAATCTACAACAATCAGCGGTGTTGATTCACAAAACGTTTAAAAATCGATTTCTGTTCCGAGTTCGCTATTGATTGAATGATTATAATCGAGGGTGCGAAATCCAGGACATCCGTATAAAACTTCCTTCTTACCTAGCAGATTTTCGTATGGATAAACTCACTATTCAAATATACTTTAACATTGTAAATATTACAGCTGTCAAATTGATATTGATTTTTTAATTTTATTCTTTCGATCAGTTGAAATGCAATTATAATATATTTTGGAGTATCAAAATTCGATGTCGTGCGTACTGACCAAGAATGAACAAGTGAATTTTGCAAATTTGGTAATTCACAAATTTCCAATGCGGAAACTTAATTTCAGTGGTGTCGGCATCGAGCAGTCTCAAAAATTTCAATCGCACATGATCTTCTAAAGTAATGTAGGGCATCCGCCATTGGAGCTTAGTAATTTTTACACTAACCTCTGTACCGTTGCAGACTCGACGCAATTGAGCTGAGGGCGACCTCCATAATACAACTCTTGTTTCAAGTTTAAAATTATTCTTTGAAATCTTCAAAAAATGGAAGGATTAATTTCAACGGCACCAGAAAGTGAATTTATTATCTGTTAGCTCATATCCTGCTCTGTCAAACCAGCTAAATGATATGTGTTTTTATCAGATGCGTTCTTCACAAGAATAGCTTTAATTGTAGAAGTTAAACCAATTATCTTGATTTGGAAATTTGTTGACCTGCTAATTCGTATTGTATTCATCAAAAAGGTTGCCCACTATGTTACTGCTTATTTATAGTCTGCCGCAACGGGTGCACCAGCCGCTTCAGTTGTTACCCCCACTTTTTTTAATCGCAGGGGTTGCCGGCTTGTGTACAGCTCACCGTTCCCTCAATTAATATAAAAGATTTGCAAGGTAGGTATAAACATCCAGTGAATTTATTCCAATTCGAGCTTCATCAGAGTTCTTTATCTCTTGACCCAAATAAACTGTATGTGTATGAAACTGGAATTTGGTTATGTCATTATAAAACTGAAGCTCTGTCTGTACGTCCAGAATATCACTAATTGCGGCCCCTCCTGACATGTCGCCATCAACTATAAAAACTAATCTTTCCAAAGTTCTCGCACTTTTAGCTGATAACGCCCTATTATATGTTTACTAGATGTTGACGCTATCGCGACCTTTTCTCTACTAAGGTCCTGATTATGCGTACACGTACTACGTGTACGCGGGTTGAAAATAAGATATCCCATTACTTTTGTTTTTCACGTATGTGCAGTCTAATTGTAATTGTATCTCCGCGGAATCAATAAACGATCCGTTCTGGTCTGTTACCTTTACATTAATAGTTTGAATTCGACGTGTATTCAAAGGTACATAAATAATTGGAGAGGGTACTTCATTTATTAAATAACCGCTAGGAACCTTTGGCAAAAATTCGTAGATTATATGTTTTTCTTTTCCATTAGAATAACTGCCATATATAATTGTTTGAATAATTGTTTCGTTGTTATAGATGTAAACGGAGAAATTGCATACGGACCTGTACTCCATAGATCGAGTAGTTTAGACGAAAATCATGGAGAAATTTCTTCAGGAAATTACAGATCTTGGCGAAATTTTGTATGAGGATATGAAACGAGAAATTCCGATGCAACATTTGTCCAAAAGTGAAGAGCGCGAATTTCAAAATTCAGTAAACTGCGGGCTTGTGCTGAACCGTTCTCAGAAACCGATATTAAATGTCGACACCACGCGCATGAAACCGGTAATTACCTAGTGCAGCCAATGTTTCTTGCAATTTAACAGCTCATACTCCGGAGTACATTTCGTGTTATTTCCATAATTTCTCCGGTTTTGATTCGCATTTTTATCTGAAAGCGCTCGGTAAATGTAAAAAAGAAATATCCTGCATCGCGAATACGTCAGAGAGATTTTTAACACTTTCGGTAGCAAAATTAAATTTCTAGATCCTACAAGTTTATGTCTGAATCCTTGGAAGTATTGGTGCATAATTTGGTAGAAAGTACAGACATGGAAAAGAAGTTTGAAAGATTATTTTCGGTTTTTTCATGATCCACCTCGCGAACCAGACAGCTCTGCTTGAAAAAAGGAGTATATCCCTACTCTTACATGAGCTGTCCGAAAAATTCGCGGAAACATCGCTCCCTCCCATTGAATGTTTTCCTAACAACTTAACTGATACACCTCTGTCTCGCAAAGAATATGAGCATGCGCAAAGAGTGTTCTCAACATTCAAGATGAATCTGGGTGAATATCACGATTTTTATTTATGTTTGGACGTAATGCTATTAGCGGTAGTTTTTGAATCCATGAGGTCTACGCTTTTTAGCTCATACGGTCTTGATGGTGACGCATTTTCTTTCTCTCGCGCACTTCACCTGGAATTGCATGCTGAAACACACTAAAGTCAAACTGCAATTACTTACAGATCCGGACATGCATCTTATGTTGAGGCGGGATGAGGGGTGGGGTCCCATTTCGGTAAACGTTATGCGAAGCAAATAACAAACATCTACCCGAACACATACGATCCTTCAAAACCGTCTAATTATCTCTTTATATCGATGCAAACAGTTTATACTCGGAAGCTATGAGCAGACCCTCCCTTTTGGAATTTCAAATTCTCACAGAGGAAGAAATTCCAAACTTGATTTCGCAAATTTGGACAGCAATTCAGGAACTGGTTACGTAATGAATGTGATCTCGAGTACCTGAAAGATTTACACGATAAGCATGCCAGCTTCCTCTCGCGCCGCTACACTTAACTCCACCACGGGAATTGCTGTCGAGTATCAGACAAATGAGAACGGTCAGGAGTGACCAGAAAACTCATGAACACACTTTTTACTGTGAAAGTACATTGTACACTATGTCATTTAAAACTCTACCTTCAGCTCGGTTTGAAATTATTGAAAGTGCATCGCGTCATTAGTTTTTCCCAATCTCCCTGGCTGAAAAGCTACATCGACTTCAATATCCGGAATAGACAGAACGCGAAAAATAATTTGAAATATCCTTCTTTAAGGCCTGTTGTAACTTGATATTTGGAAAAACTATACAATCAGTTCGGAATCATATGAATGTTAAAATTATTACAGACAAAAACGATTAGACAAGTACATTTCAAATCCGTTATGCAAACGCTGGCAAATAATTAGTCCGGACGTGATCGCGGTTTTCTCTCGCAAGTTGGAACTTAAAATGAACAAACCTGTCTATTCCGGCTTTTTTCCGTACGGAGTTGAGTAAATTCCATATGTACGATTTTTTCTATTGCAAATACAAAAAATCGTACCCTGGAACTGCGTAGAACTCTGTATGACCGATCCGACAGTTTTCTTCTAAACCTGAAAGTCGAAGATGTCTATCAGTTGATTAAAGATAATTTGAACCTATTCGATACTTCAAACTATCCACCTGCCCACCCTTGCTTTTCCATGGAGAGAAATAAAGTTGTAGGTAAGTTTAAGGATGAAACGGGCTCAAGGCCAATCTCTAAATTTATAGGTCTTAGATCGAAACTTTACAGCTTTTTAGTTTGTAATGAGAATGATGACGAGGTTGTAAATAAATGCGTAGCAAAAGGAGTAAAGTCATCGGTTAAATGTAGAAAACTTAATTTTAATTTGTATAAGAAATCATTGTTTGAACGTAGTGTACATGTAGAAAATTTAGTATGTTAAGATCCTATAACCATAGTATGTTTCAGGTCGAATGTGCTAAGGTCTGTTTGAGTCCTTATGACGATAAAAGATACATTGAAGAAATGGTCTGAATACTCTCCTTTCGGTCATTATAGTCTCAACACTTCAACTGATGATCAGTATGTGTCGTGACAATCATCCACCCACTAATTTGATTTGTCTGTTGTAAATATCATGAATTTTATTAGATCTAAGCTAGCTTTAGAGCTTCATAGCGTGCCGCGTGTGAACTATCCCACTCGCAAGTATGAACTGAAAAGTGAAAAAGATCTCCTTCAAGCAGACTTATTGAAATGATAAGTTTATCACGTTTTAATAAGGGTTATAAATATATCTTAGTTGTTATTAATTGTTTTACAAAATTTGCATATTGTATACCATTAAAAGACAAGACAAGTCAATCTGTATTTAACGCTCTCAACCAATTATTTCTAAAAATAAGGGCATTAAGCTGTTTCAAACAGATCAGGGAACAGAATTCTTCAATTCAAAAGTTAAAGCATTATTAGATAAATATAGTATTAAACATTACCATGTTTTACCGATAAGAAAGCCTCCATAGTTGAAAGGTTTAATAGAACACTTAAAGCAAAAATTTATAGATATTTAACTGAGCACGGAACAAAAAACTGGTAACCAATCTAGACAGTTTGGTTCAAATTATAATGCTACAGTGCACAGTTCAATTAGAATGAACCTAAAGATGTTCGCAGGAAAGATCGTACACATGTTTTATCGTCATTGAATTCTGCATTCAATAGACGATATAAATTGAAAAATTCAAAACCAAATTTAAGCTAGGCGATATCGTGCGAATCTCGAAGAAACGATTATTTTTCGATAAACTTAAACATAAACTGGAGCGCAGAGTATTTTGTGATTCACTCCATTTTCCCTTCCAACCTATAACCTACTCACTGAGAGATCTAAACGGTGAAGTAATTAGTGGCCGGTTTTATGCAGAAGAAATTAAAAAAACGCAATTAAACGAAACGGAGAGACAAGTGATTTGATTGAAAAAATATTAAAACGTGATAAAAAAGGATTGTTAGTGAAATGGATTGGATTTTCTAAACCTAGCTATATTAGTAAAGATCAATTATTAGATGAAAATAATCTTTGTACTCAATGTACATAACATGTACTTTATTGTAATAATCTATCGAAGATTTTATTGTAAATATCATGATGTACATTTGTTGAAAATATATTAGAAGTATTATTTGTCATCATCAAACATTGTTCTCATTTCGTAATAAAGAACTTTTGAACATCCATAATCTGTCTGATGATGTGGAGAGGAGGTGGAGAGTGCTGCTCTGCATTCCAATCTCTGGGAAACGCCTCTCTCACACAAGTAGCGTCATCATGACCTCGGTCATTGTTCTAAATAAGTTCCTTAACTATTCAGTGGCTTATCAGATCACGTACTGTACGTTTGTAATCATGAGCCAATTACCAATTGTTAACTTTGATACCTTAATTACAAATAAAGAAAAGCCTACATTTTGTAAAAATGGAATCTGCTACCTCACAATGCGCGAATGTTAATAATTTCCCTAGTGCTGGAGGAAAAAACAAATCTCTTATTTATTTAGTATTTGCTGAAAATGGTTTAAAATTTAAGCACATTTACTTATTTAGTAAAAGTTTATATCAACCAAAATAGTCTTTTTAAAACAGGTATTTGCAGGTTTGAAAAATATCGGTTTCACATGAAAGATGATGTGAGCCAAATTCCCCATCCTAACCGAATCCCGAATATAGCTTGGTTATATTTGATGACTTGCAACTTTCCATGTCCCACAGATTAGAGAATATTTTACAATGGGTCGTCATCGTAATATTGATACTGCATATTTAATTCAGAGTTATGGTGCCACACAGAAACATTTCACTAGGATAACGCAAATATGATTATTATTTTAAATGGATTTATTGAGTCTCAAATTAATTCACAGAGATCATGTTGGAGGAGATATGTCTTATAAAGATTTCAGTAAACTTTGTCATACAGTTTGGAATCGTAAACCGCATAACTTTCTTACAATTTAAAAGAATGTACTATAAAGGAAGGAAATATCGGGATTCACTGGACACGATACTTTCCCCTCAGTAGAGTATAATTCTTTGTGCAGTCATGTTGTCTAAAACACATAAGAGTAGGAGGAGGAGGGGGAGGAAGAGGAGAGGAAATAGCTTAGTAAATAAGGAAGGAGAATTTAATAGAAACGATTAAGACATTACGAAAGGTGATTAGTGACAAGCATAAAAGCCTTATTAATTTTGAAAAACGAACGGATGAATTCAATAGGAAATCTCTTTCGCCATTAATTGAACCTATATTGAATTGGGAAAAACCAAATCTACATTGCATTCTAATCATGATTTTACACCTAAAAAGGAAGAAGTAAAAGAGGAACAAGAGAGTATGGAATTGATAATGAAGATGATGATGATGATGAGTATGAAGATGAGGAAGAGGAGAGGAGGATGGTGATGATGATGATGATGATGATGGGAGTTCACTTGGTGCTAGCAGAATCAATGATTTGTTGAGCAAATACCTAACAGTGTTTCATAACGAAAAGTTGAATAATCAATTACTTATGGAGTTTCATACAAACATCAAAGTGAAAAGTATTATATCGGTGATATACAGGTAATTTTGATAATGGATATATAATGTTGATAAAGAAAGAATTCAATTAACTCGCGGATTACTCGAATTATTATTCAAAGCGAGACCAAACAGAAATCTTTATAATAATGATGACCTTGACAAGTACAAACGTATCTTATTACTTACTGGCGTACATTTAGATCGAAGAGGCTATGTTAAACGTAATCATGGAATTAAATCGCATTGATTCAGAAATTATTTCCCAGTAAAAAACTTGTTAAAAGAAGGGACAAGGTTTGTTGAATTTTGCAAAAAATATTTCTCATGAAAGAAATTACAATACTTTGATAGTTTTGATGACCTAGTGGAAAGATTAAATTTACTCTATTCCTCAAAAGCTTCTGGGAATTCTGCTCATGATGTTGAGATTTCATCTATACTAGAAGAGCTCAGAGAAGCAAAACTAATTATTAGTGTCACGATGACCTTGCATCGATTCGGACGGATTGAAACCCTACTGCTACCGCTTCAACTGCTGAGGTTTCCTGTAATATTGATGTCATAACACAGACTATAATTGATTCAATAAATCAGCAGGGAATCAGTGAAGCTGTTAAAAGTTCATTACAGAATTTTAGTGCAAATATTGATAAAGTTATCATAGAGAGAACACAAACTACAGAGTGCATTAGGAGAAGTGAAAAATTTATCAGATACCTTTTCAACCAGTTGGTTAGTATTGACAAAAATAAGGTTGATAAATCTTATTTGGACGAAAAATTGAAAGCCATTTCTGATAAAATTAAAAATTTAGAGATCTTGGACAGAAACTATCTTAACACTAAACTGAAACAGCTTAGTACAGAAATTTTTACTAAAGTAAATGAAACACAACCGTCAGTAATTGATAATAAATATTTAGATACTGTTTTGGAGAAATTGACTAGTAAAATATAACTAAGGAAGAATTTGAAAAAGATTATCTGGAATGGCAGACGCAATAAAAGCTACTATTTTTGATGGGATTAAACAATTCGTTACAAAGGATGCTGTTAATGGTCTGATTAAACAATTAATGAGCAATATGCACAAAAAACTGATTTAAAAGATTTTATTAAGAAAGATGAATTGGATCTTGCTGTTAAAAAGGTTAATGATGAACTAACAACCTTGATTACAAATTCTGAAAAAGATACTGTGATGAGACTGCAATGTTCACCCGCTTTATAGATTATTTAAAATTATTCATTCACAAAATGGCCTACGATATTGTAAGGATTACGCAAAAGTTAGTTTTAATATGAATGGATAGAGGCTAAACAACATAATTTGACTGAGGAACAGGTGGGAGATTTGATTACATCGAAAATGGGTCTTGGTCAATATGCTGGGTTTGTATTAGCCCCAAAAGAAAATCTATAACGAGCGGTAACAATTTAATTGTAAGCATAGCTGGCGAGGGAAAGCAGAGCTGGCGAGGGAAAGCAGACTTCGTAGCATCCAATTCAACTGCTAGTAGTAGCGAACGGTCGATCATAGTGGAGAACGGAATGAATTCTCTATTCTCTCTTTACTCCTCATTCGTAAAATGCTGTGCTCCGCTACGCGGAAAGAGGCATATGCTCGTATACGGATGACGAAGTAAAGGAGAGCAAACTCAACACACATGGCTTTTGCAGCAGGGAAAAGCAGCAACGCGCGAGGAGGCCCGAATTGGGTGCATACCAGTCTGCTACTTGTGTGAGAGAGAACACATAGGAGCGCATCACCATTTCTCTCTCTCTATAACCTTGGCACGAGCGATGGATTTCACTACGTAACATCACATTAGATAAGGAAAGTATAGCACGCGTCGATTGCAGCAACAGAAGGTGTCATTTGCTTTGAAACGTTCGAACTGATAAGACGATAAAATGAGTGCTTATTTCGATTGCGCAAGCTTAATGAATTTTCAATTGATGCAGACCCGCAAGCAAATTGGGGTTTTGACCATTTGGCTTACGATTGGTTTACTGTAACCAATGTCACATTTCCTGATAGTGGTGAAATTTGCATACACATAATTGATATTGATAGTGAAGGAGACTTTAAAGAGGTTATCAACTTGCCCAATGAGTATTCTCTAGTCTTAAACAAGCATAAACTTAAAAGTTTTCTTTCACACTCGTGGGAACTTAATGTCAGTGGAAATCGAATTTTCCTAAGAGAACTGCACAGTGATGCAAATATTGATGATGTGATTTGAGCACACCAAGTGATATAGGTCTGAGAATATCTATAAATATTTTTTGGAATGCTTGTTCGTACTAAATTTACTAATAGATATTCTCGGAGAGCACACTTGACCAAAAAAGCAACGCCCGCAGGTTTTTACAGCACACATAGAAGAAGAGGAATTTTAGAATTTGGAAATTCTTCTTCTTCTAAACTGTCGGGTGGAAAGCAAACCGGATTCACTTTAATCTGACAGTAGAAAGGGAAATTAATTTTTCCAACAGGGAATTATTTTTTCCCTTTTTCCCTCAAAGAGAGAAAGGGGAATTATTTTTTCCCTCACTGAGAGAGAGGGAAAGATCACTCTCTCTTCCTCCCCCTCATCCACTGGGAGAGGGGAGATAAGATAAGGAGAGGGAGAGGGTGAGGGAGAGGGAGAAGGAGAAGGAGAGGGAGAGGGAGGAGAAGGAGAGGGAGAGGGAGAAGGAGAGGGAGAGGGAGAAGGGAGGGTGAAGGAGAGGGAGAGGGGGAGGAGAGGGGGAGTTTGCGCATGCGCAAACTCTAGAGGGGGAGGGGGAAGGGGGAGGGGGAGGGGGATTTGCGCAAAAATTTTTCCTTATTTCTCGGTAATTGCGCAAAAATTCTTCGCAGTAATCCCAGTATTAGGCTACTCCTTGAGCATTTCCTCTCCTCACATCCCACACCCTCCACCCTCAACCTCCTTCCTAGTAAACCTTGCCAAACTGGTGCTCACAAGCAATGCCTTCAGGTTTGAAGATGAATATTATCTTCAAACCCAGGGTACAGCGATGGGTACCAGGATGGCACCATCCTATGCAAACCTATTCATGGGCCTCCTTGAACAAGATTTCCTTTCCAAACAAACCCTATCCCCCTGATATGGCTCCGTTTCAATGATGACATATTCCTCATATGGCCTCATGGACATGATACCCTCTCCCACTTCCTCAATCAACTCAACTCCAACTACTCTGTCTCCTTCACCTGGAATATTTCTGAATCCTCCATCAACTTCCTATGTTCAATGTAATCCTTTCTAACTCCAATACCTCATCCACCAATACTTTCACCAAATCCACCCACACTCAACAGTTCCTACACTTTAAGAGTTGCCATCCCTACCACATCAAAAGATCCCTCTCACAAGGCCAGAAATTTTCAGTGATCCCCACCATCTTGACCAGTACCTTAAATAACTTCACCAATCCCTCCTGAAATGTGACTATCCTGAAAGGTTGTTACAGAGACAAATCTCCTCCACAACTGGCACTAATCCAACCACAAAAAATTCCCAAATCCCACAAACTCCAAAGCTCTGTACCACCTACTTCCCTGGAATTGAAAACCTCAAACCTGTCCTTAAATATCTGTTCCATGTCGTCTCCTCCAATCCCTCTACCAAACACCTTTTCCAGCAACCACCCACCCTCATTTATAAGCAACCTCCCAACCTCAAGAAAATTCTCAGTAAGAACAAATCACTCACCTCTGATGAAATCCCAACTCCACCTTGCAAACGCCACCGCTGTAAAACCTGTCCTATCACTGATTCTTCCATCTCCTTTACCAGTCCTATCACCAACTACACCCACCAAATCCATCAATCCAGTAATTGCATCTCCAAAAATTGCATCTGCCTCCTTTCCTGCAACTTCTGTCCTGCCTTCTACATAGGTGAAACCACCACTGCCCTAAACCTCCAGATCAACAATCACAGGGCTTCCTTCAAAAATAATACTTCCCTACCCATCCCTACCCATGGCTCTGAGCACAACAAGAACTTTGACCATTGCTTCAAAGTCAAAGTCCTTGCCACCCTCCCTCCCACAGCCCCCTCCATAGATGTCAAGACAAAAGAATTGGCTTTTATTTGGGTGCTTGGAGCTGCTTCCAGTCCTGATCTCAACAGACAGCAATAGTACCATAGCTAACAACTCTACACCAACTGTTTAATTAAATTGAAATAAATTTCATCATACATAATAAATGTCACGGCTATCGAATATTATATTAAATGTTCAATAAAAATGAAAAATAAATTTCATTCAAGTTCAATTCTACAATTATTCCTTTCTCCAATTTTAGTCCAATTCTTTTTTGATTTCTAATTTAAAATCTTCTCTTTTCTATCAATTCATGAGCTACACCTTTCCTTATTCATAACCGACCCAAATCTTAAATATCCCGTTTGTAACCGCCCCCTAAATACACCATAATGTCCCCTGAATCTGTACCCTTTTTCTCTCCATCTATCTGCACCACGTAATCTGTGGTCTCTGCTGCTACAATTGACTCTCCGTGCATAATCTGTGGTCACACGACCGTTGGATTCAAAACTGCAGTCTGCTCGGTTGAGGAAGGAGACTCAGTCTCCGAAAATTTCCCCATTTCTAATGTAAGCTTCTAAGTGTTTTCAATCTATTTATGTCTTGTGTCTCCTGTTATATATATATATAACAGGAGAATAAATTCTACAAGAAAACCAGGCTCCCAAGTAGCAGTAGCTGCTGTCTTTTTCCAGCCTACATCCTTTATAGTAGAATTTATAATTGTTTCTTGTAGCCCTACTGAAGGAGACTACTCTTGTCTTTGCTGTGTTGACCTTGAGTTCAGCTTTCTGACAGTAATCCTCTAAACATGTTATTTTATTTCTGAGGTCAACAGCACTGTCAGCAAGAATTACTATATCGTCCGCATAAGCCAGCATCATAACGTCATTATTCGTATCTACTTGTAATCCATGGAGCCCTCTTTCCCGAAAATATGTCTCAATATCGGATAGGAACAAGGAAAAGAGCAATGGTGATAATGAATCCCCATCCAAAATTCAATCCCCATCTCGCTTCGCTTGCCTGCATTTTTCATTTGAGCATTTTTATCATATGTTAGGACAATCCAGTCGGGGGTCCAGACTAAACATCTGGCTAAACGGATATGGCGAGCAAAGCGAGCCTGACGGCTAGTAATATAATATTCCCAGGATTGAAGTAGCAGTGCCCAATCAATTTTTCCGCGATAAATGCATTTAAATCTTGGTTTGGTTAAATTTTGGTTAAATCAACTTGGTGCCAACCTAACAAAGTCAACTCAACTTAATGCCACTCTGACGAAATTATTAATTTAGTTGCCAGTTAACAACTGTTTCGAAGAGGTACTCTATCTAGATTATAGTTCTATAGTAACATATGATATGGAAATTTCAATTATAATTAAGAGATTGGGAGAAGAAGAATATAAATGCTAAAAAACGAACTTTAAACCCTTAAAAACAACCCTTAGAGTTAAAATATTGCCAAAAGATTTCTTAGTGTGCCTCTAAAGGGCCAACTGAACATACCTACCAAATTTGAACGTTTTTGGTATGGTAGATTTTTAGTTATGCGAGTGAGTGAGTGAGTGAGTCAGTCCATCAGTCAGTGAGTGAGTGCCATTTCGCTTTTATATAAATATATAGAAAACTTCAGAAATATTGGATTAGTGATGTAAAATAGGTCAGGAATCGTTTTTGTTCAGTGCATTTTTTTAAAATTGACTCATTTTAAAGATAAATTTAATTTGTGACTAAATGAGTATTTTCATTGAAAACCTTTACTTTTTTGTTTACAACTCATCTGTTCAATAACTATTGAATGGAATTTTTTTTTTGGGCATGTATATTTATTGATTCTTCTCTGAACCGTTGTTATGTATATTTTTTATAAAAAATTTTTGTTTTCCTAATAATGGGTAATTTCTTTGATCAAGTTTGTGAATTTCGAACGCAAAACATGAAAAAGTTGGTAATCGACAAACTTTTTTATGAGTGGAATAAACTACACATATGCATCATATGAAATAATCATAACATCCCAAATTTATTTTCTGTGAAAGAATTACTGAAATTGATTAAAGGGTTCTCGAGGTATAAAAGATAAATAAATATGTTGCTCAATTATTAAACTGGAATTCTTTCTCCGTGCAGCTCACATAATAGCCTATCTATCAGTTGGATAGGCTATGCATGGAAGAAATAATATTTAATGGCTTCCGCTGTTAGCTTTTCAGTACTAAAGTATTAGTCATCAATGTAAAGAAATCCCGTTTATAAATAAAAGTATGTTTACTTAGTAATTACGCATTTTCTTTGAATAGAGGTCGCTGCACGGCTTCCAGCTCAGTTCAGTTCATGAAACGAGCGAGTGCACATTGAATTAGCGCAGTTCAAATTAAATTTCTTATATTACCTATATAACAGATTATTAGTTTTAGTTACTGTCTAGTTTTTTTATAACAATGTCGGGCATTAGAAAGAGTGGTCAAACAGTGCATAGTGAAGCGCGTAATATCATTAGACATGTTATTGAGAAATGTGATGAGGATAAGAATTCTATACCAATTCCACATTCACAAGCAACAAAACGAGCAGCAAATTAGTGTGGTGTATCAGAGAGATTGATTAAAAAAATAAGTAGTGAAACTAAGTGTTTAGCAGAGCCAGAATCGTCTAAACTATCGACGCCAGGAAAAACAAGACCACACTCCAAGAATTCCATTTCCAGTATAGACAGTTTTGATCTGAACGTGATTAGGAACACTATAAATGAATTTTACCTTATCAAGAAAACTGTACCCTCTATTAGAAATTTATTACCATTCTTGAAAGATAAAATCAATTTCAAATGGGGCAGAGAGACATTACGTGTAATTATAAAAAACTTGGATGTAGATGGGTGAAATGCCAATCAAAACGGAAAATATTAGTTGAACGTCCCCATATTGTTTTTTGGAGGTCCGAATACCTTAGAAGAATCAGAAATTTCCGTGATAAGAAAAGAGACATTTTTTATATGGATGAAACTTAGGTTGATAGCAATATGATCTTTCAAAAATGTTGGCAAGATCATGAAATTACAGGATGCTTGAAAGATTCGGCATCATCCAAAAGGTACATATTGCTACATGTTGGCTCTGAAAATGGGTTTCTTCCTGGGTCATTGCTACTTTTTCGGGCGGGGTCAGCAACAGGGGATCATCATGGTCAAATGAATGGGGATAATTTCATGAAGTGGGTGAGAGAAGCTCATTGCTAATCTTCCTCCTCATTCAGTATTAGTAATGGATAATGCCCCTTATCACTGCATTCAAAAAGAAAAACCCCCATCCAAGTATGCCAACAAAAATGAAATGATAAACTGGTTGACGGGGAAAAATATCCATTTTGAGCAATCAATGAGGAAAGGCGAGCTCTATTCTTTGATTGAAAAAAATAAGCCAAATCAAAAAGTGTACCATGTTGACAGTCTATTAAAAGAACATGGCCATACAGTATTGAGACTTCCCCCCTATATGTGCGAATTGAATCCCATTGAACTAGCTTGGGCAAAAGTAAAACGCGAGGTAAGGGCAATGAATGTTACAGGGGAGTTTACAGTGAACTATTTGAAAGACGTAATTTTTAATGCTGTAACTAAAGTTAGCGCGGCTGACTGGGAAGGCTACATGGAACATGTTAAAAAATTAGAAGCAAATTACTGGGAGAAGGATGGGCTAATGGAAAGTGTTGTTGACAAATTTATCATTTCTTTGGAAGGATTAGAGGAAGAATGTTCTGATGATTCTGAGGCTGAAATTTCGAATGAAAGTGAAACATCAGAGGATAGTGACTTGGGCTGTGCAGAGTTGGTCAATGTTTAGGCCTAACTTAAAGATACACAATGTGGGTGAGTGATTGAAGTTATATTAAAAAATATTTCAATGTTGATTCAAATACATGAATATTGTATAACATCCAACTCATTTCTAGTGTGATTTTATCCGTTAGAAAATTATATCTTGGCAACTACCATAGATGCATGATCTATCCAATACTCAACTATGTGTACTTTATGACATGAGAGCTAAATTATTTTCAATCTATTTTGAAAACGCTTCAGTTGATTTTGACAATTCTTTCACAGAAAATAAATTTAGGATGTTATAATTATTTCATACGATGCATGTGTGAAGTTTATTCTAACTATAAAAAAGTTTGTCGATTACTAACTTTTTCGTGTTTTACAATCAAAATTCATTAACTTGATCCAAGAAATGTCCCATTCTTAAGAAAACCAACATTTTTTTCTAAAGTATAGTTATATCATCGGCTTAAAGAAGAATCAAGGATTATGCATGCCAAAAAAAATTATTCCGTTCAGTAGTTATTGAGCAGAAGAGTTGTAAACAAAAAAATACGGGGTTTCAATGAAAATAACTAATTTGACAAAAATGAAATTTATCTTTAAAATGAGTGAATTTATCAAAAAAAGATACTGAACAAAAACGATTTCTGACCTGTTTTACATCACTAATTCAATATTTATGAAGTTTTTGGAGATATTTTTTATTTTATGACTGATGTTTTTAGGACGGTTCGAAAAAGCTAGTACAGCCTAAGATTGCTCCACTCCGCCGGGGGCATTCTTTCGCTGGTCAAACAGTAGAAATGATAGGCAATAAATTGAAAGTTGACAGTCAACTCTTATCTCTGGAAGAGCTTGATAATCGAGGAGAAACTAGTTCAAAGAGATGCAGAAGTGAAGAGACATCCCCAAGGAACCAGGAAGATAACAACATCCAAGGCAAACAGCCGATAAAAAAAGGGAAAGAGAACAGCAGGACAAGATAGTTTAGATAGATTTGTAACAAAAGGTGTGCTTTTATAGGAGAGCTTCAAGAAGAAAGAATTGGAGAACTACACGAAGAGAGGATTGGAGAGGAGCCATAGCAGCCAAGGGCGGAAGACAGGTCGGAATTCTTTAAACGGTCGGAAAAATTTAAACGAAATAAGAAAAAAATTATGAAATCAATTTATATGGGAGCTTTGAATGTGAGATTCGTTTGCGGTGAGGGTAGAATGAAAGAGCTCGAAGAAGCCTTAGCAGAGCATGAGTGGGACATTTTAGGATTGGCAGAAGTACGAAGAAGTTACGAGATCATAGAAGAAAGAAATAGCAGTCATCTTTTATGTAATTCAGCGGCCACTCATGGACATAGAGGAACGGGCTTGATCATCAAATGAGGTCACAGAATTCCGTGGTGTTAATGATAGACTGGCTCTTCTAAGACTGGAAAAAGACAATGTGAAGCTTCTTATAATACAAGTTCATGCTCCAACATCGGACAGCACAGAGGAGGATTTGGATCTTTTCTACGACACACTCGTGGGACTGATGCAACTGAAGAGAGTGAGAGAGAAACTCATCGTAATTGGTGATTTCAACGCCAGAATAGGAAGGAGAAGTGAGGGTGAGAGTAGAGCACTCGGGCCTTACGGAGTTGGAGTCAGAAACGAGAGAGGAGATAAGCTCCTGGAGTTTGCTTCCTGCAATAATTTGAAAATAATGAATACCTTCTTCGAGGGTCAACTGGTAGACAAATGGACATGGCAGCCACCCATTGGAAATGTACATGAGATCGATTTTTCATGGTAGAGAACTCTTATAATTTTATAAGAGAGTTGAAAGTGCTCAGTGGGCTGAAGTTTGATTCTGATCACAGACTCCTTATGGCAAAAATACTTCTTCCAAAGAGAAGGTTCTATATAAAGAAAAAACAAATAAAGACGAATACACTAAATGAAGAAGAGTTTGTCGGGAATCTGGAACAGGAGTTGAATAATAGGAGAGTTTTGGATAACAAGTCAATCGAAGAGATCTACGAAGGAACTGTTAAATCCATTGAAGAGGCAGCAAGGAAAACAAACAGAGTGAACCAACAGGGCGCAGGACAAAGACGAATAACTATCAGAAGAAACAAAACGAATGATAGAAGAAAGAGAGCGGTTGAATAGAATCATTAACAAGACAGTAGAACAAAAAGATGAACATCAACAGCTTAGGAAGGAAGTAAGAAAACGAATAAGAGACGAAATCAAGAATTATGAGGAACGTATCATGAGCACAATAATGAATTCTACAGAATCGACGAAAAGTGTTCAAAAGCTCATAAGTACCGTAAAGAAGAGGTGGATCCCAAAACTAGAGACAGAAGAAGGAACAATATCGGATAGATGGGGAATAGTAGAACAGGTATCAGCATTCTATGAGGAGCTATATGAAGAGAGAAATGACGAAGGACAAGAGGAGGAAACAAACGTCACAGAGCATATAGCAGATCATCAAGTACCAGATATATTACAAGAAGAAATAAGACATGCTATTAAACGCTTGAAAAAGAACGAAGCTCCAGATGACGGTATTCTATACCGGTATAATAAGAGAGAGTGGGGTTGTGTTTGTTCTTTGTTCGCATCAAAACATGTCAACTTGTGGATTGCATACCGGAAAAACGGGAATGATTTAGATCCCCAAATTTTGAACATAGATTCTAAAAATATCAATCTCGTGCACCTGGGAGCCCAAATTTCAATTTTCCTTCTAGATTTTTCAGAATTAATGTTCAAACTTCATAAATGGTACATACAATTTCATAAAAAAATCACCAGATCATATGGTCAAAATTAAAAAAGGAACATCTGTTTTCTATTATTGCTTTCTACCTGATACCACTTAACCTCAATAATATTGTTTTGATCTTCTTCTTCTCTATACTTATAAAAGGCTAAGCCCCGACAGACTGAAATCACACCACAGCCCAAACTACTGAGCCTAAGAACTTGAAATTTTGCACGATTGTTTATGGTAGCCTGAAAACATCCACTAAGAAAGGATTTTTAGAAATTTGCCCCCCTGATGGAGCTGGGGCCCCCCCCCCCAAAATTTTGTACTTTTTAACCGCTCATTGCACAGCAAAGTCATGAGGAACTTTTTTGTTCAGCTACGAAAAAAAATTAGATCTATGCAGAAAAATTTCGATCAGGAGCACAGGGGGGTCCAGGAGAGGGCATTTTTCGAAAATTTTGATGTAAAATCACACTACAGCTCAAACTAATTGTCCTACAGACTTGAAACTTTGCACAAATATTCTTCAAACATGCTAGACGCGCACTAAGAACGGATTTTGAGATATTTTGCCTCTAAGGGTTTCAAAGGATGAAAAAGGATCCTATTAAGTAAGGTTATGAACATGGTAAGGTGAGTGCCATATGGAAATGAGATAATATTTATTTATTGACATATGATATTCTAATATATGTTGTAATCATTGAAAATAACAAAATAATATGATAGAAATTCGAAAAAGAACATCTGTTCTATTATTGCTTCCTACCTAATTCCACTCAACCTCAATAATATTGTTCTGATAATTGAAAAAAATATTTTTAATAATATTATTATTATTGATATAATAAAAGTATTGTTTTATTAATTAATTATTATCATTAATATAATAATAGTATTGTTTTGGTAATCAATAAATATTTTCATTTTCACAAACTCTGTATAATTTATAATGGTGAATGTGAAACAGCTGCATCAAAGAAATTATCTCAAAAACATATGTTTAGGAAAACCATAGTTTTGAACTTCGTTTTCCTGATGCAATGTATAAGCCTACACGTGGCATGTAGGTATTATTAATTTTCCTACAGATACCCTGAAAAGTGACCATTTGTGCACTGATTGCAGGCTGCAAAGAATCACTTTTCCGCACTAGTGCGCAAAGTGAGTACTTTGCGTACTCCAGATTTGCAGCATGACAACGCAAAATAGTTAGTAGGTTATATGGAGCACCAGTGCAGCAAAATCAAAATCAAGTTGGTAACAGTGAGTGGGCTGCTATAGTGAGCAGAGGTGCAACGAAGCACAACGCGCTAATTATTAAGTAGATATTATAACCAAGGACAACGACAGCACAGTGCCACCACAGCACACACCACACAGCCGCCTCGCCATTCAAACACTACTACATTATTCAGGCAATTTTACCCATAATTACCCACTTTTCATATTCAATGGTAACTGTAGGAAAAATTTAATGTGAAATACGTGCGCAAAGTTTGTTTGCTGCACTCAAGAAACCATTCCGCCCTCGCCTACGGCTCGGGCGTAAACGTTTCTTTCGATGCAGCAAACTGTCACTTTGCGCACTAGTTGCACAAATAACTATTTTCAGCTAGAACAGTTTTTTGAGACTGCTAGATAAACGTTTACAACAGTTTTATCAATGCTGTATCGGCAATATGAAAACGCATGCAGTTAATATGTCTTTAAATAAAGGTTTTGTATCTACATGATAATTATTCTCTATCATTTTTATTTAATTAAAATTTCAAAATTATTCAAGCCTTGATAGAATGATTGACTCACTGTACAGTCAGTCAAAAATTTTAATATTGAAATGAGGGGTATTTTGGCAAGCTGAACAAAAACGTAAGGTCCTATGCACCTTTTTGATATTATTTCTTCAAATGAAAAATGAGTTTTGTGGGTTGTCAAAACTCCCCCTGAAAGAGAACTATTCATTTTATCCTATCTTTTAGTAAAATAACAATGATTTCTGCATTGAATAACATCTATCTTGCCAACAAGAATCGAACTCTTTGTGAATTTAGATATGACCTACACTTTAGATTTATATAATTCTATTAATAAATTCATGGAAATTGAAGAACTTTTTCCAGTTAGTTGATGAAATTGATTATCAATTGAGAAAATGATTATAATTTTATCAATACAGAGTTAGTTGAATGAATTGTCGATATACTGAGTTTTTGGTCAACAATAATTCAATATTGGTATTTATCCAATCATTATTTTTTTCAGAAGTTATTTCATTTGAATTAGAAAATATTTATAAGCTCCTATTAATTTATCAATCGTAACAATGAATTCTTCAAAACATGAATTTAATCAAATAAAAAATTGCTGATACTTCGCATGTTTTCCATTTATGATGGATAGCCAAAATATTGTGGAGTGAACTGCACGGCGAATTGTAATCATATGTCTGTGAAATGGATTAATAAATAATTATTATCAGCCCCCCCCCTTTAAAAATTTCTGTTCAGAAACCATCCCCAATATTCACACAACATATTCCCAAAGTTTCATGCCGTTATGTCAAGAAGTTTTCAAGTCTACAGAGAACAAACAAACATACAAACAAACTATTTAGCTGATATTAGCATTAAAAATTAGATTCTAATTTTTGAGGTTAGTTTTCGATCTTCTTTGCTGACACTGTTGACAGAACATTTTTATGGCGCATGCATAATGAATAGTCACCGTTTCAATAACATAACCTCACTTTTTTGTCATTTGTTTAGAATAATAATTTTAATAACATCACTGTCGGATAAATTACAGTGTTGCCGGATTGTGAAACCGTTAAAATCTTGGTTAGTTAACCGGAAAACTTAATAGGAATTAAAAACTAACCGATCTTTGTGGAACAGAAATGAATCAGTAAAACTAGCGCTGATATGTTAATCGACATTAATTTCCATATTTAACAGACGTACGTGCAACTGGCCCATAGTTTTGAAACTTCGTTTTCCTGATGCAATGTTTAGGCCTACACGTGGCATGCATTATTAATTTTTCTACTAGAACAGCTTTTTGAGACAAAGTGCTAAATAAACGTCTACAGTTTCATCAATGCTGTATCGGCAATATGAAAACGCATGCAGTTAATATGTCTTTGAATAAAGGTGTTGTTATTTACATAAAGAAATTATATTCTTCCATTTTTATTTAATTAAAATTTCAAAATTATTCGAGCCCTGATAGAATGACTGACTCACTGTACAGTCAGTCGAAAATTTTAATATTGGAATGAGGGGTATTTTGGCAAGCTGAGCAAAAAAATAAGGTCATATGCACCTTCTCGTTATATCTTCAAATGAAAAATGAGTTTTGTGGGTTGTCAAAACTCCCTCTGAAAGGGAAACTATTCAACTTATTTTATCTTTTAGTAAAATAACAATGATCATCCATCCATCTATCATCTTCTATACTATAATAAAGGAAAGAACTGGATTATACACGTATACAGGTGTAAAGTGGTATAGGAAAATTATGTTTGACGCATCATCACGTCTGAACTACTGGACTGATTTACTTGAAATGCTGCTTATAAATTCTTAATCAACCGAGGATTCTTATAGGCCTATTTTCAATTCTTCTGGATTTCATTAGGTCGTTTTAAAATAGACCCTTGCGAAGCACGGGTTACCTGCTAGTTACAAATGGAGTTATAATTTCCGCAATCGATGTGCTACTTCGACCATTGAAACAACTATTCAATAAAATTATGGTGGAGAGGACAGTGCCTACAGATTGGAGGAGAAGTAAAATGATAATTCTGTTCAAAAAAGGTTCTCGTACAGATATAAGAAACTACAGGCCTATTACTTTGACATCAACCATCTACAAAATATTCGCATCAGTAATAAAAAACCGAGTATTAAGCAAGATCTACGAAAATCACCCCACAGAACAGGCTGGATTTAGACCTGGATACTCGACAGCTGACCAATTACAAGCCGCCAATCAACTCATCGAAAAAAGCATAGAGTATAAGATCCCTATACCTTGGATTTGGACTTTCATAAAGCATTTGATAGTATCAACCACGGTCAAATATGGAAGGCATTGAAAGAATCGGGCATAGAGAGAGACTATAGACTTGCTATATTGAGATATTGAGAAGTTTGTACACAAATAATGAGGTCTATATCGAGCTTCAGCAAAATGGAAGGATCATCAAGGTGGAAAGAGGTTTAAAACAGGGGTGCCCACTCTCACCAATTATTTTTAATTGCTGTTTGGAATATGTTTTTAGAAGACTGAGTTGGGAAAACAGAGGATTATGTGTGAATGGATATCAGCTGTCAAACCTAAGATTCGCAGATGACGTTATGTTGATTGGATAAAATGCTGAAGAGATGAGAGAAATGTTCAACGAACTCATAGATGCAAGTGAACGAATGGGTTTGAATCTGAATGCAAATAAGACAAGAGTTATGACCAACTCCAGCAAGAAGAGGATTGAGGTCACTGCTGAGTCGATAGGCTATGTGGATGAATGAATATCTGGGTCAACTTCTATCTTTTGAGAATCGAACAGGAAAGGAGATAAAGCAGAGAATAAACAGAGGATGGAAGAAGTATTGGATCCTGAGGAAAATATTTAAAGGAGACTTCTCGAATGAATTAAAAGCGAAAGCTCTCAGAAAATGTGTCTATCCATCACTGTTGTATGGGGCTCAAACTTGGACACTGACAGCTGAACTTGACAGAAGATTAGAGACAACTGAGACAAAAATGTCAAGAAGTATACTCGGGCTTTGACTGCAACAGAGAGTTAGAAACACGGAAATTTTGAAAATGATCAATGTGAAGTATCTGCAACGGGAAGCTCATCTAATCAAGTGGAGATGGGCCGGTCACGTGGCAAGGATGGGAGCTGACAGATGGGCGAAGACATGCACAGAATGGATACCACGGGACAGGACCAGAGGAAGGGGACGACCAGCACTTCGGTGGAGGGATGAACTTTCACAACGAGTTGGAGATTTGTGGCTGACCGAAGCTAGAGACAGGAGAAGATGGGCAAAAATTATTGACAGACTCTGAATTGAAAAGTGGAAAATATTATAATTTAAATTAATGTGAAATTGTATTTGTTGCCAACCACATATATACCTGATAAGAGAGGCTTTTGTTCTTTCAAGAATGTAAATGTAAATAAAGCTATTATTATTATTATTATTATTATTATTATTATTATTATTATTATATTATTATTATTATTATTATTATATTATTATTATTACAACCCCTGTTACATCTAAACCCTGCTTGATGTTCTGGTAGGAGATTACAGCTTTCCACCCACTCCAACAGCCGATGACCTATTGCTGAAGTAAACGTTTTCATTATACTATTAATTGAAGCAATACATCTCTAATTTTTAGGATCTTTTACATCTCCCTTCTTAAACAATTGAAATATTATAATTTTAGCCCACTCTACAGGAGTTTTCTCTTCTCTAATAATACTATTGAAAAGCCCCTTCAAATAATCTATCCCCTTGTTGGTAAAGCCTTATAGAATTCATTTAGAATACCATCCTCGCCCGGTGCTTTATTATTTTTAAGATTCTTAATTACTGCAATAATCTCTTCTCTACTGAAATCTACGTCCAAAAAAGGATGTTTTGCGTCTGAAAAATTAAATTCCACAAATTCTCCTTCTAATTTATATTTTTCACGGAAGTGATTGACCCATATCTCTGTCTCTATATTATTACACCTTGGTTTCCTTATCTTGAAGATAACCAAAATTCCTTACTCGACCTACCGTTAGATAATCTATCTCTCCATTCATTCTGATAAGCTACCTTCTTCTGTCGAATGAATTCTTTGTAGCTTTTCTTCTCTGAAATGAAATTATTCAATATAGTTTCGTTGAAGTTGCTCCTTTTCAGCTCTCTACATTCCCTATCATACCACGGCTGATTGGTGCTGTACTTAAAACTGTTTTCGCCACACTGCACAGAAAGCAGCTGTTTTCCAGTCCCTACGTAGATCTGAAATACCTTGTTTGCAGACGACGTAAGAAAAGGGTTTCTTTTCCGGGCTAGGCCAGAAAGTTGTCTCTTTCCGGCCGCTCATGGAAGTAGTTAATAAGTCATCCGCTAGATCGGGCGAGTGGCCACTTTCATCATCAGCTGAAGTAGCCATGATTTCAGTTCCAGTTTCGAATCAAACTAATTCGCTTCGCAACCAGTTTTATTCAATTATTTATTGTTGATTAGTGCATTCCGAATTTTCAAAAATGCTTGAAGATGACTGTGGTATTCCAAGTGAAATTTTAAAAGAATCTGAAATCCTGACTGCAAATCTTCTACCACTAAAATCAAGAGATAGGTACGATAGCTTAACGAGTATTCTTTATTTTGTATTCTTTATTTATTTTGTCAGCAATACCTGTAGTGTGGCGAAAAATATCGTTCGCACCACGGGCAAAAATGTTTTTCCAGCTCTCAATCTTTTCTAGTCCTCGGCCTACGGCCTCGGACTTGAAAACCGATTTCGAGCTGGAAAAATCTCATTTTCTGCTCTAGGTGCGAAATATACTATTTCTTTATCATACCTCATTGATGGGCGCAATTCTTTATTGTTGATATCAAAGTTTTGTCGAGTATATTGCAGTTAAATTCTAACTCAAGGGGGAGAAATTCTTCTATTAAATTACAGTACTGTATTTTTCTATCTCCTATCCATTTTAGTTTAGTTTTGAATGCTCTTTCTAGCTCTATTGTCCTATTTATAGTGGTTGCTTTTTCAATTTCTATCATTATCGCCATGTGATCGGATGTTAATAATAATTCGTCTGTGATTGACATATCTATGCTGATATCGGCTAGTTGTCTATTAACCCAGATGAGATCTATAGTGCCGTTACCTCTATTACTTAAATAAGTGAATTGAGCCTTGAGTGAATTTATACCTTTTAGTATTAATGATACAACTTTCTATTTTATCAAATTGGAACAGCATAGTGTACATTTTTCATTTCAGCCTGTAACTGTAAAGAAAGCATTTGACACTATTTTAAAATTGAGTAAAAGTAAAGCTGCGTTTAGACCGGAGTTAATAACACAAGTTTTCAACATTTTTGTTATCACCTGATGTTAATTACAAAAGTCACTAACATCATATTGAGCTGCGTTTATACCGGAGTTAATAACACGAGTTATTAACAAAAGTTATCAACTTGACTGAATCGACAAAAATTTCTCTTAACAAAAGTTAATAACTCGTGTTTTTAACAGAAAATTCTTTTTTATTAACAAGATTTATATTATCCATCGAGAGTCGGTAAAGATCAAAGGAAATGTGGTATGTTAATAACAAAAGCCTCTTTTATCGCATCAACTTTTGTTAATAACATCTTCCCCGCAAACCCCTCGCCCAGCATCCCTACCCTACATCTACAGCTGTTCCCTAATAACTACATCTGCAGACGAAACACGTGACAAAGTTATTAACTTTTGTTGTTAAAAAAACAAGCAGCCAAAAAGAAATGTTATTAACATAAGTTACCAACTTTTGTTATCAACTCTGGTGTGAACGCCCTATAATTTGTTTACATTAGATCAGATGAAGATAATTATGTAAATGATCACACCTGTTTCAATTTGAAGTATTTTGAAGACAATTTTTTGCTTTTTATTCCGGCTGTTATATCATATTATGAATAGTCTCGTTAAATGAAATCATATTGGTAACAAGATCTTGTTAATAACAATGAATTTTCTGTTAAAAACACATTTTGTTAATAACTCTGTGATATTAACTTTGTTTTTTAATTATATAGACTATATTACATGTATATTGAGGTGACATTTGTAATGTATTTATGATGTGTATTGTTTGATGAAATGTTTATGACCTGTGTTAATATTGTATTATATATGATGCATAACATGAAAAATAAAATTGAATTGAATTGAACTCGTGTTGTTAACAAAAAGTTATTAACTTGACTGAATCGTCAAAAAATTTTCTTGACAAAAGTTAATAACTCATGTTTCTAACAGAAAATTCCTTGTTATTAACAAGATCTTATTATCAATATGATTGACTTCCATATGATTTCATTTATCGAGACTCCTTGATTATTTTGAATTCTATTCTGTATTAATTTTTCTTTTTGTTTGTAAATCATTCTATCAATAGTTTTGGTATTATAACCATTTGTTATTGCAATATATTTTATTATTTTCTTCTCTTTTCTGTAATTATCTTTTGACATGGGAACATTTATTAGCCTGTATATCATTGAATTGAAAGTTGAAGTTTTTTGTTGCCAAGGATGATTTGAATCTCTAGGAATTATACAATCTGTATGTGTGGGTTTTCTATAAATGCTAAAATCATGTTTGTTATCTTTCATACTAATTGTTAAATCAAGAAAATTTATTTCATGCTCTTGAGCTTCCATCATAAATTTTATAGAAGGTGATATTGAATTTAACTTTCAACTTTCAATTCAATGATATACAGGCTAATAGATATTCCCATGTCAAAAGATAATTACAGAAAAGAGAAGAAAATAATAAAATATATTGTAATAACAAATGGATATAATACCAAAACTATTGATAGAATGATTTAGAAACAAAAAGAAAAATTAATACAGAATAGAATTCAAAATAATCAAGGAAATGTAGGAAATGAAGAATATATTTGTGTTCCATATAACACAATATTTAATAAAACTATAAGAAAAACCTTTACAAAAAATAAATTCTTTCTAGGTTATAGGACAACAAATAATGCATTCGAACTGATAAAAAAGAAATAAAATTTAAATGTACAGCAAGATAAGTTTAGAAAATCTGGAATCTATGAACTTAAATGTAGTGATTGTGACAAATTCTATATCGGACAAACGGGTAGAAATTTCCATATCAGGTTTCGAGAACATATCCAAGCACTAAAATCTAAAAATCATACACAAAAGTCAGAATTTGCTGAACACTTGATAGATTCAGGCCATAAATTTACAGATATAAATTCAATATGAAAATACTAAATTATGGTAATAAAAGTCGAAAACTGAATGTCAAAGAAGAATTTCATATTTTATAAAGTAGCAAAATTAAACAGAGATAAAATAATAAACTTAATCCAATTAGACACCAATAACCCCATTTTTGATAGAATCATGCGAATTTAAACCCAAAAATTTACAGTCCTAGTTCATAAAACATATGAATACACTAACATATGATCAAAATATGAATCTTTTTTTAAGCAGTATTTATTTATTTACTTCATATCACTTGAAAATGGCATAAATGTTCGAAACATGTTGTGATAAAATATTTCTAAAAGGGTACTGAGATTTTTATTTTTCTTTATATTTATATTACAAGTAGCCCTATACAGAAAAGAGATAATAACATTTTCTGGCTGTTAGTTTTGTTATCAACAAAAGTTAATAACTTTGTCACATGTTTTGTCTGCAGCTGTAGTTATTAGGGAACAGCTGTAGTTGTAGGGTAGGGAAGCTGGGCGAGGGGGTTGCGGGGAAGATAGTAACCTGTTATTAACAAAAGTTACCGACTCTCGATGGATAACATAAATCTTGTTAATAAAAAGGAATTTTCTGTTGAAAACACGAGTTATCATCAACTTTTTTCAAGAGAATTTTTTGTCGATTCAGTCAAGTTGACAACTTTTTATTAATAACTCTTGTTATCAACTCTGGTGTAAACACAACTCAACATGATGTTATTAACTTTTGTAATTAACATCAGTTGATAACAAAAATGTTAAAAACTTGCGTTATTAACTCCGGTTTAAACGCAGCTTTAGTGTCTGGATATCTATTATTTAAATGCTTCAATTAAAAAAATCTGGTGTGGCGAACTCACACAACTTTCCATGCCCTTATAAAAATCTACATTATACTCGTAGGTACATTATTGTAATATCATTCTGAGAAATTCTCATGAACGTTCAAATAACGATAATTTTTACGTTTGCAAAAACCGCCTCATTGTGTGTCTCCAGCTTAAGGCTAGTTTCACACACATTCGGTTCGGTTTAGCTTGCTTTCTGTTCGTTTTTGGCCGATTCCGATAAGTGTGAAATGATAATTCGGTACCAAATAGTAACCGCATAGCACTGAACGTTCCCTCGACATGAATAGGTTTTATCATTATTATTCGAATTCGTTGCTAGGAAACAGCAAACAAAAACAAAGTCTTTCACACATGCTCGGTTTTTTAACAGGCTTCAGATACAATTTGAACGAAAAATTCCAAATGGAAAAGATTGAGCATGTAAATCTCTACAATTAATTATGTCTATAGTGAGGTCCATGTTATAATGGCAGTATAGGATTGACAATAGTGTTGCTATCATTGTCTATCATGCAACAAAGCAGATAGCTTTATGTCTATCTTTGCAATGTTGTCAGTTTGCCAGAATTATTTCATTTTCGCTTTTGACAGTGACTGTACAGATGTAAACAAAAAATTCTCAGCCACCATGTTTTTCCTTCACTCTATCAAAATACTTCAGTACTTGAGTCATATAATTAATACAGCTGTTTGTAATATCAATAAAGCTCTGCAGCCTTCAACACTGAACCAACAGAAGTGACCAAGTCATCCATGAACATATCCTGGGGTATCCTCGCCTTGGCCGCTGGAAAACTGTCTCTATACTCCTCTACAAGATATTGAACGCTGCAAAGTGCTAAATATGGAGAGCATGAAACACCAAACACAACACAATCAAGATCATAACTCTTGATTGGACCATCCGGCAAAAACCTCCACAATACATGCTGATAAGGACGACAGGATTCCTCCACTAAAATCTGTTGATACATCAGTTTAATGTCAGCAGTTAGTGCTATTCGAAACAAACGAAAATTTACTTACAGTACAAAAATGTCAGTCTGCAATTTGGGTCCAGGATGGAGAGCCTGGTTCAACAACAAACAGGATAACGATTTGGAACCAGCATCAAACATTAGTCTGATGGGTGTAGTAGTACTGCTTGGCTTCACTATGTCGTGGTGAGGAATATAGTAGCCACCTCGATATTCCTGATCCACCACCAACGATTTGTGAACCTGCCGTAGGTAATCCATCAATATTTCATGATAGGAAATACAAATATTGCCGTCGCACTCCAGTCGCTTTTCTAAACTCAGCAGTCTGCTTGGCAACAGCTTACAAATCTCCCAAGCAGCTGGGCTGCTCTGCGAATGACAGTGCGACCACAAAACGGTCAAAGTCGACACAATGCACAGACTTCTTCAAATTTTCTCCACACACAAATTCTTCTGGTTTCAGTTGACAGCTTGGCACAGGGCACAATTACAACTCCCAAAACCGTTCGACGAGCCAGTCCAACAATGGACTACAAACTGAAGAACTACAAATTGCCATGAAACAATTTGACACATTCTTTGTTGAAGTGAGAATCGGTGCTCTTCTCATCAGAATGTGACCAAAAACACTATTAACCATTATCAATTCATACTTGGACCAGGACTCCCACAAAGAAAGTGTGGAGCCAACTCAGCACCAATGATACCATCTACTCCATTGGGAAGAAAAAAACCTGTCATCCGCCAGTGTGAGATTCTCCAGATGATGATGCTTGGATTTGTGAATTTCACAAGAAGGCAATTTTTCAATGATTTTATTCACAACTGCAGCATCCATTGAAAATTTGACTGCAGGATCTAATTTGGACTGAATCGAAATAAAGGTACGACCTTGAACATCACTCATCTCACCACCAAACCCACAAACCACTGTTTTCAAGGGCATAAATGGAAGTCACAGACACCTACACGATTTTGCCACAACTAAGTGAAACTTACTGCCTGTGTCGACCAAGATCTGGAAAAAAAATAATGTTTGATGAGATACCCAAAACTGGGCGCACTGAGCCTTACCATGACAACTTTTACTCAGAGGATCCACATCAAGACAACGAAAAAATCAAAACTTTAATCAAACAATAGCCTTCCCAAGGAGTCATTTTCAAGAAACTAACACAATCTACTAACCGGTGACCCGGTTTTGAGCTTTTCAGACAGGGGGAATTTTTACTAAATGCATTCTGAGATGAATAATTTGACTTACCCATAAACACTTTCGATTTATTATCCTGTTTGTGTTTCAAATAACTAGATTCAGTTGGTTTCTCATCAGAAGGAAGAGTCTTTACTTGTTTCTCAATAAAGCTGACAAAATCGTCATATGTCGGCATCTCCTTGTCTCAGACAGTCAATTCAAAATTCCGAAAAGAACTAGGATTTCTTGTTCATTATAGAGAAAAATAGAATCTGACAAATCAGCAAAACCATCTAAAATTGCAATACAACTAGCTTTAGTTTCAGATTTTATAGCCCGAAATTCAAAAATCTGTTTGAGGTAGGCTTCTATTTGTGCCCTAGGGTTATTATAACGCTCCAATAATGCCTTCCAAATTACTTGGTAGTTATTGGCCAATGGAGGGAGATGACGACAATATGAGATGTTTGCCCACCAAGTCTGCTCACAATATATTGAACATTCTGCTGTTCATTCAGATTTTTGTTGTCATGCACCAAGGTTTTAAAAAGTTCATAAGACTGACCATTGCGTTTGATTTCCATCAAATTTTGGAAGATCTATTTCCGGCAATACCAACTCTGAGACGACGACAGACTGAGAACTAGTTGCCTGTTCTGAAAATGGTGACTGAGCCACCAAATCAGCCGCCTCTTTGTTGCGGCTACTTCAATATACTGTAACTAATCCAAGTGTGAATCATTGAAAGATACCACGCATTCATCATCAAGTTCTAACTCAAGTTCATTGAGTACTAACCCTGTCTTCTCATAGTCAGACACTGTTTGAGGCACACGATGATACAATACCAAGAACTGATCAGCATTTATTCATACACAATTTACTTTTGGATCAGAAATATCTTTTGACAAATCATATGTTCTTTGTAATCTTGCATACAATTGTTGCAATTTAGCGCGATGCACTCTGATCTGCTTTTCTAATTTTTCACTCATTTTGAACTCACACGACAATAGATCCAAATACAAATCAAAAAACAAACAAGAATGAGTTTAAATATAATATTCACTCATACACAAAAGGCCCAAACAATAAAAATAAACGAAAGAGAGTGAGCTTAAAAAATAAATTGGATGAAAAAACAATAGCCAACAAGTATCAAAGTTACAAACATAGTTATGCCTGCAACGAAACTGCACAATTCTAACAAGACAAATTCGAACAAATTACTACTAAATTTCCTGAAAATAGAAACCATGAGTTTAATTTCAACCAAATAGCAAATACAAATAACAAGAGGCTTGCTTCTAGAACCAAGCTTCAAAACAAAACAACTTCAGCAACGACCAGACCAGTTCTGGACATGCTTACAAAGACAAATAACGAAAAAATTAATGTTTTATGTGTGTGAAAAACAAATTACAAATTTATGCGGCCGCGGTTAGAACATAAGAAATGTGCTACACAGATCTGATAGCAGAGAATGAACTAGTTAAATATTCAAGTACTAATGTTTTGTAAAACAGTTGAGAATGACCTAATTTTGATTGATTCAAGAGTTGTGAATGAATTAAGAAAAAATGTATAAATAGCAGAGAGCAACACTCACCGGTTATTTCCTCTGAAATCTGTACTTAGCCTTTTAGAAATTATTTATTAAGGTGTAAGGTGCAAATTAGGAAGGATAGAAATTGGACTGCAGGCGGGTTGCTGTAATTTCCTAGGCTTTTGCAATTTTCGTCTAGAGAATTTTCTTCTTCCATCCACAACTCCAATATTATGGGGCTATTTCAATACGAAGAATTATCAGACGCTGACTTTACAAACTTTTTACACACATTAAACATTGAATACAAATAGTTTTTGAGTTGATGAAAACATGATGAGAACAATATTACATGTCGGGCCCGATTTTCTCACAAAACAACAAGCCAGCTGGGGGAGAAAGAATTGGAAGAGCACACACTGCGCAGGATCCAACAGCGCTCCTCTCGGCAGAAAGTCATAACAGACTCAGCCATCTTCTGCGATGCCAAGTTCAAAAAAAAAAAAAATGGCGCGAACAATGGTTTTTTATGAATTCCAATGATTCAGCATAAAACCTATATCCATTTCATTTGTACTGATTGCAAAATTTTACATTGAATAATTATTTGTTGAAATCAAAGTTCAATCATAATGAAAACAACTTCCTTCAAAAAATAATTTATAGTAATACGTTTTGAGGGAAAAAATTAAGAACAAGAAAAAATTGGAAGAATCAGGATTCGATATGAGAAACATTCGCGCCGAAGCCAAGTGCTCTACCACTAAACCACGGCTTGGCTCAAAATTGAATTATTTTCAACTCAAAATTCAATAGACGTCTTGTAACAATGTTGTAACCTCCATCAAATTTTCCTTAAACTAATTTTGATACACTTGAACATTAATTCTGAAAAATCTAAGAGGAAAATTGAAATTTGGGCTTCGAAGTGCACGAAATTGATATTTTTAGAATCTATGTGCAAAATTCGTAATCTAAATCATTCCCGTTCTTCTGGTATGCAATCCACAAGTTGACATGTTTTGATGCGAACAAACAAACACAACAAAAAACAAACAATCTCTTATTACAACAATCTCAAACAAAACAATTCTCTTATTATATAGAAAACATATTTTATCATTTGTATAATATATTATTATTCCAAGGGATATTGCATTATTGTATCAATGTTGATTATGGTTGTGACCTTATGACGAAGCCTATTGCAATTTGATTGTTTAATGGCAAATAAAGTATTCTTATTCTTAGAACCCCGCTGGTAGACATGGTCATGTGGGCATCATCTGCAAGGGAAAAATGTAAAGTAGGGTTTATAAAGTATCAAAACTAGTGATGAAAGTATTCAAAATAGCAATATGTCATACCTTTCTTCAGTAGAGGGAGAAGTGATTTTCCTTGTAGTGGTGACATTTTTGGACGGTATTTGATGCCAAACCAATCAAGAACAGTGGGTGTGATATCAAGTAGACTGGATAAGCTGTAGGTTACTTGATTCTGTCTTTCCGGGAATTCTTGTGTAGACATCAGCAAAGGTACTGCCATCCCTAAAATAGAATATAATATAGACGAGTTTAATTTTTGGAACAAAAATGATAAAGACTAAAAAATGTATTATTTTAGATTGAAAGCAGTGGTTCATCAAAATATTGATAGGTTTTTCAGTATTTTCATTCAAAGAATACAGATCTTGATACAAATTTCATGTAGGCCTATGCCTTTTTCCAGAATTCAGAATACCTCTTTTGAAAAAACATACATAGGGGATGACTTCTATTTGTAATTTTGTAAAAATTAGGATGAATTCCCCTTATTGGAACTTGTAAGTTTCAAGATTGTGTATATAGTAATTTGAAATGAAAATATACTTATAGGACCATGTACTGCATCCAATATACAAGGTGATAAAAGAGCAAGTAACAGTTATTAAATAACTATATAAATAATTATAATTATATAAATTTTATATGTATTAATGTGTAAAACGCGACTTTATCGCTCGAGACAAAACAGTTACCATGCGATGCGTACCAGAGTATGGTAATTTTGACAAAAGCGATAAAGAAGCTTTCTGCTCGAATTACATACACAATTTTTTCTACAACTGCAGTATTAGATTCCAAAACAATTAACAGTTTTTTTAAATTAATATTTTAAAAAATATTATTTTTAAAAATCAATGTAATAATAATAATAAAATGATTCAATTCAATTATTCTATCTAATCATAATAATTTATTTTATAATGATATATTATAAGAACGAGATAAAGCAATGGAGTTATAGTTAATTCGTCATCGCTCATGTCCATTGCTGAATTCATTGTTGAGTTGAGATGATGATAACCTTCAAATCTAGCTTACACAAAAAATGTAGCCTACTGCGCATGCACTACAGTTAGCGAGAGTAATAGCCTGTTCACATGACAGCGATTTACGCTCGGTTGTCGCGCGGTTGACCAACCGAGCGGTTGCACAAAGTAGAAGGAATCTTTCTTCTCTGTGGCGGTTGCGAGGTATAGGGAAAGACATGGTGCCGTACACATGCAACGCTTGGTTTGAGCAGTCGCCGGCGAATCGCGGCGGTTGTAGTTTCCAGTCAAACCGCTCGGTTGTCGCTCGGTTGCCGGGCGGGTTGATATACTAGAGCAGGCATGAGAGCGTACACATGTCTTCAGTCAACCGAGCTAATTTTATATTGATTGTATTTGCTTACACTTTCATGGCAAATGCATTGATTGTCAATTGATTTTTTTATTGCAAAAACAATTTTTTGGGAGTGTCCCAACCTGGGCTTAAGATCGGCCCACGATGGGACATTCCTTGCATCCCAACATCCCCACATTGGGACATTGAATTAGAAATAAGCAATTCGTTATTTTAGGTACATAATAAGTTATTTTTGGTCATTTTTAGTAAATTGAATAGCATTCTCAAAAATTGATATCTTCAGAAAAGTTTTGTTTTATTCAATCAACAATGCCATAGAGAATTTTTTCAAATTTCAAAGATTTATCTCTTACCGTATTTGAAATGTTCTGTTCCAAAAATTTAAACTTTAGGCGCTCAAAAAGTAATGATCGGAAAAAATGTTTTTCTGAGAAAACTTTTCTATTTTGATAGCTTGATGATAATAACTTTGAGAAACTTAAAAAAATATCAACAGTAGAAAGTTTAATTTCAGCCTCTGCACAGTCTTAACCGAGGGCAAACCACTCATGAATCGCTGTCATGTGTACGAGGCTGGCAAATGGAGCAATTTGCCAACCGCGCGACAACCGAGCATAAATCGCTATCATATGAACAATCAGTAAAATAAACAGCTGGCAAGCGTAGAATAGATTCTTGCTCGCTTCTCATAAAACAGCTGTTTTATTATGAGTTTTCGGTTCATTAAGAAGAACTTGACGAGCGGTTGTAGAAATAGTTATTTGTATATCTAGAGTGAAAAGTACTCTTTTTTTCTCTCTGAGGGAGAAGTTTGAAGCCCGAGGCGAAGCCGAGGGCAACAATTTTGCTGAGGGAGAAAAAACATTTTCCACTCGTGATATACACAACATTTTTCCTCCAACTACATTTTTATAAAAACTGCAAATGGAATTTTTTTTAAAACGTACGTGACCAAACAATGTGTTACAAAATAATCTAAAAAGTAAACCGCTGGGCTGGCTTGTAATCACAGTTCTCCGCCGACAGCGCTATGCGCTATCTGTCAGCAAGAAGGTCTATAAATACAGGTCATGACACAATCCCGTGATGAATTACAAAATTGCCATTTTATGGGGTTCTAGTTCACCAATTTTCAAATTTATCAGCTGTAATCATTATAGATTGAACAACATGATGTGTTATTTTGTTATATTGTTCAAGGGATATTGCTTGGCTTTGAATTGTAAAACAAATTGTTCCAACAGAATAATAATATTTAGATTCCAACTAGAGGAACTGAATTGTTGATTTTTAGATTTAATTGATCGGGAACTTGAAACTTTTTTGAAGTTGGCCTCGCATGTTTCTGTCTTGTCCGAATGCCTTATGAATCATAATCCTTGATTTACAAGAACAAGAACAATTTTTAATAATAAATCTATATAAAAAGATAGAGTAGGGTTGTGTTTGTTCGTGTGTTCGTTTGTTCGCATCAAAACATGTCAACTTGTGGATTGCATACCGGAAAAACGGGAATGATTTACATCTCCAAATTTTGCACTTAGATTCTAAAAATATCAATCTCGTGCACTAGGAAGTCCAAATTTTAATTTTCCTTCTAGATTTTTCAGAATTATTAATGTTTAATTCATTGATGGTACATTCGATTTCATTAAAAATCACCAAATCATATGGTCGAAATTAAGAAAGGAACATTTGTTTCTATATTGCTTTCTACCTGAAAAACATAGTTTTGAAACTTCTTTTTCGCCCCACTTGTATGTAATGAGCTGGTTTTCGTGCGTCATATGAAGGCCGAAAATGATTGTTTTCTGACCAGGCCGGTAAAATTTTTACGGCCCTAGGGCTGTAAAATAAACTTGAAGTCAGCTGATTCTGATTTGATGTGAACGTGTTTACAAAATGGTTCATGAAACGGAATCAGTTTATGCTTCTAGAATTGAATAAGTATTCTGCAATAAGATACTATCATTTTATTTGGATGAATAAAATACAGATAAGATATATATTATAAACTATTCAAATTCGATTTTCAGAGTAGGATAGAACTTCTAACCTAAACTTCCGAAGTCAACGACAACAAGCATTGTTGACGTTGACATTCAGATTGGCCAAATTTCAAGTGTGCTAAAACAGCTGATCAAAAAACTTTTCATTATTTGTGTTTATTATTCAAGAATCAAAACATTTATAATAATATCATCTTATTGTCATTTGGAAGAATAAATAGTATAAACTCAACCTCTTACATAATTGAACATAATCTTTTAGGTTATTTAGACAAATCAGAATAAAAAATAAAAATACTTGGACAATTTCCTGATATTCAGATTTCCTCAGATTTGCTAGAGCTATGACCTTCCTGTTTTGCTTTCGGAAGTGCTTAATAAACAATTATTCTCATATTTATATTGTTTATTTTTCTGTGTGGCGAAAAATAACGTTCTCACCATGGGCAAAATTTTTTTCCGGCTCTCAATCTTTTCTAGTCCTCGGCCTAAGGCCTCGACCGATTTCGAGCCGGAAAAGTCTCATTTTCGGCCCTAGGTGCGAAATATACTATTTCCTGATGCAATGTTTAGGCCTACACGTGGCTTGGATTATTAATTTTTCAGCTAGAAAAATTTTTGAGACAAAGTGCTAAATAAACGTCTACAGTTTCATCAATGCTGTATCGGCAATATGAAAACGCATGCAGTTAATATGTCTTTGAATGAAGGTGTTATTTACATAAAGAAATTATATTCTTCCATTTTTATTTAATTGAAATTTCAAAAATATTCGAGCCCTGATAGAATGACTGACTCACTGTACAGTCAGTCGAAAATTTTAATATTGGAATGAGGGGTATTTTGGCAAGCTGAGCAAAAAAATAAGGTCATATGCACCTTTTCGTTATATCTTCAAATGAAAAATGAGTTTTGTTGGTAGTCAAAACTCCCTCTGAAAGGGAAACTATTCAACTTATTCTATCTTTTAGTAGAATAACAATGATCATCCATCCATCTTCTATACTATAATAAAGGAAAGAACTGGATTATAAACGTAGCCTATACAGATGTAAAGTATAGGGAAATTATGTTTGACTCATTATCACGTCAGAACTACTGAACTGATTAACTTGAAATTTTGCATATAGATTCTTGCTTAACCGAGGGTGGTTATAGACCAATTTTAAATTATTCAAGATTTGATTACATCAAGTTTTCAGTTTGTCAAATTTCAAATATTTGTCATGCTTCCAGTTTGTATGGAAGCAGCAGAAGATTTCTCTAAAAAGGGAAATTATAAGATAGGTATGATTGGGGATCCTTTTCGAATAATAAAAACAGGTTTTCCGTCACACCCAAATTTTTTCCGCCATTTTGAATCCAACTTCTTTTTTTAATTGAAAGATGGTCATACTGATTTACTTGAAATGCAGCATATAAATTCTTAATCAACCGAGGATTCTTATAGGCCTATTTTGAATTCTTCTAGTTTTCATTACGTCAAGTTTTAAGAAAGACCCTTGCGAAGCACGGGTTACATGCTAGTAAAAGAATAATTGAAGCATTTATTATTGAAATTTCATTATTAAAAATTGAAAACCTGAATTCACATATTATCTGAACTAAAATATTGTTTTTAAAATGCATAATTTTGTTACGAGCAAATTGAATTAGATTGGATTTTCAAATGTAACGCCATGAAGACCCCATAAAATGGCCGCTCCATAATGTACATGAGTGTCATGACCTGTATTTATAAACCTTGGTCAGCAACAAGGTCTATAAATACAGGTCATGACACAATCCCGTGATGAATTACAAAATTGCCATTTTATGGGGTTCTAGTTCACCAATTTTCAAATTTATCAGCTGTAATCATTATAGATTGAACAACATGATGTGTTATTTTGTTATATTGTTCAAGGGATATTGCTTGGCTTTGAATTGTAAAACAAATTGTTCCAACAGAATAATAATATTTAGATTCCAACTAGAGGAACTGAATTGTTGATTTTTAGATTTAATTGATCGGGAACTTGAAACTTTTTTGAAGTTGGCCTCGCATGTTTCTGTCTTGTCCGAATGCCTTATGAATCATAATCCTTGAGTTACAAGAATAAGAACAATTTTCAATAATAAATAAATGAATAATTGAAGCATTTATTATTGAAATTTCATTATTAAAAACTTGAAAACCTGAATTCACATATTATCTGAACTAGAATATTGTTTTTAAAATGCATAATTTTGTTACGAGCAAACTGAATTGGATTTTCAAATGTACCGCCATGAAGACCCCATAAAATGGCCGCTCCATAAGGAACATAAGTGTCATGACCTGTATTTATAGACCTTTGTCAGCAAAAGTTGTAACAACAATGGCCGCCACAACTACAACTATGATGAAGTTCCCGTTTCAAATTTGATTAGTTAATGAGGGATATTCGTTGGCTGGTATTTTGAATAACATGGAATAAAAAATTATACATTTTTTTGACCGAACTAAGTGAGGTCCAAGATTCAAGTCGACGGTTTGGCATTTCTCTTAATGTTTAAATGTTTATATGTTACGCATTTACGGATATTACAAACTTCATATCACTATACTACTAGTAGTTCTGTGAACAGTAGACCTCACGCAGTATTCTCATCCACAAGTACCTGATGTCAACAGTTGACAGATGTAAACAGTTACTGTTTTAAATGTTAACAAAATTAGTGCACGTTTGAATTTGTATTCCATAATTTATGTTAATTTAAACAATGAATAGAATATATTTCTATTCCAGAATTTATATAATATTCATCCAGTTCCGTGATAATCTTTCCATCTAATGCAAATTTATTTTTTTCAATTAAGAATATTATAATTTCTTCAGCATTATTTAGTTCATTTGATTATTTTTAATCACCTATTAAATTAGTTTTTTCGTATGTGAGAATATTGATACTGATGGACACGCATAATAATACCATGACTGCAAAACGAAATATTGAAACCAAAGACCTTGAAGCTGCGATTAGACCAAATTTATTAACAAAATGTTAATAACTCAATCCTTATAGATTATAATATTAGATTGAACATAACTTATCATACACATGATGAACATGTGTGTTTGTCAACTTGCGTTCAATCTAATAGAATCTATAAGGATTAAGTTATTAACATTTTGTTAATAACTTTGGTGTAAACCCAGCTTAAAGATGCATAACTCTTCAAGGTCTTTGATTGAAACTATAGACCTTATACAAATACAGTAATAGACTGGCTTCTCCACACATCTGTGTAATCACTTGTCAGCTGATTTATGATGAATAAATCTATAGTCTGATTTTTACTCTAATATTGGCGTATGAAGGAGGCTCCTTTTTCCTTTTATATTATCCTTGAAATGCAAAATTTCCAAAAACCTTGTATATACGTCGCCGCGCAATTTAAAAAGGAACATACCTGTCAAATTTCATGAAAATCTATTACCGCGTTTCGCCGTAAATGCGCAACATTTAAACATTTAAACTTTAAGAGAAATGCCAAACCGTCGACTTGAATCTTAGACCTCACTTCGTTCGGTCAATTATGTTCCAGGGAGTGAAGTAATCACTTTAGACAGGAGGTGGGGGAAAAAAGTATTTAAGGCCACACAAGCGGCTGAAAAGACTTTTTACTTATTTTGTGTAGTTAAGAAGTTGATATTGTGGTTATTATTCATATTATTCAACTAGAAACAAGTACATCCTCACTATTGTGGATGAATATTCGAGATTTCCCTTTGCCTATCCCTGTCGAGATATGTCATCAGAAACAGTAATTCAAAATCTCAATTACTTATTCACCACATACGGCTATCCTTCATACATACACACTGATAGAGGGACCAGTTTTCTATCAAAAGATGTCAAAGATTACTTAATGTCCAAGGGTGTAGCTACCAGTTCCACAACACCTTACAACCCTCAAGGTAATGGACAGGTGGAACGCTACAATGGAATAATTTGGAAGACAATCCGTTTAGCCCTACGGTCCAGGAACATGGATACTTCTCACTGGGAAAAGGTACTCTTAGAATCACTAAGCAGCATTTGCTCGCTTCTCTGCACGACCATCAATTGCACACCTCACGAGCGAATGTTCATTCTATGACAAACTTGCCATCCTGGCTGATCAACGCCAAGGAGGCATGGATGAAGACCTTTGTAAGACGCAGTAAGCATGATCCTGAAGTTGAAAAGGTAGAAATTATTCATTTGAACCCTCATGTCGCTCAAGTAAGACTTTCTGATGGAAGATAAGTTTCTGTCAACATTCGTAGATTGGCCCCGGTAGGTTCCACTACTGGGAGGGAAGAATGATATGATAATCATATGTCATGAATCAGTTGTTTGAATTATTCTAAATCATCAGAAAGTTTGTTATTTTATCTCAGTTTATACTTATAATAATAATAATAATAATAATAATATAATAATAATAATAATAATAATAATAATGATGTTTTATTTTCAACAGCACAATATACAAAAATACAAATTCATAACACCCTAAGCTTGGCTTTCGCCGTCAGCTCGAGTTGAGATTTTTTCATTTTATCTATGATAAGAATTACAGAAAACTTTATTTAAAAGTGAACATTTAAGAGAAATTCAATATATACAAATAAATCAAACATAACAGAGAGATAAAACACTATAAAAGCAACAACAATTCACAGAAAATCTCAATAGGCTATTCCACAATATCAACAAATGCAGAAACGTTCTATTGAACATAATGCCAGTCGGAAAGTGTCTTCATTTGGTTTCAATTGACATTATACATATATGCTTACCCTACTTCAATAGTTGAAATTCTCTAATAAGAACCACCGATAATGCCAAGCCACTCTACAAAATTCAACCAGCCCCCGCCAATTTCCTCCGTTCAGAACTTCTAGGTACTCATTTTCCGAGAGAGTTGATTTACCCAACCACCTTCGTCTCCACTCACCCAACACCAAACACCGCGCCACAAAATGAAACGTGTCCTCTCTTTCACCCGCATTACACATCGAACACATTCTAATACTTCCCTCCAACCACGGTCTGTCATTCAAATTTAACAATTCTCCTCTCACTTTCATTATCCACCTGATGTCTGGCAAACCAAATTCCTCCTTTAAATAGCCATTACCCCCCAAATTCACACTTGTGAGACTCTTATATATGGTATGATGTCTGGCTGCGTTTGCTGAGATCTTAAAATCCTCAATGTTTCTCAATTTCCTTAAATTCCAAATTTTATTAACTTCACTTTTCCAATTACTCAGATTGTCCAAACTCAAATCAACATTGGCACCCAGCTCTTGCGACATATCTAACCAGCTCTTATACCAGAACACCCTCTTTTTTACAACTTGGGCTGCTAGTAGTTTAGGTAAGCGCCAATCCTGCATTTTCATTACCTTGCAAACATAATTGAAATGCAATCGGAGCGTGTATTCAAAAAGCGGCGGTTCTCCTGTTTCTAAGAATAGAATATAACTGGGTGTATTATAAGGCAGGTTGAACAATCTTTTAATGAAAAAGCGCCACAATTTTTCCACCTGTTCAAACCTACTATATCCCCACACCTGAGCAGCATACACCATGATTGCCCTTGCTACAGCTCTGTATAAAACCCACTTAGCCGACAATGGTACTTTCCTATTATTTATGAATTGCCCCCAGCCAGCATTTAGCCCTGCTTTCGCACTTCCCAATTTATTTTCAAGATGAGGAGACATTCTAAGGGTTGATGTCATAATTACTCCCAAGTACTTATATTCGTTAACTCTTTCTATCCGATTCCCGTCAAAAAACCATTCCTCCTGTCTCCCTTGCCTTCCGCCATTTTTAAATACCATTATTTTCGATTTATTCAAGTTCACTCTCAGATTCCATCGCTTGCAATAAATTTCCAGACTGAATATCATATCTTGTAGTTCTTTTTCTGTTTCAGCTAGTAACACAATATCATCCGCATACATAAGAAGTTTTATTCGTAGATTTCCCACTCTTGCTCCTCCTCCCAATTCCCCCTCCAAATCATTTAAAAAAAGTGAGAATAAGAGAGGACTCATCTGACAGCCCTGTTTTAAGCCTACTCCTGTACTGAACTCCTCCGTCAGCCCATCCTCACCCCATACTCGTGCAGTGGTTCCATTATTTCCGAAATATATATTTCTAAGCATCTTCAAAAACTTTGATGAAACCCCCATGCACGAGAGCTTGTAGAAAAGCGCTCGTCTGTCCACCGTATCGAACGCGGAAGAGAAGTCAACGTAAAAACAGAAGAGTTTACCTCGTTTTCGACTAATTTTCAACTTGGCTATTGATAATAAATTGAATATATTGTCAGCTGTGGAATATCCCTTCCTGAAACCTGCCTGATATTCGTTTAGTATTTTGTTAACGTGAACCCACTTCTCTAATCTGCTCAATAAATTACCAGCGAAAAGTTTTGCTATTGCGTCTATGAAAGATATTCCTCTGTAGCTCTCAGTCTGATTTACATCTCCTTTTTTGAGTAGAGGGAAGACTATTGATTTTTGAAAAGAATTTGGGACGTTTGCCGTTTTATAAATATTATTGAATATTACCGTTATTCTTCTCATTAACTCGTCTGGGCCATTCTTATAAAACTCATAGGGGATGCCATCCTGACCTGCTGCTTTATTATTTTTTGCCTTTCGTAAGAGGGCTTTCAACTCATCCAATTGGAAGTCGCGATCAAGAATATCATTGAAAACCAACGGCTCTGCGTACAAGACTGGGTCAGCGCTCAACGGTGGATTCAATAGCTTTTGAAAATGTTTCACCCAATTATCTGAGCTTATGCTAGTAGCCACTCGCCTAGATGGTTTCTTGAAAGATCTTATCGCCCTCCAAAATTTCTTTGTGTCATTAGCATTGTTCAACTCTCCGTAAATATCCGCATGATACGCTTCTCGTTTAGTCTGACATAGTTTCTTATAAATCTTTCTCTCCTCAATATACATATCTTTCAATGCTGCTGTGTTACACTTCCTAAATAGATTCAACAGACTAAACATTCTATCTCGAGCTCTCTTACAGTCGTTATCAAACCACCTCTGCTTAAAGTTAGCATGACCCTGACACTGTAGAAATGATGAGCTTGATGCCTTTTCTATGCAATCGCAAACTTCTTTTATCGCCATCTGATTGTCTTCATTATCGTCAGTTACTGATTCACTCAATCTTTCTGTCACCCGATCTTTAAACAAACGCTCATCACTTCTTCCCCATATTAGCTTTCTCGGCAATGGCCTACTGTTGTTATCTTTCTCATTTCTCAATTCTTCACTTCTGAGCTGCAAACGCAACGGCATATGATCTGAGTATGACTCTTCTATTATACTAAAATCGTTCACAAAACTCAACAAATCTCCTTCCACCGCAACCAAATCATTAACCGCTACTCCCATGCTACCAATAAACGTAAATTCCCCTAGCCTATCACTTGGTGTTCTCCCATTAAGAATAATCAAATTATAATCTTCGCATAGCTCTAAAAACCTACGTCCCTTATTATTTAACTCTTTATCTTTGGAAACTCTCTGCAATGAAATCCTGTCGTTATTTTCAAGTAAGCTTTTATCATTTACCACCTGCCCTATTCCAATGCGTACATTCATATCACCTATTAATACAAAATTAGAAACTGCGTTAGTGTACATATAATTAATCAAATTCAGAAACTCATTATTCCAGTTATTACAGTTCAAGTACAGAGGCAACAAGTTAATCTCTTCCTGTGAAGATATATTTATACTTATAACTAAACGATCATTTATTTTTCGAAAATCTATCTGTTTATCGCGCTTAGACAATTTATTTATACCCATCATCAACCCCCCGCTAGCCCTACCAAATTGTGATTGCCTGACTGCGCCTTCAAACCTTATATCGAAATTATGAAGAAAATTATCATAAAAACTAATATCTTTTTCTTCAACAAAAGTCTCAGCCAAAAAAATCACATCAAACCTGCCTAGAAATTTCAAAAAATTCAATTCATTTAGTTTTGATTTGAGTCCACAAATATTATAATACAAAATTTCTGTCACCTGTGGGTAAGTATCGTTTATGTTGCCTCCTAACTTCCTGACGCTTGACTGCTGACAGCGAGCCTCCTCCTATGGATTTTCTGCGCCGCTTTTCAGAATTCTTTCTATGATAGGCCTGACGTCGCGCTTCATCAGTTGACTCAGCTCTTCGACACCGTCCTCTCTTCCGCGACGAAGTCCTTCCTCCAACGACCACCAGAATGACCGCCCTTCCACCCATAGTTGATCGCCTCTCAGGAAACACTTCAATTGACTTGAGATGCTCAGTAGTTCCTTTTTCAAAAAAAGTAGCTTGCTTCTTTTTCTTCTAGTTGCCACAGAAAAGTCTTTTTGGACACTGAACCCGGTACCCTTCAACTTGTTCACATTTTTTAATATATTTTCCAAATCCTGGTCGGAGGGAATGTGAGTGATTATAGGGGCATTGTCTTTTTTTGGGCCAAGAGTATGAGCTCTGTTCACCTGCACTTGCCTGTCGCATCCAAGTACGTCTGAGCAGAATTTCTTCACTGTAACACGACAGTCCATGTCACTCTTGAATTTAAGACCCCTGAATATAAGATTATTTCGGCGAGATCGGTCTTCATAATCGTCCAGCCTACTAGTAAACTGATTATTCAGCTTCTTCAAGCGCTGAATCTCTTGTTTAAGCTGACTATTTTCCTGCTTAAGACCATTGACTAGAGCAGCTATTCCCGAAATATCGTCCTTTGTTGCCAGCACACTGAACTTCTCCTCGAACAGTTTTTTAATTGTAGCTTCAATGATTTGTACTAATTCGTCGTTCCGTGAATCACATCCCTTCTTTGGAGCTTGCATTTCCGCTTCCGGTGACTCACGTTCGCGTTTTTCACCTCTCGAATGTTTTGAAATAAATATGTCCATTCCGTTTGATTAGCACTTAGTTAAGAAAAAAATAATAATATTTAGTTAGAAACCCTCACAAACTCACTTGTTCCAACTTTTAATAAAATCTGTGGTTTTGACAATTTCTTAGTCTTGTCATTTGAAATTTGAACTTTTTACTGTTGAAATTTTTCAGTTTCTCGTTTTAGATACGATCAAGTTATCAAAATAAAACATCTTCTCAGGAGAAATATTATTATCCAATGAGCGCTTAAAGTTCACATTTTTAAATAGATCATTTCAAATTTTGTATGAGATAAATTTATGATATTTTGAGGATACATTTTTAATGGTACCGTATTGTTGATAAAAAGGAGTATTTCTTTTTAGAGAATATCAGTTTTGAAAATTTATTCCATTTTCAAAAAAGACTAAAAATAACTCAAGTTATTTTTCTTTATTCAATCTACAATTTCTTCAAGAATGTATTATTTAAATGCTATGAGTTTATCTCTTACCGATTTTGAAGTGATCTGTTTGAATTTTTACAAACTTGAGATGCTTGTATCTCAATCAGAAAGTAATAATCACAAAAAAATTATTCATGAGGAAACTTGTCCATTTCGATAACTTTATAGTATAGAAATCTATTTGAAAAATATCATCAGTAAAAAGATTTTTAGCCACTTGCACAGCCTCAAGTTTGACAGGTACTACTTATACATACTTACAGTATGTAGTTCAACATTTCCTTTCATCTGCTTGATGTTTTTCAAATTTTCATGCGAGTCGACCAAATTGGAAATAAAAGATGTGTATTGTTTCTGATTTTGAACTATAATTAATTCAACTTAATTCAAGTTGTTGGATGAGTGAAAAAATTGTTACCAGAGTCATAGAGATTGGTCCGTCCGGCCGGAAATGGAATGCCATTGTCTGATGTGTAGATGACAAGAGTGTCACTGGCATGGCCTGCGTCCTCAAGCTCTTTCAGCACCAGACCAACACCTGCACAAACCACTAATTCCATCAATATTTCAGCATTCGCATGTTAATTCATTAACATCCAAGAGGAATCATGAAGATTGTAGGTAAGAGTATAAGAGTGAGAGAATTAAATTAGAATTCATTATCATATGTGTTCACAATATTACAATATGCGTAAGAGAGTAAAAGAGAGATACAATAAAAGTAAATTAAGTTTCAAGTGGTGCTTTTTTAAATCTTGGAATAAAATTTGGTGTATATAGATATTCCATTTTTTTATTTACTGCGCATGATGCCCACATGAGTATTTTTAGCTTGTGCATGGGTAATCATTACCCATATCAACCCATTACCCATCAACGAAAGTGTGTGATATACTTTTTTCTGAGGATGATGCACACATGAGCTCTAGGCTTGTACGTGGGCAATGAGACAGATGATAATGAGAGACAAGTGAACCAACAATTTTAGGACCTACACCTAAAATTGTAAATTAAGGTGGACCACCGGTGAACTCATGAATCATATTCAGAGGAGTTGGCTCAAGCGGTAAACCACCGGTAAACTCATGAATCATATTCAGAGGAGTATTATGAGTTTACCATAAACTCATATTATGGGTTTACCACCGGTAAACTCAAGAATCATATTCAGAGGAGTTGGCTCAAGTGGTGTGTAGGTGATATGTGTTACATTGTTTCACTTAAGGTTCGTACCCACTAGAACGTATCATACCATGACCGTGCCCATGACCACATGCAAAAAAATATTCTGTGCATCATTTGATGTGTAATACACCCATTAGACCGTTCCGTCACCGGCCAAGCACGGAGCGTGCCATGCACGTCCAGGTCAACATTTGTCGGCCAGTATATTTTGTCTGTGACGAAACGCTCCTTGCATGGTACGTGATGCCTGCAAACCCCGTTGTAACGGGGCATGCGCCCCGGCGCGTGCGCATGGCACGGCGCATGCACCGCGTTGGTAACCAGTGTAGACACCATTGTGGTAAAGTACCTAGTTAGTTGCTACTTGCTAGTTGTGGTTATATCATTTTCAATTTTTCTCAACAATTCATTAAACTGGAATGACGTCATACGGAAATACGAAAAAAACTTTTCTTCATCATCCATTAGGTGCCTATATAATGTCCAATACTCCCCCTCAGTTTTCCGTTTTCTTAGAGATTTGTGAATCCAATAGCGCCTCTGAGTTCCTCTATTCTCCTCTTCCTCGTCCAAAATAATTGCAACCATTGCCAATTCTGTTAATGATAATCGCCTAATAGCCATTTATTTAAAAATAATTATGTGAACACTGATTAGAACACTATTTCACAACACCGCAAAATACGTACTTCTGTTCATCGCTACATTCTCTTGCTAACTGACGCGTTCCCAACAACTTCTGACCGGGCATCATACGCGTATCATACGCGTACCATACGCGTAATGTACTGGCATAGAACGCTGTTGATCCGTTGTAGTGGGCATAGTTGTTATTTTACGTGCCTGGCATGGTCTGACACAGTCCGTGTCTGGTACGTTCTAGTGGGTACGAACCTTATTCTGTGGAAAATATCATTATTTTTGCTAGATTATGCCCAAATGAGCGTCCTGCTCAAGTGTGAGTGAATAGATGAACATATGAACAAACAGCCTATCTGTGATACTTGGTGGGCCTCAAACCCACGACTCTTCCAACAGAAAAGTTATCCAATTGAGATACTGGTCTGCTGTGATTTAATATCAAAGGCACATTGATGTCTGAAATATACATCCGGCAAGATGTTACCATAGAAAAATATACCATATTTTCTCTGTGGTGTTATCTTCCCATAAGATACTCTCATCAAGCGAATATTTATTTATTAGTCTGTTAAGTTTATTCAATATTATTCTACTATAGCATATATCATTATATTCTGACTCTACATCTATAATGTAATACTTGATAAGGAAAATTGAATAGGCCTACACATTATACAAGAAGTAATAGTAAATTGATTAGATTCAACTTTATTAGTTGGATTTAGCTGAAATTGGACTCTGAATTTTTCACAATTATAATTATATTATTATATTATAATTACCGTACCATGAAAAATTGAATGTGTTGGCAAATAACTGACCTTGATCAAGTCGAGAAATGGTCGTGTACTGCTTAGCAATGTCGATTCGAGCGTAGGGGGTGTCTTGCACAAAGTAAGGCACTTCAACCTGATCTGGTACATAGTAAATCGGAGTCCAATCCTCAATTGTGCCCATTCCTTGCTCTCCATTTCCAAACTTCTCACAGAAATAACCAAATTCAGGATGCGTGTGCTCACATCGATGGGGATCGTGGAAAGCCACATACAAAAAGAAAGGCCTTTAATAATATTATTATTAAATATAAAATAAATTAATAGATTCATAGAGGTTGACAAATTCTTGTTTATTCTATTCATTATGAATAAATAACAGAGCATTAATAAAACATAACTATAATTTTGAAATTATAAAAATATTGAATGAAAGACAGAGGAATAGCCTGATATTATTTTCACTTAAAATTATTCACCCATAACTTATCATTGATTCAATTCATCAATAGAGTGATTCCTGTTATTTTATACTTTATTGATATAATATCTTCTATAAAATAGTTTCTAGATCCCTATAAAGTTATTCATAAAATTATGTACATTTAAATAATCCAATAAACGAACTTTTATCAATTTTTCCAGGATTTTTGAGAGATTACTTAATAGACTTATTGGTCTTTAATTACTAGGTACACAGGGATCACCTTGTTTAAATAGTGGTTTAATTATGGCTATTTTAAATTTCCTTGGAAATATTCCTGTGACGAAGCACATATTAAAATAAATGATATTGGTTTAGAAATAAGATGAGCTATGTTTTTCAGTGTTAAACTACTGATGTTATCTTCTCCAGGACTAGAGTTGCTTTTTAGTTGCTTTATCATAATTTCAACTTCGCAAGAGGTAATTGGTTTCAGGAAAAAAGAGTGCACAGGTGGTCTGTGATTTTCATCAATCTCATAATGTTTTAAACTGGAATTGCATGTTATGAGTTGAGCATTCGTTCTACCTACTGTTGCAAAATAATTATTTAGACTAGCAGCGTCAATTTTAATTTCCTTGTTATTATCTTTATCAATATCTATCGCCTGGTTTATGAGTTTCCAGAGTTTTTTTTTATCACTACCACATTCAGATATTTTATTTTTGTAGTAGTTTGTTTTAGCTGTTTCCAATGCCATGTTTAATGTGTTTCTGTACCTTTTAAACTCTTCCTTTAATGTGAGATTTGATGGATCTTTTTTTAATTTTTTATAAATTATGTCTCTTTTTAAAATTGAATTAATAAGACCAGGTATTATCCATGGTTTCAGAGGTTTCTTTTTACGAGAGATGTGTTTTTCTGTAGATGAGGATTCTATGTAATGAAATAATTTTGACACAAAACTATCAGTAAGTTCGTCGATGTTCAAATCATCAACAAATCGACTATTGTATAACCAAGACCAGTTTTCATTTAAAAGTTGTTCATTTAAGATCTTGTAGTCTATTTTTTTGGTTATAATTTTCTCATTCTCTTTTTTATTAGACTTTATTGCATTATTGTATCCCAAATGAATTGAAACAGAGAAATGATCTGTAATTGTAGTCTTAAGTATATTACCAATATTACGTCGAAATTTATTGTTAACTCTTTTAAAAAATATGTGATCCAAACAACTCTGTCCCCTGGTACTACCATTTATGATCATCTCAAATCCGTTACCATTTAATATACTCAAATAGTCTTGAACAAATTTATTTTCTTTATTAATGTCTATGTTTATATCTCCTGCTATACATACATCTATGCAGTGAGGAATATTTTTCACAAACTCTTCCAAGCTAATTAAGAAATCATTTACGTTACTATTAGGTGATCTATAAATTCCAACTATACGTAACAACGTGTTATCTATTTTTAAATCCAGACCTAAACAATTTGATTCATCTATTTTACAATCAATGACTTGAAATGAGATATCTTCTCTAACATAAATACAAATTCCATCACATTTATTCAAGGAACCAGGTTTATTTATTGCTTTGTAGCCATCCATGCTACAGCTAAAAGGCATTTCTTGCGTTATCCAAGTTTCTGATAAGATAAGAACATTAAATTTTGTTTTCATGTTATCAAGTATGTAGCAAAGTTCATTGTGGTTTCTATTCAAGCTTCTGATATTAGATGCAAACAAATTAAAGAAATTGAAAATCGCCTAATAGCCATTTATTTAAAAATAATTATGTGAACACTGATTAGAACACTATTTCACAACACCGCAAAATACGTACTTCTGTTCATCGCTACATTCTCTTGCTAACTGACGCGTTCCCAACAACTTCTGACCGGGCATCATACGCGTATCATACGCGTACCATACGCGTAATGTACTGGCATAGAACGCTGTTGATCCGTTGTAGTGGGCATAGTTGTTATTTTACGTGCCTGGCATGGTCTGACACAGTCCGTGTCTGGTACGTTCTAGTGGGTACGAACCTTATTCTGTGGAAAATATCATTATTTTTGCTAGATTATGCCCAAATGAGCGTCCTGCTCAAGTGTGAGTGAATAGATGAACACATGAACAAACAGCCTATCTGTGATACTTGGTGGGCCTCAAACCCACGACTCTTCCAACAGAAAAGTTATCCAATTGAGATACTGGTCTGCTGTGATTTTTTTTTTTTTTTAGCTTACGTCTTAAAGACTCCAGTCATGGAGTATAAGACAAGTCATGTTATTACATAATAATTCTAACACTAAGTAGTTCAACCTAGTTTAGGTTTGAAAGGAATTCTTGTACACTATAAAAAGCTTTATCAACTAAATATTTTTTCATTTGTTTTTTTGAAAATCTTCAAATCATCATTACTTTTCAAGATTTGAGGTAGCTTGTTATAAAATTTCCTACCAATATAATCTGGTTTTTGTTCAAATAACCTACTATTGTGACCCATTATATGATAATCTGCTCTGTTTCGCGTATTATACTCATGAACATCTGAATTCTGGATCACACCACTCGTCTTCACATGCATTACAACTTCATATACATACAAAGATGGCACAGTTAATACACCAAGCTTTTTAAATAAAGGCCTACAAGAGTCTAACCTATTCACTTTCTCTATACATCTGAGTGCCTTCTTTTGAATCTTAAAATTTTCGACTGACTGTACAGTGAGTCAATCATTCTATCAAGGCTTGAATAATTTTGAGATTTCAATTAAATAAAAATGGTAGAGAATAATTATCATGTAGATATCAACACATTTATTTAAACATATTATAACTACATGCGTTTTCATATTGCCGATACAGCATTGATAAAACTGTAGACGTTTATTTAGCAGTCTCAAAAAACTGTTCTAGCTGAAAAATTGATAATACATGCCACGTGTAGGCTTATACGAGTTCAAAACAACTATGGTTTTCCTAAACATATGTTTTTGAGATAATTTCTTTGATGCAGCTGTTTCAGATTCACCATTATAATAATATTATACAGAGTTTGTGAAAATAAAAATATTTATTGATTACCAAAACAATACTATTATTATATTAATGATAATAATTAATTATTAAAACAATACTTTTATTATATCAATAATAATAATAATAATATTATTAAACATATTTATCAATTATCAGAACATTATTATTGAGGTTGAGTGGAATCAGGAAGAAAGCAATGATAGAACAGATGTTCTTTTTTGAATTTCTATCATATTATTTTGTTATTTCCAATGATTACAACATATGTTAGAATATCACATGTCAATAAATAAATATTATCTCATTTCCATATGGCACTCACCTTATCATGTTCATAACCTTACTTAATAGGATCCTTTTTCATCCTTTGAAACCCTTAGAGGCAAAATATCTCAAAATCCGTTCTTAGTGCGCGTCTAGCATGTTTGAAGAATATTTGTGCAAAGTTTCAAGTCTGTAGGACAATTAGTTTGAGCTGTAGTGTGATTTTACATCAAAATTATCGAAAAATACCCTCTCCTGGACCCCCCTGTGCTCCTGATCGAATTTTTTCTGCATAGATCTAATTTTTTTTCGTAGCTGAACAAAAAAGTTCCTCATGACTTTGCTGTGCAATAAGCGGTTAAAAAGTTCAAAATTTTTGAGGGGCCCCAGCTCCCTCGGGGGGGCAAATTTCTGAAAATCATTTCTTAGTGGATGTTTACAGGCTACCATTTAGAAAACAAATCCCCAGTTGTTTAGAATTCTTATTTTTTAGGCTGTTGATTGTATTATGGATTGATTTGTTTGTCGAATTGATTGCTTCATTTAATTCTGGCCTATCAAACCTATTAGGGATAGTACTTATTATTAAGTTTGTTTTTTTGCTGAGTGGCACAATTTCCTTGATTTTTTCTGTTACTTGAGGAAGATGATTCAAGTTAGGTTCATTTATATTATTTGAGCCACCCAGTACAATTAGATGGTCATTTCCATCAAAGTCTTTAATATCAAAGGCCCATTGATGTCTGAAATATACATCCGGCAAGATGTTACCATAGAAAAATATACCATATTTTCTCTGTGGTGTTATCTTCCTATAAGATACTCTCATCAAACGAATATTTATTTATTAGTCTGTTAAGTTTATTCAATATTATTCTACTATAGCATATATCATTATATTCTGACTCTACATCTATAATGTAATACTTGATAAGGAAAATTGAATAGGCCTACACATTATACAAGAAGTAATAGTAAATTGATTAGATTCAACTTTATTAGTTGGATTTAGCTGAAATTGGACTCTGAATTTTTCACAAAGATAATTACCGTACCATGAAAAATTGAGTGTGTTGGCAAATAACTGACCTTGATCAAGTCGAGAAATGGTCGTGTACTGCTTAGCAATGTCGATTCGAGCGTAGGGGGTGTCTTGCACAAAGTAAGGCACTTCAACCTGATCTGGTACATAGTAAATCGGAGTCCAATCCTCAATTGTGCCCATTCCTTGCTCTCCATTTCCAAACTTCTCACAGAAATAACCAAATTCAGGATGCGTGTGCTCACATCGATGGGGATCGTGGAAAGCCACATACAAAAAGAAAGGCCTTTAATAATATTATTATTAAATATAAAATAAATTAATAGATTCATACAGGTTGACAAATTCTTGTTTATTCTATTCATTATGAATAAATAACAGAGCATTAATAAAACATAACTATAATTTTGAAATTATAAAAATATTGAATGAAAGACAGAGGAATAGCCTGATATTATTTTCACTTAAAATTATTCACCTTTAACTTATCATTGATTCAATTCATCAATAGAGTGATTCCTGTTATTTTATACTTTATTGATATAATATCTTCTATAAAATAGTTTCTAGATCCCTATAAAGTTATTCATAAAAACTTCGAGATCACTCATTGGAAATTCATAGAACCAATTATGCTATGTCTTTTCTCTATGTCAGTATTTACTGATGATTAGAGAATTACTGTAGAAAATAATATTGAAATTTAGAATACTGAAACAGGATTTCAGGCTTTGTCGATTCGCCTTGGGAAATTGGAATTCAAATAAACTTAAAAAATTATACTTTTTGTGTAGTTGAGAAGTTGATATTATGGTAATTATTCATATTGAATGAAAAAGACTAAGAAATTGTCAAAAAACCACTGATTTATTGATAATTAGAAAGACCGGTTTCGGTTATTACACCATTGTCAATCTCTGATAAACTAAAACTAAATACAATAGACAATTCTTCAATAGACAATGCTTGAAACTGAAGGTTATACCAAAGTATGTGGCAATAGTAACCAACAACACTTCTACTATTGCACAGAAGAGCATAAAAACCGCCCAGAAATTTTGGATTAAGAAGGAGATCAGTCACTGGTATAAAATAAGGGATAGCTTATCTTTCTACATTTATATTCTCCACATACAACTGGCAAGCAAACTGCTCAATGCTGAGTGGGATTTCCTAGACAACAAATGTAGGGAACAACTTTTTAGGAGATTGAGTGAGAAAACAGTCACTCAAAACAAAAAACTGCAGAAACTTCTCAAAGATCAACATCTGACACTAAATAATAGGCCTATCATCCAACATCAACACAAGTTTGCTGATAGGGTAGCTAATTTCTCACAAGTCCAATTTTCATCATCAGAGACAGAGTTACTAGGACGAGGTAACAAATACAGTAACAGTATTAATACTAACTAACAGATGTGCTGACATAATTCTTCAAGAAAAGACAAGGGAACTTCGACCAGAGAACACAAAAACGGCAGACATCATGAAGAATTTAAAGAAGAAGATGAAAACCAATGACCTGATGATTTTGAAAGCTGACAAAGGATGCACTACAGTAATAATGGATAAGGACGAATATCTAAGTAAGGTAAACCATTTCATTGCAGATAACAATTTTATTGAGATTAACTCCAATCCCACCACCAAAATCAATAGCTTGATTAGAAATAAGTTGACCACCACCACCAAATTATTTAACAAGAAAGAAACTAAGTATCTAACAGTTATGAATCCATATCCACCTAGACTTTTCGGTCAACCTAAATTACACAAAACTAATGTTCCTATAAGACCAGTGGTATCTTTTGTTAATTCCCCCTGCTCTAAATTAGCTCACAGACTGAATAGCACCTTTCAGTCATTAACAGGTTTTCAACCAAAGTTTAGTATTAAAAATTCATTGGAGTTGGTCAACAATATGAAACATATTCCTGTTCTATCTTCCTATAAACTTGTGTCATTTGATGTTACTAATTTATTCACTAACATTCCGGTGGGAGAAAGTCTTGAAAGAGCTGAGGAAATAATGGAAGCCTCTATAAATGATCATACACTCAGAGAAGAACTGATAGGATTGATGAAGTTATGCACTCAGCATAATTATTTCAAATTAACAATAGATTTTTTGAACAAAGAGAGGGGTTGGCAATGGGGTCACCCCTCTCACCACTCCTAGCTGAATTATTTATGGATAAGTTAGAAAGTAGAATCATTGAAAATAGTCATTTCAAAGATAAAATTGTTTACTGGTTTCGATATGATGATATTATTTGCTTATGGAAAGGAAGTAACAGACAACTAGACAATTTTCTTTCCTATCTGAATAGATTACATCAGAGTATTAAATTCACTGTAGAGGTAGAACAGGATTTTGTATTGAATTTTCTAGATTCAAGAATAGATCATAGCACTGGTTTTCACAAGTTTTCTATTGTGTGCCTGTAGCTAAACATTCAGCAGCAGTGGCGCAGTTGTGTGCCAAAGAAGATAATTTTGAATAAAATTTAGAATTTAGAAATAGGCCGACACATCTAGAAAATACCTGAGTCTATACCTAATTCATGCAGGTGAACGGGCTAGAGTCAAGAAAACTTCAATTAATCTTGCCATGCCTGATTTAATAGGTTTATAGTATAGAATAACACTACAATTTGAAATAATTGAAAAATACAAATAGCTTCAATAAACATTGGCAACTAAAATCAAACAACAGAAACAACAATTTCATGTTACTTTGGTGACATTCTTCATCTGATTCGGGGGCGCATTACTATCCCCGTTTAGATAGCAATACGTCACAAAACCAAACAATATCAGTCATCAAATAACAAATAATTAACTTCAACATAAAATTACTCAAGAAAGAAAAGCCCGTTGAACCCAAGTTTCGTCGATAGTAACCCATATAACCCATTCCATAATAATTTTGAATCCCCACTTTTGATTGACATTCTCGAATGAACCTTTGTTTCACTACACTGCACTTTCGTTGGTCTGTACGTTGCTTTATCGTCGGGGTTACAGTACCTTGTTTTTGGCGGTGAGCTTTTACCGGTTGAATTTGGCTTGACGGCGACGTCCTCTTACGTCCCTAGACCTGTCGTCTGAACGGGTGTCTTGAAGCGGTGTTACATAAAGTTGCGGAACGAAAGGGGTGGTAGTACAAGAAGTTGGTTTGGGGCCACACATGAACCGCTGTAAATAAATGTATTACAGCATTAATTTCTAACTCTTCCTACAATTCATCAAAAGCTAAAACAGGAGTTATCTATTGATTACAATTAATTAAATTCTTTCATTCTTTGAATCCTCATTTTATATAGATTTTTATCTTTAAACTACTGATTCTTTTTATCAGAATTAATGGATCTTTCTTCACAAATAATTCAAATTGAAATGATGCTAACTTATATGATATTTTTCGTTTGGTTTGCGAAATCAAATATAATTTTTCATATAGTAGCTCGGCTAGTATTGTTGGAAACTTGTGCGCCAGCCAACATTTATTTTATGTATTATTTATGAACTATAGGACGCAATCCAAGTGTAAATAACGTGCATTCGCCCAAAACTGCTCAGAACCTTAATTAAAAATGAACATTCCAGAGTTTATGATTTGATTTACCTACAAATACAAGTCCAAAAACTAGTATCAACTGAAATTATGAATTTATCACCTAATAAAACAAGACACTTTATAACACAATAAAAGAAAAAAATATTGAAAATTTCACTTTAAGGAAAGATAATGTTTGCCTTATAAGATTCACCTTTAATTAAATAAAATTAGTAGACACATAGAAAATAATTTAAATTGTATTAAAATTTGAACATTCATTAATATTAATTTCCTGGAGAAGAAAAACTTTCTTCTTCATCTATTAAGATTTCTATCATAAAAAATTTACTAAATCATTCAAAAGCCTTAATGACATAAGAAAACAGAGTCTGAAAAATATAAATTAAAAATGTCATAAACTCAATATGAACAATTCTTAAAAGTTTCATTTCAATTTAAAGGCTATCTTCCTGACTTTCAGCAATACTCTACGATAATATATCTCCAGGAACAATAACTCAAATGTAACGTAACTGAAAACTTTCTATACTTCTGTAGAAAAAAATTATAAGTATCTTCCATCACTAATAAAATCAAAAGGATTATTCTCAATCAATATTATTAACTTGAAAAATAACAGGCTTATCATCCAACATCAACACAAGTTTGCTGATAGGGTAGCTAATTTCTCACAAGTCCAATTTTCATCATCAGAGACAGAGTTACTAGGACGAGGTAACAAATACAGTAGTCATAACTATTTGGATAACCAACAACTTGAACGACTAGCATGCAGCATTGATAGCAATTGGGAAGCCTCAAAGATCAAAATACTAACTAACAGATGTGCTGACATAATTCTTCAAGAAAAGACAAGGGAACTTCGACCAGAGATCACAAAAACGGCAGACATCATGAAGAATTTAAAGAAGAAGATGAAAACCAATGACCTGATGATTTTGAAAGCTGACAAAGGATGCACTACAGTAATAATGGATAAGGACGAATATCTAAGTAAGGTAAACCATTTCATTGCAGATAACAATTTTATTGAGTTTAACTCCAATCCCACCACCAAAATCAATAGCTTGATTAGAAATAAGTTGACCACCACCACCAAATTATTTAACAAGAAAGAAACTAAGTATCTAACAGTTATGAATCCATATCCACCTAGACTTTTCGGTCAACCTAAATTACACAAAACTAATGTTCCTATAAGACCAGTGGTATCTTTTGTTAATTCCCCCTGCTCTAAATTAGCTCACAAACTGAATAGCACCTTTCGGTCATTAACAGGTTTTCAACCAAAGTTTAGTATTAAAAATTCATTGGAGTTGGTCAACAATATAAAACATATTCCTGTTCTATCTTCCTATAAACTTGTGTCATTTGATGTTACTAATTTATTCACTAACATTCCGGTGGGAGAAAGTCTTGAAAGAGCTGAGGAAATAATGGAAGCCTCTATAAATGATCATACACTCAGAGAAGAACTGATAGGATTGATGAAGTTATGCACTCAGCATAATTATTTCAAATTTAACAATAGATTTTTTGAACAAAGAGAGGGGTTGGCAATGGGGTCACCCCTCTCACCACTCCTAGCTGAATTATTTATGGATAAGTTAGAAAGTAGAATCATTGAAAATAGTCATTTCAAAGATAAAATTGTTTACTGGTTTCGATATGTTGATGATATTATTTGCTTATGGAAAGGAAGTAACAGACAACTAGACAATTTTCTTTCCTATCTGAATAGATTACATCAGAGTATTAAATTCACTGTAGAGGTAGAACAGGATTTCGTATTGAATTTTCTAGATTTAAGAATAGATCATAGCACTGGTTTTCACAAGTTTTCTATTTTCAGAAAACCAACCCATACTGATGTTATCATTCCTCTTCATTCTTGTCATCCTATTTCTCACAAACTTGCTGCTTTCAATAGCATGGTCTATAGAGCACTAACAATACCTATGAGCCATCATGATTTTGATATTGAGATCACTAAAATTAAACAGATAGCTGTCACAAATGGGTATGGTGGACAGATTATTGAGTAAAATTAATAGAAAAATTTCAATCAATTCTAGCTTTGTAGGCTCAAACTGTGAGGAGAAGACTTGGATAACAATCCCATATTTAGGCCTTGTATCTGATAAAATAGGTAGGGAATTGAAGAGGAATGGATTCCACGTTGCTTTCAAGACAAAACCGATTTTAAATAGTCTATTTAGCTGGAGTAAAGACAAAATTGATATTTGGGATAAAAGCGGGGTGTACAAACTTAAATGTGATGATTGTAATGCTTGTTATGTGGGTCAAACTGGTAGAAGTTTCAAAAGTAGAATTAAAGAACACATCAGAGATTGGAATAAACAAAATGGGGAATCTAACTTTGCAGAACATTTGATAACAAATAATCACAAGTTAACAGTTAAGGAGAATGTTGAGTTTCTGCATGTTAATAACAAAGGCCGATCTTTTAATATTCTAGAGGCTTTAGAAATAACAAGAGTAATTAAGGAAAATTCTCAGTATAGTTTAAATGACCAGATTCATTTCAACCAGTACAACACTACGAATTTAGTTTTATCATAAAATTGTAAGCATACATTAGTCAATAGTTTTTTCATTTACATATTTGTTTTATTATCTTTCACACTTGCTTTCTTGGTTCTTATTTTGTACTAAAAGTAAATTTTATTATCATGGCGATTCTGTTGCTTGAGCCGCCATTTTGTCACACCATTGAGAGGGAGGAGACTGTCTAGCTAGGCCAATGGCAGGCGTTCATGCCCTCGACCAATAGCAGTACTCGCCTACTAGTATAAATTCTGCTGCTCTTGTATTTAGTTTTAGTTTATCAGAGATTGACAATGGTGTAATAACCGAAACCGGTCTTTCTAATTATCAATAAATCAGTGGTTTTTTGACAATTTCTTAGTCTTTTTCATTCAAAAAAAAAATATAATTCGAGATAAACTTTTAAAACTTACTTGGAATTGTTTTGTGTCAGGAATTCACGCACCAAGAGTTTTATCTTTGTTATATTTCTTCCTACTTGTAGTATGCTATTATTCTCTTCTGTTTGTTCATAGTCAAACTTGTAATTTTTACTGGGACCGACATGTTTTTTACCAATGATTCCTGTAAACAGAAAAAGAAGTAAGTTAATTTATTTGTTATGACCAACAGTCAACAACAACCAATCACTATGAATTTCACTTTCTAATTTAATATTACTAGATCCTCAAGATTTATCAAGTAGAATTGATAGTTTCTTAACCACCAACCTTTAAAGGATTTATCATTCTCGAAATGGAACTTGCGACTCGAGATTTGCTCTATATTTATAAGAGATTGGATAGGCCTACTACTCCTTTCTGGAAACTAATGACATGAGGGAAAAATTGAAAATGTAAATATTAGGCTTGAATACAAAATGTTACAACTTTCAAATTAGAATAAAATGTTAAAAGGGTGAATAATTACTCATTTTCAATGACGGAATAAAAAGCATCATCAACATCAATTAAAAGATTTTCTATTGACAATATGTAAGTAGCCTAATAGTTAACTATGAACATTGTTTCAGAACCAAATAATACACTATTGAAAGGAGATCATCTTCAAGTAACTCCATCGGTTCTAGTTTTAGTTTTTAGACCCTTAATACATTGGGACATCAGGCTGGGACACCATTGATGTCTTACTGGTGTCCCGCAAGTGTTCCAACTTTCTTTACACACGGACAACATTAGTGTCTCATTGGTGTACAAGCCTGGTGTTCCAGGCATTAATACTCTCAACTCAAAGTATAATTTAATTTTATGATGATTATTAAGGTGGTTAATTTTGTGAATAATAATTATTCTAAAATACCTGTCCTGATGCCATGTTTGGATAAGATCTTTGGCAAAGAGTCAACCTTATTGAGTGAATTGAAGTTATGGTAGCCATTATGAAGACCATACATTCCATTCTCATGGTTTGGACGTCCCGTCAATAGAGCTGAGCGACTGAAAAACAAACAGTTCATCAACCGTAGGCCAATTCATTATTCAAATTAGTTCCATGGAAAAACTAATCATTTTTAAAATAACATATGAGTTATTGAAGCTTAATGTAGTATCCATAATATATTCTGATATGACGTTCTTTTTAAAACTAAATGATAAATTTACCATCCCTGTATAATCTCCATTCATTTAATGGAAAATTTATCGAAACTGGAACAATCAAAGCTAACAAATAACCTGTTGAACTTACTGGAACTATTCTAAGAATAAATCTCTCTTAATCAGTCTACTTATCGTTAGAGCCAATGAAGACAACAATAAATTTCAATAATCTATGATATTATAGAGAAAATAATTATTGGCTTATACAAGTACGGCATAGACAATACACATGATGCATCATCACGTCTGAAATACAGAACTGATTAACTTGAATTTCTAATCTATATTTCCCAAAGATTCTTAATTTACCGAGGATGAACACAGGCCTATTTTCAGTTCTTCAAGATTTCAGTTAGTCATTTAAAGTTTTCCAAGTTAACAATTCGTCAGGTTTTCAATTTTTCAAGTTTCTAGTTTGTCAAGTTTTTAGTTCATTAACTTTTCAATTTGTCAAATTTCCAGCTTGGGATTCTTTCCTTGAGTGATCATAGATAAAATAGCTTATTCAAGGTTTTATCTTCTATATTTTTGTTCTTCTATCTATATATTTTATCTATCTATAATATTATCGAAGGAAGAATTGGCTTACACATGTACAGGGTAAGAAATACACGATTTATAGTATACCGTACATGAAGTAATGAACTGATAAATTTGCAATTTTACATAAAGATTCTGAATTTATCGAGAATGGATATAGGCTTATTTTAATTTTTGTGGTCAATTAAATTTATTTAATAAATTGAAACAAATTTATTCAATTTGTTTATGAAAATGGATATATCCATTTGAGAATGGATATAGGCTTCTTTTCATGTTTGTGGTCAGTTAAATTTATTTATATTTAATAAATTGAAACAAATTTATTCAATTTGTTTATGAAAATGGATATATCCATTTGAGAATGGATATAGGCTTCTTTTCATGTTTGTGGTCAGTTAAATTTATTTATATTTAATAAATTGAAACAAATTTATTCAATTCGTTTTTCAAAGGTCACGCAACAGTAAAAGCCCAACCAAACAGAGCTTTTTCTAAGTAAATCCATGGCATAATTGGTAGCAAGCACGACTCATGAATAAAAGGCTGCGTGTTTGAGATCAAACTCTTCTTTCATGTTTCCTGGACATAAGAAGATTGCATTCAACAATACAATATTTTCCCCAGTGCAAAGCATGGTTTTCCGGTAAGTTATGAATAAGTGCTAAAACAAAAACAAACATTTGAATTGGTAGCATTGAAAAATGTCATAAATAGCTCATGAAAAAAATAGTTGACACGCTTTATGGCAGTAGAGTGCGGCAAAGTAAAAACATACTTTATGACAGTAGAGTGCGGCAAAGTACACGCTTTATGACAGTAGAGTGCGGCAAAGTAAAAACACGCTTTATGGCAGTAGAGTGCGGCAAAGTAAAAACACACTTTATGGCAGTAGAGTGCGGCAAAGTAAAAACATACTTTATGACAGTAGAGTGCGGCAAAGTACACGCTTTATGACAGTAGAGTGCGGCAAAGTAAAAACACGCTTTATGGCAGTAGAGTGCGGCAAAGTACACGCTTTATGGCAGTAGAGTGCGGCAAAGTAAAAACACGCTTTATGGCAGTAGAGTGTGGCAAAGTAAAAACACACTTTATGGCAGTAGAGTGCGGCAAATTAAAAATATATTGGCGAACCTGAATGTGGTTAGACAGATTATAGGTGGAGTTGAATACACCTCTCATTATCCAGTCTCTGTGACACAGAGCCAAAGAGCTTGATCCTTCGCAGACAGTTGGAGTTCAAATCTCAGCTTTGCATTTTTTATGAGAATTTTCAACTTCAATGAAGATTATCTATGTAATATTGACATAATAAATATCAAAAATTAATTTATAAAACTTAATATTGAAGATTAAAAATAAACTATTCTAGTTGAATTATCAATTTAAGTTTTTTATAAATAAATAATTTCATTAAATATATAATAATTCATCAAAATATAGAAAATAATCAATTACATTATATTAATAACCAATTTATTATTTAAATTGAATTGATTGATTTTAAAATAATTATATTTTTAATTGAATTAAACAACTAGAACTTTCTGTTTTCATTCTCCATGGATTGAAATTCGCTTGGTTTTGGATTGGCCCTCGTTTTTATGTGTAGCTCTATTTCCCATAAGGAACCTATAGTTTGAAACTTGAACATTGTTAACTCATCATGTAGCAATGATTGATGATTATTCAATTGTTTTAACACAATTGAAATTTGAAAAGCAAATATGGTGAGAACTATTCACCAAGAGAACAATTCAATCGTGTTTCTTTGGCACTCCTTTTGTTGTTGTAGGATCGATATTGAAGTTGACTCACTTGTCAAACTTTATTTTTCATTTTTACTTTACTTGCCCATAGGTAAGGAAAGTATTGCTTTCCGAAAAAAATTAAGGTACCCCAATTTCCAAATTTCTATACGTTTTAAGGTTCCCTGAGTCCAAAAAAGTGGTTTTTGGGTATTGGTCTGTATGTATGTATGTATGTATGTGTGTGTGTGTGTGTGTGTGTGTGTGTGTGTGTGTGTGTGTGTGTGTGTGTGTGTGTGTGTGTGTGTGTGTGTGTGGTGTGTGTGTGTGTGTGTGTGTGTGTGTGTGTGTGTGTTGTGTGTGTGTGTGTATGTGTATATATGAGTGGTATGTGCGTCTGTGTACACGATATCTCATCTCCCAATTAACGGAATGACTTGAAATTTGGAACTTAAGGTCCTTACAGTATAAGGTTCCGACACGAATAATTTCGATCAAATGCGATTCATGATGGCAGCTAAAATGGTGAAAATGTTGTCAAAAACAGGGTTTTTGCGATTTCCTCGAAAACGGCTTCAACGATTTCGATCAAATTTATACCTAAAAAAGTCATTGATAAGCTCTATCAACTGCTACAAGTCCCATATCTGTAAAAACTCCAAGAGCTCCACCCCATCTATGCAAACTTTGATTTCTGATTCCCAATTATCAGGCTTCAGATACAATTTAAACAAGAAATTTCAAGTGGAAAAGATTGAGCATAAATATTTCTACAATTAATGTTCAGTAACATTTTCACCTTAAATTGAAAATAAACTCGAAGTTCGATAAAATAAGATTATTAAATTGCAAACTGTTGGCAACTGTTGATTCTATTAAATCATTCACTATGAAGAGATAGCAGACTTTGAGTGTCTGCAGCGTTATTGTCCTGTCACCAGCTGGCTTAGATCTTTGAATAGTAGACTTGAGATGCGCGGGAACACTAGCGTCAGGTGATCAACTTTCATAACTGCAAGGAAAGTTGTGTGAGTGCGCCACACCAGATTTTTTATCTTATTATACTCAATAACAAGATCAAAAGATCTTCGCAGCCCTGGTGGAGCAATGTTGCTGAGAACTGGCAACCAATATGTGGAGGTGGTTCTAATGGTCCCAGAAATAAGTCGCATGAAATTATTCAGCTGAGTGTTGACTCTATTCACATGGGCACTATTCATCCACACAGTATTCAGCTGTTGGTATACTAGTCGTAGGCCAGTTGTTGCTGATGCACCCCTTTTTGTTCCACAGAGTTTTTGTAGAATATTATTCTTAGTTTTCAGTCTCTCAGCTATTTTTGTACAAAAGCGTGACAACCACAGCCTAACCTTACCTCCAGCATGCACCAGAAACTCTGGATGAATTCCATCAACGCCAGATTCCTTTCCACACTTGGTATTACAAAGAGCAGCATCAACCTCCTCCACTGAGAAATCACTGGACAGGTGTAAGTCCTCCACAGCCATATCTTTAAGCTCTTTCAGTCCATTCCTTACCTCTGCTGCATGATCCAAACAGCCAGAAGCCTTAGATGTTCTGACTATTTGTTCTACCACCTGATCTGGATGGATAGGGGAGCTCTGGTGCATAGTAATTCTTGCACTGCCCAGTTTCCTGACAAGACTCCAAGCCCGGCGGCTAGGATGTCTGAAGTCCATCTCCTCCATTGTCTGGGGCCATTTCTTTCCACGTGCTTCACCCAAGCTGTTAAGGAGCTCTCTTACAATCCGTTGGTCATTTTTTTTCTGAAAATGCTTGTATAGATGGTCACTTTCTCTTCTCCAGCCTGGAATATATTCCTTCCTGGAACCTCTTGGTAAATGTTTCTTTGAAATTGCGACAACAAGACCTTCAAACCTCTTGTAATTCTCAAGGGTTGGGAGAATCCAACGGATACATTTATCCAATTGTGAAGAGCCCATTCAAGTTAGCCTGCTTGAAATTCCACCTTGGCCGTTGAGTTGATTGGATAAGTGGTATTTGTAATCCAGTTTCAAAAATAATTGGTCTGTGTTGGCTGTGTGGGAAGTCAGAAAGGACCCTTCGTCTAATAGGGAAATGTTGGCCACTACTGTCCACCGAAGCAAAGCAAAGATCAGGATGGACTCTCTATTCTAATCAGCAGAGTGGAAACTTGCTCTGTCCTTAGCATCAAAAATAAGCTCTATGTCATTATCCTCTGCCCATTCAACCAGTGCTATTCCATTTGGATCATTAGCTCAATACCTCCAAGTCTCATGGTGACTTGGGTGAACATTCTTCCTGAGAACATGAGGGGACCAGGAGAGCCCTGGAGGCTTATACACATTTGTAATACTCATGTCTCCAATTTTTACAATCATCTGATGGATCCCACTGTCAATGTTCACCTCAATACAAAAACCATTTTAGATTTTATTCCTTATGTAGGTGGCTACTCCATAATTTTCAGTTTATCACCATAAGCATAGTGATAAGTAGCACCAATTACTGTAACTACGAGAATTCGTCATCTCTGGAACAGTTTCTCTTCGTCAGCTGTATACGTCTCTTGCACTAACAGCACATAAACTTTGTTCTCAGCCAGAAGCCGAGACAGATAGTCACATTTTCCTCTGCTAATACATTCGACATTAATCTGGCAGATTCGAATTATAGGCCCTAGTTTCCTTGTGTAGCTCTGAAAGCGCTGTTTCTGAAACTCATTTCTCTACTTCTTCTTGTGTTTGTGTGTGCTCAAATATTGACCAGGAGAGCAAAGCTAGTCTGGTCGCCAACCGAACTAAGACAGTGTACAACTTTTCTGGAAGTACTTTGTTCATTCATGCAATCATTACTAATCTTCTAACCAATACCATCCCCACCGCCAAGTGTTTATAAGAACACAAAAGGGTATAAAACAGATCTGTGTCCTATGGCTGATGTTATTTTGCCTGTCCGCTCTGGAGTGTGTAATAGGACATACTTAGAGCTGTTCGAACACAAAAGGTTCGATCACTACATGTAGTTGATAGCCTGGCATGTTGGAAAATGGATGCGAAAGGAAAATAAGCTCTTGAACCCCAACATGTAGTTGAGGGACCAGGGCTTGAAAGGCAAGAGCTTCACCAAGGAAGGCCAGACAGGAAAATAAAAGATGAGTAAAGAAAGAATTATACAAAGCCAAGTCAATAGAAAAACGTCAACTGAAGGAAAATGTATTAGAAAAACTGATTTAAAATACAAAAAAATACAGAAGAATTATTATGAAAGGCTATTTAGTTGATACAAGTTTAGCATATGCTTACATTATTAGAATTTTTTATAGCTGAAGTTTTTAAATCTTCTCTTATAGGCTGCCTGCCTCACCAATAAAAATTCATTAATCAAGTGTAAAACAATGTTTTATTTTTTTTATTTCCTTTCTAATATATTTTTGTTTTGCCTTTTCCATTAATTCCTGAAATTTGATCTTTTATTTTTGTAATTTCTTTTTGTACTTTGTATTAATTAGTTTCCTCTCATCTTATACTTGAAATCTTTTTAGTGTTATATTATTTTGTCAAAGTTTATTTTACTTTTGTAACTATCATTTCTGTAACTGGGCTCAAACCGAAAAAGCTACGTGTTTGGCAAGACCCTCAATTGTTTGAATTGTGAATGATATTTTGATTTAAATGAAAATATTTCGGACCATAGTCATATGAGAACTGTAGATTGAAAGTTTCAAAATTTAAAGTGATGAAACCAATAATAAGTTAGTGTTTCTGATTAAGTAATGTATGAAATCATTGCTTTGGATATTGATTTTACCTTGGTGAACAACTACTGACAGCAGTGTATGCGTTATTGAAGATCAAACTCTTTTTCGAGAGAGCATCTATGTTTGGAGTTTGACAAATTTTATTCCTGTACACTCCGAGCTCAAACCCAGCATCGTCAGCTGCAACAAATAGAAATCTATTACAATTTTCAACAGTACAGCAGAATTGGACGAATTTATGGTTTGAATCGGATAAATTATCAAGAAACAACGATGAATCAAAGTTCTTCTATCGGTATTTGGAAAAATCACCTATACCAACACTTCAGTTGGAAATATTATTGTGTGAGATGATTAAATCAGTGCTATTCCGATTTGATATTTAAATATAGATTTTACATTACTCACACCCAAGTAAAATGAATATCATTTTCATACAGTAGTCTAGCCTGTTTTTATTACATCAACCTTTAAATCAAGCATCTACTGACTTTGTTGAGTTGAAGAACTGGTTCAACAACAACATTTTGTGAGTTAATATTGGAAAAACAGTGTCTACCAGTTTTTCTACGGAACAGTCCAGGACCCAGGGACCTGATAATGCATTAATGTGGCAACTCAATATCCGGTAGCGGTCACTGTACATTCATTGAATTATGACAACACTATGAATATTTGGGAATAATATTCGATCAAACATTGAGTTGGGTGGCTCATGTACAATGACTGCGCAAACTAAATTACCATTTTTTCAGCTGGGTGATGTCCTGTTAGCTAGACACTGCAAGGCCGTTTATTGACTGAGCGAAGATAGGTCTAAGATTCAAGTCGACGGTTTTGCATTTCTCTTTATGTATTCATGTTTATATGTTCATATTTATTGTCCCGCATTAACGGGGAAACGCGCAATATATTTTCATAAAATTTGACAGGTATGCTCTTTTTTTAATTGCGCGTCGACGTAAATATACAAAGTTTTTTTTGAAATTTTGCATTTCAAGGATAATATAAAAGGAAAGGGACCCTCATTCATTCACCAATATTACCGTAATAATCAAACTAGAATTATTAATCATAAATCAGTCGTTGAGTGATTATTGATTACATGCAATGACGCATGCAATTGATAACTCAAAGTAGCATAGTATTTTCTCCCGAACTTTCTCTGCAGATATGCTTTTTCCAGAGTTGCATCTTTTGGACTGTGATTAGGATCCTGTTTTTTGTGTGGTACTAATATTGTAGTTTTATCTGCGAATAATATCACTGCCCCCCTTTCAATTTCACTGGGTAGATCGTTAACATACACTAGAAAAAGTAGTGGTGCCAGTATTGATCGTTGCGGCGGCACGCCTCTGTTTACGGTTCGCGCGGAGAGAGCATTTGTACTGTAGTAGCCTATGTTTGTTTGTTGATGGTGTTCCATATTGCTTCCGGTCCTCCAGCCACCATTGCCAGCGCCTTTCCCTTTATTTTCAGTTTTTTCAATTTTAGTTTTCGGGTCTCCCAGCTCAGTGTGTCAAATGCTTTTTGTAAATCAATAAATAGGCCAGACACTAATTGTTTTTCTTCCCATAGCCTGTTTATACTATTGCACAACTCTGCAATAGCCGTTGATGTGCTACGCCCTCTTCTAAAGCCTTGCTGTTGTACCGATACCAAATTGTTAGTTTCAAGGTATTCAATCAACTGATCGTAGACTGCCCGTTCTATAATTTTTGATGTTGTTGGGATCTTAGCAATAGGTCTATAATTTTTAGGGTCAGTCTTGTCACCTTTTTAAACTTAGGAAAGATTCTAGATATTTTTAGGCTTTTTGGAAATGCTGCCTGTTCAAAAGATGTGTTAATTATGTCTATAAATGGCTGTTTTAGTTCTTCCTCACAATATTTTATAATTTTTCCAGTGATTTCATCATGTCCTGAAGAGTTATTGGCCTTTAGCTTCTTAATTATTCTGCTCAGTTCAGCACTTGTGATGGCTCGAAATTCGCTGAGTACTACTGTTGTATTTTCTAGCCCCAAACAGTCATCAGTTGTGTCCCCCACTGACTCTATGACTCTATCGGCTGCTCAATAAATGCACAATTCAGGATGTTACAAACATGGTACGGGTCTATGATAGTGCGACCGTTGTGCTTGAGATGCACATTGTCCTTAGTAGTTGAGTATTTTTTACATCTTTCTTCATTTATGATTTTCCACAGTTCTTTCCTTTTTTCGTTGGTCTGCTGAATTTTTGCTACAATTGATCCCTTCTTCTTGTTGTTTACTTCAGCTTCATATCTCTTCTTTGTTGTCTCATAGGTGAGTTTATCAGTTTGTGAGCGTGTCAGCAGTAGTCTTTCATAGGCCTGGCTTAATCTGTTTTTGAGGTCTATGGTTCCTTCATCCCAAAAAACGTGATTTTTAGTTGATGTCATTTTCTTTGGTTCTCTTGGCATGACATCATCTATGTTCTGTCGCAGTATTCTAACAAAGTCATCATACTTAGCTTCAATAGTCCTATGGTAGTTTGTGTGTCCCCAATCTATGTGGCTCAATCTGAGTTTCAGTTTTTTCAAGTTGTGGAGTGAGTAGTTTCTGTTGAACTTATACTTAATCATATGGTTGAGCTTTCTCAATCTTATAATACAGCGTATTGATAGGTGGTCAGAGATGTGGTTATCATGTACGGAAGCTGCTATTTCGCTTGCTGGTATATTATGGTAGCAACCATCTATACTTGTAGCTGACGTTTCAGTTATTCTGGTTGCTGGAAGGTCAAATATGTCACAGCCGTGTTGAATTAAAGTATTCTTAAGGTCAATGAAGCTTGCATTTTCGGACTTTAATGTATCTATGTTTGTGTCGCCAAGAATTACTATTTTGTTTTGTTTAGCCGAGTAGTCTTGGAGTAAACGTCCCAGGTGGGTGAGGTATTCGTTTACTTCTCCGGGCTGTGGAGATCTGTATGTTCCAATTAATATTAGTTTTCGCTTTCTCAGTTGGATTTTTATTCGAGCTATTTCGACTTTTGTTCCACCGGGTGATATGTTTCTTGAGGTTTGATCTCTTCAACTGATATAAATCATTTCTATAAATCACCACTCCACCCCATAAGAGTTAAGTCTGGCAGAAATAAGTTGTAAGTGTGTATCCCGGAATGTGCGTAGTTATGAGTTCCTCCTCTCTTAGGCCACGTTCCGTTATAATAAGGATATCCGGAGTGTGTTGATGTAGCTCTATCAGCAATCTATCTACTTTTCCAAGTAGTCCTCTTTGGATGTTTATGTGATATATTTTAAGTGAATTTGACTCCTGTTTACTATTATTGTGCACTTTTCTATGGAGTGGTTTTTGTTTGTAGGGTAATCCCTCATTGGTTTTTATATCATGGGGGAAACTTGGTGTTTTCTGGTTATTGACTATTTTTTGAAGCGTGATGAGGCTATGCAATCGTTTGGGTGGGTTTGACTATTTTCAGGTGTTAGTGTTTTTCTGATGTTTTCAACCAAAATTCTAGATCCTTGTCCATTCAGATGAATTCCATCCCATTTGAGTTGTGTCTTATTTAGTTGCTGTGTATTATCTATGAATGTTACATGTAGTTGTTGGCACATGAACTGCAGCGCCTTATTTGATTCATCGGTGAATCGATCGTTGCAGTCTTCTCTGTAGGGAATAGAACAGATATGCCACTTTGTCTCAGGGTGAATCTTTTGATTGACCTCTATTGTCAGCCACAGTGGCCGCATGACATGATTTAGGGTCCTTGCATTGGGTATGTTATTTGAGCCTATGTTCAATACTACATTCTTTGGTAGGTGATTTTGGTTTTTTATGAATCTGCTGACATCCTGAATTTTACCACCATGAATTATTTTTATATCCGCCTTATGTGTTATATCTCCTTCCAATAACAAGTCATTTACATCCTTTAGCAGTGAGTCACCGATTACCAATGGGTAATCAGAGTTGTCTGTCTGGCTGGGGTTTTGTAGTTTGAGTAGTCCTCTTTGGTCTTACCTCAACTCGATCTGGTGGGCTAGGGTCATCCCCACCGTCGCACTGCTCCGCCGTCGTTCATTTATGTCATCTAGCAGGATTTTAATTATCAGGTCATAGCGTTTAGTTTGTGTGGCTTTACTATTACTACTTCTAGCTGTATGGTTACAGCGCGTACTGGTATTGCATTTCTTATGTTGATTTGTTTCAGAGTTGTCAGTATTATTCAGCAATGTGGAGATGTGGAGATCACACAGCCATGCCTGATCATCACCCGCCCCCTCCTTCATCCGGTCGTATTTCTCATCCGTTATCCTAACACATTTTGTGTAATACCACTTATTTTCATCACAGCAGCATGCTACTGCTTTGTCGTCATCGTGGACCACTTCTTCACAAACATTACACAAATATTGATTTTGTTCAGCTACACCTTTACTAGGCACAGGCATTTCCTTTTTATCGTCTTGTGATTTCTGTGTTCTATCTTGCTTTGTCATTGTTTCTAATCTACCAGTTCGGTAATTTTATTTAAAATTCCTTAATAATTAGAGTCTATAAAATAAACAAAATGTGGTTCAGCAATCAACAAAAAGCAATGCATGGGAAATTTACAGCATCGAATAATAGGAACTAAGTTAAAGGCCGATTTAGTAACAGTCTATAGATCAGTTGGGCAAGAGACACAGATAAGAATAACGTATATGAATATTATAGTTGAGGTTATAAGCTATCACTATATGGTATCACAGATTATTTGGTAAGAGCGATATTTTTATAAATGATTTCAAAGATTATTTCAAGATTAATCTTGGTATTGTCCCTCGCACCTTTCGCCAGGCCCATTCAACGGTATTAGCATGAGCCTGACTGTTGAGATCAACAAAATTTAACGAATGTTTGACTGTAGAGTGGTCATGAAGGTCTTTATCGAGGGATTGGTACACCCTCTAACAATCGCTTATAATTGTCAAGCAAGAAAAGATCTACTCTTGAATTAAATTCAAAAGTTTTACTATCCCTGGCTTCAACAAGTACGAAAAATTATTGAGTGAAGCCAAGTTCAACCAAACTTCCCCTCCCCCCACACATAACACCCATTGACCCCTCACAATATATTGTATTAAGATCTTCTAAATTTGGCCTCAACAATTTCTTTGATTTTTCTTGGACCACCCAACTTTTACGAAATTTTCTCACTAGAGAACAAGAAAATTTCTAGCTCTACAGAACAAATTGGTACAAATACATTGATGAGGAGATGCTCAATTCACCAATGATAAAGTTTTCCCACGGCAGTTTAGGAGAATAATTGTCGAATTTAGATTTTTTCAAAAACATACGTCACAATGACTCATGCATGGAGACCCCAATGTTGTTCCTAGAAAATCTTCTGCCACGCCGAAATAAAATGGTCTTCTTTTTCAAATTAAACAACTCCCCATACCTTTTACAGGTTGTCGATTTATTGAATACTTTACAATAAGTTAATACTCTTCTATTATATCTTCACTGATCCTTGCATTTGGTATGATTAGGCCTAGACCAGAAATGTCACTGTGAATGCATAAAAGACTTGTTAGCAAAGCATAGCACCACAACCAAAATTAATGCTTAGGCCTACGTCAACGCTTTTATATTATAACTGTTCATCTGAATAGCATAAATATAAATTCTATAAGTATATAACTTAGGCCTAAATTAGATTGAATTAAAGACTTATTAGGCTAGATAAAGATTATCTTACCTATAATTACTAATGTGTTGCGTAGAGGTGTTGTAGATTCGATCAATGATTGTATTGAGGTAGCAAAGAATGACAAGAGACTAACTAAAAATATAGAAAGTTTATAAAACTTTGAATAATAATATGTGGTAAACATTATAAATTTTACAATTGAAATGTCAATAACCTTTCTGAAAGTTCATGGAATAGGCTATGGAAACCGGCTTGGAAAATGAAATAAAAACAATTTTATTTCAAACTAAAGGTACACATTAACTCGATTTGTTGTCAACTCAGATGTAGTCTACTTATACATTATACAACATGGTAAGAAATAATAAATAGGTACCAGCTATCGAAAATCAAATGAACATAAATTATAGTAGGCTACGTAGACTACAGAAATTATTAATATTATTATTGTGCCACTAACCCACTTCATAAGTACCAGTAACGTAACCATATGTGAGTACCTAGTTGATCTGAGTTTATTGCAGCCTGAAAATATGAATTGTGACAAACAATTTGGTTTTCAAAAGTTATAACAACACCTCATTACAAATGGATCAAACTTGTCCGTTTGTTTTCATGTTAAAAAATTAAGGTTATGTTTAATGTTTATGTTTTAGACCACAGAATAGGTACTTAGACAGGTCAGTGAACTTTATACTAACTGGAATGGACTAGCAACACAAAAAAAGTGAGGCAGCTGGTAAAGATAGGCAACCCGCATTGCTGTGGGATTCGTCATTTTGTAACACATTGGCTCTTATGGAAAAATGCATTGCACAGTTTCAATTTTTATTTTATTTCTATATTGTATGTCTTATTCCATGGAAGCGTTATTTTTTCTTTATTAAGCAGTTCATTGTTAACTTTTTGAGAGCAAAAATAATGAAATAGGTTGAATATGAATAAAGGAAAGATTTTTTTCATTTGTGACTGCAGTAGTTTTAGTATTGTCAACTTTTCACAAGCAAGGGAATAACATTGCGCCAGATTTCAGAGAAGCGTACCATTTATTTATTTAACAAGGACAAATAGGCCTATAAACTGTCATGAAATGATAGGGAATGAAAAAACAGGCTCATAGTCCTTATTATTCCAATCCTGAGTTTTGTTCGTACACAGTCCAAAGGAGGGCTGTGTTTAATTGAAACTATGAAACACAGTCTTATGTTTATTTTGATAGGATATACTATTGTTTTTTTTTTTTGATTATATGATTTATTGTTATTGTTAAAGGAAAGATTTATGATTTATTGTTTAAGGAAATATCTTAATTTATAATAATATAGGCCTACTTACAGCAGGCTATGAATGTAGAATTATGTAGGTGTGCATTGGTGTAATTTCAAATCATGTGAGTATGGGAGTTTCAGAAATGAAGCAAATAACGAAGAAATATTTTATTATATTATATGACTATGATAAGCAAACAGTAAAATATGCTACATAATTTACCAGAGTAAAATGAACAGTTTGAAATCAGAAGGTTTCAAAAATTAATTACAATTCAGCTGATACAATCTCATATTTTTTACAATAAAAGTAGGTAAATAGAATGAATTATGTGGACTCATGATGATGCAATAACACAGAATTATTGAATATGTAATGATAGCAATATACTAGGCATTCTGATAACATTTCAAATCATGTAGCCTAAGTGTGGGAGTTTCAGAAATGATGCAAAGAAATCTATGAAGAAACATTTATATTAATTGTATTATAATTATGACCATATGATAAGCAAACAGTAAAATATGCTAAATAATTATTATAATATTGTGAATTGAACGATTATTATTTATTTGAAATGGAAAGGTTTCAAAAATTAATCACAATTCAGCTGCAATATAGATATATTTTTTCAAAATAAAAGTAGGTAGCTAAAATAAATTATGTCATCTCATGATGATAACACAGAATTATTAATCATTTGTATTTATTCTTTTTTGAATAAGGATTAATTTGTTCTTCAACTATGTTATTTTAGATGCTATAAAGTAGGCCTAAATTTTCAATTAGCATTGAAACTATCACCGTATACTAGGAATATAACCAAATTTGTTGTTTTATTTTTGGTCAAATAAACTGATCAATATAGAAAAAAGTATTGGAAATGAATGTAAAACAAAAAGGTTTCTTCAAATTAATTAATAGACTAAAAATGTTTGACTTACGGTACATGTGAAATGGTATGTCATTTCCTTTAACATGCTCATTCTTGCATCCTAATGCAACACAATACATCACCATTTCTCGGTCGTATTTTTATTCAATTCTACGCATTTTACGACAAATACATCACAATATTTAAGAGAAAAGGTTGTGATCTAATACTGATAGCCCTAATACTCATTCAAATCCGTTTTTCAACTTTAAAAATGAAAAATCGTACTCAAGAGCTGCAACAACCTGCTTAAATGTATGAGTACGAGAGAGAAGGGAATCCCACACGGTAGGCCTGTCTCACTCACTCCGCCTTACACACTTTTGGCTGTAGCCACAAAGTAGGAATAGGGCTATAGTGAATCATAATATTTCTAAGAAGATTGACAAAGATTCTGAATCCAGTTTCTCAAATCATTCAGAAGCAATGAATTGGCATAGGAAATTAGGTCATATTAGTTTCAAGAATCTTGAAAAATTATACAAAATTTCAGTAGGAGTTCCATCAAATGTATTAAATATTTGTGAAGAGGAATTTTGTAATATTTGTCCAAAAGCCAAACAAGTAAGAAAACCTTTCAATTCCATAACAAATAGAGCATCAAATTTTTTTCAAGTAATTCATTCAGATTTATCATTTATGTGGTCCTATTGATCCACAAACTCATGATGGTAAAAATTATTTTTTGACATGTGTTGATGATTTCAGTCATTTTTGTAAAGTCTATTTGTTAAGATCTAAGAATGAAACTGCTACTTATTTGAAAGAATATGTATATGAAGCTGAAGCTCATTTCAATCTCAAAGTTGCTAAAATCAGGTGTGATAATGGTGGGGAATATGTATCTAATTGCTTGAAAAATTGGTGTAAATCGCGGGGAATTGTGCTAGATTATACTATACCCTATTCACCCCAACTAAATAGAACTGCTGAACGAATGATCAGAACATTAATGGAAAAATCTGGTGTTGTCCACTCACACAACTTTCCTTGCTCATTGAACTATAAGCCTCATAATATTACGGAGCTCCTGCAATTTTCTCAGGATTGAGACTCATGTCGGTTGATAGGACTTATAAATAGCTATCCATGGTATAAATTTGAAGAAAATCGTTAGAGCCGTTTTTGAGAAAACCGTGAAAAACATGGCTTTTTAGTCATTATCCGCCATTTTTCTCAACAATATTACGGAGCTCCTGAAATTTCCACAGAAATGAGACTAATGCCAGTTGATAGGGCTTATGAATAGCTATCCATGGTATAAATTTGAAGAAAATCGTTGGAGCCGTTTTCGAGAAAACCGTGAAAAACATGTTTTTTTAGTCATTATCCGCCATTTTTCTCAAGAATATTACAGAGCTCCTGGAATTTTCCCTGGAATTATACTTATGCCAGTTGATAGGGCTTATAAATAGCTATCCATGGTATAAATTTGAAGAAAATCGTTAGAGCCATTTCCGAGAAAAACGTGAAAAACATGGTTTTTTAGTAATTATCCGCCATTTTTTCCGCCATCTTGAATTGAATTTTATTGAATTTCTTATTGTCGGGTCCTCATGGTATAAGGACATTAAGTTTAAAATTTCAAGTCGATCGGTTAATTAGGAATGGAGTTATCGTGTTCACAGACATACACACATACACACACACACACACACACACACACACACACACACACACACACACATACACACACACAGACCAATACCCAAAAATCATGTTTTTGGACTCAGGGGACCTTGAAACGTATAGAAAACTTGAAATCGGGGTACCTTAATTTTTTTTGGAAAGCAATACTTTCCTTACCTATGGTAGTAGGGCAAGGAAAGTAAAAAGCAAGAGTATTATCGTAATTACTTTCCTTGCCTTATTACCATAGGTAAGGAAAGTATTGCTTTCCAAAAAAAATTAAGGTACCCCAATTTCTAAATTTCTATACGTTTCAAGGTCCCCTGAGTCCAAAAAAACTGTTTTTTGGGTATTGGTCTGTATGTGTGTGTGTGTGTGTGTTTGTATGTGTACACGATATCTCATCTCCCAATTAACGGAATGACTTGAAATTTGGAACTTAAGGTCCTTTCACTATAAGGATCCGACACGAACAATTTCGATCAAATGCAATTCAAGATGGCGGCTAAAATGGCGAAAATGTTCTCAAAAACAGGGTTTTTCGTGATTTTCTCGGAAACGGCTCCAACGATTTTGATCAAATTCATACCTAAAATAGTCATCGATAAGCTCTATCAACTGCCACAAGTCCCATATCTGTAAAAATTTCAGGAGCTCCGCCCCATCAATGCAGATAGATTTCCAATTATCAGGCTTCAGATACAATTCAAACAAAAAAAAAATCAAGTGGAGTAGATTGAGCATGAAAATCTCTACAATTAATGTTCAGTAACATTTCCACCTAAAATTGAAAATAAGCTTTAAATTCGAGAAAATGTGATTATTCAATTGCAAATTATTGTTGATTCTATTATATCATTCACTATGCAGAGTTAGCAGACCTCATGTGTGTCTCCAGTGTTATTGCCCTGTCACCAGCTGGCTCAAATCTTTGAATAGTAGACTTGAGATGCGCGGGAACACTAGAGTCAGGTGATCAATTTTCATAACGGCAAGGAAAGTTGTGTGAGTGCGCCACACCAGATTTTTTTTATTCAAATTTACCCAAAAGTATGTGGGGAGAGGCTGTATTAACATCTGCCTATCTTATAAATCGTAGTCCAACTGTTAGTATTGATACAACACCTGCTGAAAAATGTTATGATAGAAAACCGGATTTGAGTAAATTAAACATAATTTGCTTCTAAAGTACATTCAAAAGTATTAGGTCCACTTAAAAAACTTGACAGCCGTAGCAAAGAGGCAATTTTTGTAGGATATGCCCCAAATGGTTATAGATTATGGGATCCAGTAAAAAGAAAGATTTTTATCTCGAGAGATGTTTTGTTTAATGAAAAAGAAGAAATGTTCTATTCAAATTAAACTGTAAAAGACCAAAATGAAATGCTTGTAAAATGTAGACAAAATAGAAATGATTTAGAAAATCAGAGAGAACAAGAAAATGTACAAGAAGCAGAGATGATGAATGAAAGAGAACAAGAAGCAGAGATGATGAATGGAAGAGAACAAGAAGTAGAGATGATGAATGAAAGAGAACAAGAAGCAGAGATCAGGAATGAGATGAATGAAAGAGAACAAGAAGCAGAGATGGTGAATGAGGATCAATTAGAAGAAGTGAATCAACATTATAGTTTGAGACCTGTCACGATAGTGACAGAACCGTGTCTCAAAAATAATTTAATTATAATTTTTTTTTAATAAAATACAGTACTTTCAATTATTTTAAATGTTATAAAATATAGTATAATTTAAACAAATTCATTTTCATCTTAAACTGCAGAGCAAGAGAGGAAAACGTTCTATTCAATAAAAATGTCTTAGCAAAGCTTCCACGCCATTGGCTAAGAACTTAATACAAACTCAGCAGTTGCGCTGACAAAATTTTTATTCCTAAAAAAAGACCACTCGCTTCTCGTTCAACTGCGGTATCGACCACGAGTCCAGGTTTACCCAGGAGAGTCAGTTCCATATTTTCTGTAAGTTTCTTTTTCTTTAATTTTCTTTCAAAATTCATTGTCATCCTTTTAAACAGTAATATCTCAAATAATAATAATAATATTAATAATAATAATAACAACAATAATAGAACGTTTTCCTCAACATATTTTTTTTAATAAATTTAAATTCTTAAATAAAATCAATTTCATTTTAGATAATTAAATATAAGCCAACGGTTTCATAAGAAAGGGCGTAATTGTTTAAAATAAGATTTGTTTGTTTAATCATCCGTATTACCGATTTTCAACCTTTTGTATCTTTTTAAATATTGTTCAAAATTGATAAGAATTTTGTGTCAATAAAAACTAAATTACTTTTCCAATTCTTACTTCTTCTATTTTCATCCTATTTCAAAAATTCAAACACCTTGTGTTAGTCAAAATTTTTATTATCAAAATTTCCAAGTTTTTGTGTTTTTTTTCTTTATATAAAAAAAGACACTGGTGGAGGCGTTCCTGTTCCTGTGAGGTAATTGAATGAATTGATCGAAACTCATACGATTTGGAGGAATCTGGGGATTAATTCATTCAATTATCCACAAATTTAAAAATCCTATGATTTTTGGTACCTAGTGTGCTTTACCAAACATCGAGTAGAGCCACTAACCACTAAGAAGAATACAATCGATCAGTAGGCCTACTAACGAATTGATTATTTGAATAAATCACATTAATGTGAAGAACATAAATAGATGATGAAATAACACATAACAAAACACTTATAATCTTTTCGTTAGACTGGTAATTTCTCTTTATTCTTTTATTTGTTACATATGGTGAAGGCGTCGATCGCCCATCATCCCATTTATTTGTTACAGACCAAGAAATAATATAAGACTACCTGCTAGATACAATGATGGACAAGTAATGTTAGCATTTATGCAATGCATGGAGAGTGAGGACAGAGAAAAATGGAAGGAAGCAATAAATAAAGAGAAAGTATCTTTGGAAAAGAATAATACTTGGAGTATTGTTGATGAAAAAGAAACTACGGGAAAGGAAATTTTAACAAGTAGGTGGGTATTCAAGGTAAAAGATAATGGGATATACAAGGCTAGGTTAGTTGTTAGAGGATGTCAACAGAAAGAAGGTTCAATCGATTTTAAAGATACTTTTAGTCCTGTTGTAGACAATGCATCATTAAGAATTTTGTTTTCAATTACAGCACAGGATAATTTGAAAATCCAAACATTTGATGTAAAAACTGCTTTTTTGTATGAGGAATTAGATGATGAAATTTTTATGAGAATTCCAGAAGGATTTGGTGATGAAGAAGGAAAGGTATGTAGATTGAAGAAAGCCCTTTATGGATTAAAACAAGCCCCTTCTCAATGGAATAAAAAACTAACATCTTTTCTAAAGCAAGAAGGTTTACATCAACTAAAATCTGATCAATGCATTTTCAAAGACAGTTCAAATGAACTTTATTTAGCCATACGTGTAGATGATGGAATTTTGATGAGCAAGGATGAAACTAAAATGAATAATCTATTGGAAAAATTAATGAAAAATTTTGAAATGACAGTAAATGAGAATCCAGCTAGTTATTTAGGTTTGGAAATAAGACAAAACAAAGAAGGCATTTTTGTAACACAGACAAGCTATTCTAAGAAAGTTCTTGAAAATTTTAGTATGACTGGCAGTCAATGGCGGCTCGCCGGGGGAATCAAGTACTGTCCGGCTGTACCAAAATATTCCAATACAAAATAATGTTTTTATAATAAGAATAAGTAAATAAAGTTTCCAGAATATTCATAAGGTTACGATTATTCATTGTTCAATAACTTATCATTAATCTCATTAGCTGAATCTGAATAAGGCTGGCTGTGTGTATGAAATGTGAAGCATTTTGAGGCTGGCGAGTTTTGTTGTTGTCCCATATTACTGAGATATCCGTTCTGAGCTGCATTTTGCTCAGGGGATGCCGTGTTCTATTTTGCATTACTGACCTTGGTCGCTACAGGAGTACTATACACAGTTACACACGCGTTGCCATGGAAACGATATATACATACTTATAGACTCTACATTAGTGAAGCCTATAGGTACTGCAAGACGAGCTGGGGCATCCCCTTACTACCAGCCTTGCAATATGAAAATGCAGAACATAACGTAAAAACGAGGAAGGTTTTGCAAAAATTCTATCGGTCAGGTTGGCACAATCGAAGTTTTAAAAGCGCTCGGTTGATGAACCGCATGTCTGCTGTTTACAGTATGAGGGTATCCTAAAAATCTTGAAAACAACACGGTACACATCGCGCTGATTCTTATTATTGAGAATAATTTATTCTATTGAACATTATTCTATAAATATAACGGTGTAAATGAAGTATCTGTGGAAGTAATAGTGTTAGTTACAGTTAGTGTAGTGTTATAATCTTGTAGTGTGAACAGGGCCGGCGAGAGCAATCGCGGGCCCCAGGGCTGGACCTAATCCGGGCCCCTAGGTATGGTATGCATGAAGGCGTTTTGTTTGTGTGGGGTACTGGGGGTCTAGGGATACTCCCCAGTCCCTGAGAACAATGTTGAATTACAGATAAAATAACTCATTTTGGTGTAATCTAGACCTGTTTTCACTTATTCATTCATAAATTATCTTTTCAGGCTGTTTCATATTTAAGTAAACCACAAATTTAGGCACTCATTGAAGAAATACAAAATGGTTTTAATTGAAACCTTTTCAAAAAAAATTATACAATAGAAAATTCAAATTAAAGCTCACAGATACCGTATGTAAATGTTGAATTAATTGAATAGACAATGGTATTTAAAAAAGAAAAATACAACATGTTTTGATTGGAGAAATTGATTTATTAATCCATGTACATAATTATTACATATAACTCACGTAGAGAAATTATGATTATACATAATTGATTTTTTTCCATTTTTCAAAGTAAACAACACTTTCCGTCAATTAAAGTCTTTAATCTCACCATGATTACAACAAAACTCCTCTTCTGGCTTTTCTTGACACAAATTTGTCAATTATTCTATCTACATTTGCTCATTTTACTAGGTCCATTTCCACCGCCAAAACACCTAGGCTTGACAACCTGTTTTGGCACATTGTTGAGCATAGAACGTTTTTTATTCTGTTTAATACTGAAAATGAACGTTCTGCACTGGCAACTGTGGCTGGAATTGTGGAAAAAATTCTCAAGGCAACAGTAAGATTTGGGAATAAAGATTCTAAATTGAAGAGTTTAATTTTATTGAGAAGTTCAAAGGGTAAAAGTTTTTTTCCACCAAAGTTTGCTTCATATATTTGCTTCAGACTCACCAGTTCCTCAAGAAGATCGGTTCCCAGATCCTTTTGGTGTCATTGTACTAGTTCAGCAGATTTAGTTTCGATCAGGTCATCTGGCATTTCTTTGAATGACCACAAAACAGAAAAGTTACTACACAAATCGCTGACTGACTTGAAACACACTGTCATGTCCCCAATGACACTGTCCAAAATGACATTAAAAACTTTGTTCTTAAAAGTGGTCTTTGCATAAGTTCATGTTCCGTATTGTCATCACACACCTCGTCATCCTCGTCAGCTGCTCTTTTTTGTTTCCTACTTCTTTTCTCTTCCTCTTCAAGTTGCTGCGGCCACCCTATGTTTTCAGCAACGACCAAAACTTCATTGTAGATTTTATCCCAACCATCATTCTGCAAAACTTTCAAATCTTCTATCAATTGACTTAGATTCTTTGACGCTACATCTAAGGTTTCACCACGGTTCTGTAAAACTCTGTTGACTGTGTCAATGGGTTTCAATATTTTGTACCAAACCGATGCAAGAAGAAGGCAGTTGAAGCTCTTGAAGTATTTCTTCAGTCCCCCTACGTCTCGATGACATTCTGCTGTCAAATTTAGTTTGATCACTTCCTCAAGTGCTTCTACTATTCCAGAAAGATGAGGTGCAACAGGTCTTACACTATCCACTCTTGCTGACCATCGTGTTTTTGACATGGAGTGAAGAGATCCGGGTATTCTATTTTTCAAAATATCCCACCTCTGGGGGCTTGAACTGAAAATGTTGAATAACTTTTGGACAGCCCCAAAAAAGTTATAGCCGCTGGACAGCACTCCACTGCTTGTTCACCACAAAGGTTTAAGGAGTGACAAGTGCACACAGAGTACAACAGCTTTGCTGTTGGCTGATAATATGAAAGCCTGAGCTACTTTATAGGCACCTTTTTACTCTCTCTTTCTTTCCCCTTCTCTTCCCTTCTTCTATTTTTTCTCTCTCTCTCTTTAGTTAGTTTTTCCTCTTGTTTCCTCCTCTGAATTAAAATGAATATATTAAATGATTCGGACTCTTCTTCGCACACAGGCATCATAGCCCATGTGAAGAAAATTTCCTATAATGCTTTCTATAATTTTTTGTAATGTGTATTTATAAAGAGGAATAAATTGATTTGATTTTTGATTTTAATTAACCGATTAACTTGAAATTTTTAACTCAAGGTCCTTAAACCATGAGGATCCGACAAAAAGAAATTCAATAAAATTCAATTCAAAATGGCGGATAATGGATAAAAAACCATGTTTTTCACGTTTTTCTCGAAAACGGCTCTAACGATTTTCTTCAAATTTATACCCGAGATAGCTATTTATAAGCTCTATCAACTGACATGAGTCTCATTTCTGGGAAAATTTTAGGAGCTACATAATATTCCTAAGAATGAATTTTGTTAAATTTCTATCACGATTTTCTCAAAAATAATTTGACCGATTTTTTTCAAATTCATACCCTGTATAGTTATATATCAGCTCTATTAGCTGGCATGAGTCTCTTCCCTGAGAAATTAACAGGGGGTCCACCCATCCTTGAGAAATTTACTTTGTAACCTCCTTCTCGTGCGTGAGGTAGGTAGGTATACAGTAACTATATTACCCTGGGTAATATAGTTACTGTAGGTAGGTAGAGCAGTTTATTCAAAAAAACACATGTCGATATTTTATTTGTAGAACAGCTGTTTTGACAACTTTTAAAAAATCCTCAAATTTCATAACTCAAACAAAGGAAAATGTACTCTGAACACAATCACAATAGTATAATCTCAGTTTTAATTATTTAGCCGCCAATCGGCATAATGTTATTCCCTAAATTATCCTCGTTGATGAGGCTTATAGATCAATGAGCAAGGAAAGTTGTGTGAGTGTACCACACCAGATTTTTTTTTATCTGAATAAGTTTTCACAATTGATAACTTTTATAATAAGTAAAAATTTAACTAATGCAGGTAGTCATTTTAAAGGCAAATGTTTTTCAAGAATTTAAAATTTAATTTCAAACAAATCGGTTGAACGGTTCTGTCGAAAGCGCGTTTTTAGTTCCAATGCATTGTTCAATATTGCAGTGTATTGTTCACGCAGTCAGAACAGTAGCACACGTCAGTTTACTGCCTAAGCCTAATGCATTGATTGTGAGCCTTTTTACGCGTTCTCTCTCATATTCTCTATCTCTCTCTTTCTCATTTTCTTTTCATCCAACTAGTCTCAGAGCTTTCTCTCTTCGGAGCTATAGTCAGTGACCATTCTCATGGTTATTGTTGTGGGAGTGATTGACAAAGTTTGCAATTCACAAAATATATTTCTTTGCGTAATGGTTCAATCAACAATTTTACGATTATTGTGCAATGACAAAAATGAAACAAATGAATACCTGTAGTGTGAACTTGAGTGTAGTTTTGAAACATCAAAACAATGAAGTTGAGCCCACTTCTGTCAACATTGTCCTTCTATAGCATTGTCCTTCTATAGCATTGTCCTTCTATAGCATTGTCCTTCGTCCTAACTTCTTTCCGTTTCCATTGTCATTGCAAATTCAACCCTCACTAGTCGTCACCACCTACCCATTTCACACCCGCTCATCCTTTGTCCATCACCTCCAATGTCTTTCTTCCATTCACATGACTGTAGTGAACCTTCTGTAAAACTCACTCAGGAAGTATTGTACTAATTTTGAAATCCGCGATTTGTATAATAATATTACTCATCATGTGTTTGTGAATCTATAGAACTTTATGAATACTTTATATATTATGGAATAAGTCAGAATCAAAATTCAAGACAGACAGCTGAAATCACTTGTTGACACATAAACGACAGACAGTCTGTGTGATTACTCGCAAAACACAGACACCCATCAACTGGTTTGGTGGTATCACCACACATTTTTTCTTACACAATTCCAATGTCGTACCCTTGGCCTTTACAGTCTTCTATAGGGATTTCATAGCATTTCAAAGTACTCAAGATAAGCTCAGCAATATCTTTGCCACTCTTTTTTGTGCAATCAGCAAGACATAGAGGTCGTTCTTGCACTTTGTAGGGTTCACTTTCTTCTTCGGTTTCATGCACGTATCTCAAAATAAATGCTGTCTGTTCAATGTAAGCTGAATCAGGTGATTCAAATGGAACAGAAACGGAACGATAGAACTATCCACGAAACCGCACAGAAAATTGACAGCGTGCAACAGACATAAGTAAACAAAGAAGCTAGACAGATACACTGCCGCTGGCCGCGATGACGGCTAGTGCAGTGTTGCCAATGCTGCATGCTGCTACCTCGCAGACTTGATAATACCCACCAGGCGGCCGGGCCGGACCTGCGGGCCACCACAGTACTAAAACCCCTCACCTTCAAATTTACCGTTTCTTTTCTTCTATTCTACAATAGAAGAAAAACTCAAGTTTTGCCCTACTGATTAATGCATTACAACCAACTTTATTTTTAGATAAGAAGTCTGTTAAAGGAAATATTGCCCAATCAAAAAGACCACTGATTTGTATTTTAAACCAGACCTAGGGCCCCGGATCGGGCCCCGGGGCTGTGGCCCCCCCTACCCCTCCCTGTCACCGGCCCTGAGTGTGAATACTGAATAGTAGTTATATTATGGAACCATCGATAGATTTAGTTTGTGCTCTCTTAGAGATACCATTCTTCAAGTGGACTGATAGTGACAAAAAAGACCAAAGTGAGTAACCTTCTTTATACAAAATTTCAGGCATGCTTAAAGTATAGTTTTATTTTTTCAATATTTTTCTCAAATGACTTATTTTCGACACCAAACGGAATTGGTAATAATAAGGAATTCATCTTTCAAATCCCATACTTGATAGCCTATGTCATATTAGATTTTTCATGTTATTTGGGCTTCTCCTAAATTTTCCTCCATGAGCCGCCTCTGCTGGCAGTAAATATCAAAATACACCCATAGTAAAAAATGACCAAATTGAAAAGCTTAGAATAGATTTCCCTATAGAGAGGCGGTAGGTAGTTTGCTATACTTAACTAACAAAACAAGACCTGACATGTCTTTTGCAGTCAACTATGAAAGCCGGTACTTAGATAACCCTAGTGCTAAAGATGTACAAAATGTTAAGAGAACCCTAAATGGATCAAAAGATGTTGGTTTATTTTTTCTCAGTTGTAAGTCAAACATATTGAAAGTTGAAGCATATTGTGATTCAGATTATGCTGGTGATCTAAATGATAGAAAAAGCACAAGTGGGTATGTTATATTGTTGGGAGGAGCACCAATTATTTGGAGCTCTAGAAAGCAACCAATTATTGCCTTATCCACAGCAGAAGCTGAGTATATTTCTGCTGCAGAGTGTTGTAAAGAATTAAAATATTTGAAGACTATTCTTTCATAATTGACTAACAAAACTATAAATACAGTACTTAATGTGGACAATCAAAGTGCTATCAAGCTAATTAAATCAGGTCAAATGAACAGGAAAAGTAAACATATTGATGTCAGGTATCATTTTGTGAGTGAACAATTTCATAATGGCATGTTTGAAATAAAATATTGTTGTTCAGAAAAACAGCTAGCTGACATATTTACTAAACCATTATTGAGTAAAAAATTTTCGAAGTTCAAAGATATGTTGGTAACTATGTAAAACAAGTAATACAAGTGATGACTTTCTAACAAGTAATTCTGATTAAAATCTTTATTATCATTTAAGAAATAAAAATTTAGATGTAAACTGATTTTTTGTTAAAACATTTTGACATTAAGGAGGAGTGTTGGAATATAATAATTCATGTAAAACTATATTTTGTATTATTTCTATTGTAATGTCAAAATTATTTATGTGCTTGAACAACTATGGTGGCAGCACTGTCATGTTGATTAAAACGCAGTCGGTATGTAAAATCGTTTTCTTTGTGAGTTTCCCTTGTCAACTCTTTATTCTTTAAAAGTAAAACTAAAACTTTATCATAAGAATGCATACCCGAATTTCAGACCTATATCACTCCTTTCTGTTTTCTCTAAAATATTGGAAAGGGTGGTGAGGGTACAGCTAAGTAACTTTCTTGAAGCTCACAAAATTATAGCTCCAGAGCAGTATGGATTCTTATTTATATAAATAACATAGTGAAGGTAGAATCCAGGGGGAAAATGTTCCTTTTTGCAGACGATGCAGCTGTACTGTTTGAAGGCAAAACATGGAATGGTGCTTATAGGAGAGCTAATGAGGGCCTTAACACCCTGAAAAAATGGTTTGATCAAAACTCCTTGACCTTAAATACAAACAAAACAAAAGTAATGCCTCTGCAACTCAGTAATCATAATGTTAATATAAGGGATGGATTGTCTATTGTTATTCATACATGTCCGGATCTTACTACATGCAATTGTCAGGAGCTGGAGCAGGACTCTGAGTATAGATACCTTGGTGTATACTTTGATAAGAATCTAAGATGGGATAAGCACACAACGCACCTAAAGCAAAAGCTCAGAAAAAATATATATTTATTTAAAAAGTTAAACTCCCTGCTAGATCCTCCTATTATAAGATTGGCATACTTTGCTTATGTTCAGGCACTGCTCCACAGTGGTATTGTTGTATGGGGGGGGGGTGCCTTTATGAACGTCTTGAAGCCGCTGCTGATTGTGCAGAAGGCAGTTATCAAGGCTGCGGCAGGCCATCCAAGACGTTATCCTACTGATCAGCTTTTCATGGAGTTTCAGGTTTTGGATATTCGACAGCTTTTTATCAAGGCACTACTTGTGCTTATGCATAAAAGAAGGGAAAGTCTAAATATAATTTCATCAAATCATGACCATTTCACACGTGCCTCTAGCATTAGCAACATAAGGATGCCTAGATTGACGAGTCTGGCCTCATCCCGATGCCCCTATTATATTGCTCATCGCTTGTGTTGCAACATGCCTGTTCAGTTGTCAATCTTTAACACATACAGTAATGCCGCGTACAAGAAAATTTTACTCTCTTGGCTGTTCCAAAACCTGTCATCCCTCTCGATCTTTTCAATATGGATGTCTGGAAAATTTTCAACTTATCAGGAGTACAGTGTTATCATATAGTATCTCAGGTAGGTCCACCCTTTTATTTTTTTGTTCACGTGATCTCATGATATTCATTCCATTATCAAGTTTTTAAATTATAAAGAGTGATGAAACAAGATAAAACACAAGAAAAGCTATGAAAAAAAATTCTGAATCTTCATTTTTCACAAAATAAGGATAAGATGAAGGAGTCGGACACATAATATATCATGAAACTTCGTTGAAAAACATCAATATCTGAAACTAGAGTTATCAAATTATTGTGTTACCTCTGACTCGTATGGAGAAGGCACACTTCAAATTAATATAATAAATTCTGTGAGCAAACAACGAAATCCTGATTTTTATCATGAGCATGGTTAAATCAAGAAAATTGTAATATTTTTGTAGAGTATTGAAAAGTGAAAATCTATATACAGCTATACTAAATTTATATACATAAAATCTGTATACAGCGCATGTCAAAACAATAGACAAAAATAATTGTTTCGAGCGCCATAGTGTAAACTAGCAAGAACCCGTGCTTCGAAAGGTTCTATTTTAAAACTTGACAAAATGAAAACTTGACGTAATGAAATTTTGAAGAATTGAAATAGGCCTATAACCATCCTTGGTTAATTAAGAATCTATGAGCAAAATTTCAAGTTAATTAGTCCAGTAGTTCAGACGTGATGATGCGTCAAACATTTTTTCCTATCCCGTACGTGCATAAGCCAGCTCTTTACTTTATATAATTATTATAGATATAGTTAACGACTGCAAGAGATAGGACTGTGGAACAGAATAGTGGTGAAACTATGATAGCGCCAGAAGTGTCTCAAACACAATAGTAGGTACAACATGAACTTTTTGAAAGTGATTTGAAAAAATGTTAAAACAACAGAACTGAATCCTTATCATTCTACCTTCATTTAGAGAGGCTTTTGTTTGAGCCGAATGGAAATCTATTTATAAAAAATGAATGTCTGTTTGTGTGTTTGTTTATATGTTTGTTTGTTCCCTGTAGACTTGAAAACTACTTGACATAACGGCATGAAACTATGGGAATATGTTGTGTGAATATTGGAGATGGTTTCTGAACAGAAATTTTAATAGGGAGGCTAATAATAATTATTTATTAATCCATTTTACAGACATATGTTTTCGAAATTTTCGGCCGAGCGGCTACTGAAGAACGAAAAGATGATCATGATTCAAGATCATATTGTGATAATATAATTTAGCATCTAAGGTTACCAGCTGTAATAAACATATCACCCTGTGATAATTATGGAGTACTGGTATTAAAACGGTAGTTTGGAGTTCAAGTGTAGTTGATTGGTACCAGCTGTTGATAATGGTTCCTTAGAAGACCTATACACATAATTATCACTCCCCTATCATTGAGAAACTGGAAAATGTTGAAAAAAAATATTCACCCAATGAAAGAGAGTATGAATTGTATAGTATATATGTATAGTATTCATATTGCATTCATTAATTACTGAAGAATGAAAGAATAATTTACAATTTTTTGAATTTAGCTTAGCTTATATTCATCCTTAAATGGAAAGAATATGGAATTCTGTGTGATTCATCGTACATCGCATATTTCCTGGACCATATATCGACAATCTACAGCTATGAAAACATTGAATATTTTTCTTTGAAATACTGATATAACTTTTTTTTAATTGAAAACTTTACTGATAGATATTACTACCAATTGATTGAGAAAAATATATGTTTTCGGAATAATGAATGCTGCATGACTAAGCACATAGGAAGTCCGTATTGAGATGTAAATGAACATGTTGATTGTCAGATAAATTTCATGATTCACCAAATAAAGTCAAGTGTAACATGAGATACATTGGCGGTACGAATTTCGCTGGGTAAGCTAGTTGTAAATTAAGCTTTATTATTAATAGACAACGCTGAAAAAGACAGGCTCAATCACCAGGAATACTATAAATCTATGAGGGACCAGTAAGCCATTAATTTTGAGTAGTTCAATTACTTCCATTATGGACACTGGAAACATTATGGACAATCAATACGTATGACATTTATTAGCTACCGTACAGAATAAAAAAATTTTGATTGCAGTGACCCCGACTACTGTATTATGAATAACCATTTGGATCAATATAAGGAATTACTCGCATCTCTCATCAACTCGTAATTTTTATTAACAAAAAAAATATATATATATATATTAAGTTATTTAATAAACTCACGGGTAGTACTCAAGTTTGTCTTTTTCTGGCCGTGCTACAAATAAATGTAGGTATATGTTTGACATTTTGTTTCTGTAATCTTGTTGTCTATTAAAAAATTTTCAATGTGATTTTTGATGGCAATAAAATTTGAATTTGTAAAAAAAATTATCAAAAAACTCCTAACCAAAGAAAACTTTTGTGCTCTGTTCTAATCGGAGTGTATGAGACTCCATATACAGCTGATAGAAGGCGCAAACCGAACTGGCCAAGCATACAATTCAATTCAATTCAATTCAATAATTCTTTATTGAGGTATTCAGCACACAATTATTGATGATTAGAACAATTTTTTTTAGAACAACGATGGAACAACACGTGGTAAGCTCGCGCTCTCAATCAACGCAAATCAATTCGATCAGCTAATTGATGAAATTGTTTTAAGCTTTCCAATGATTACAACATTATGTTAGAATATCATGTGTCAATTATCCATAGGAGTCAAGTTCCATATGGAGTTCACCTTACCATACGCTTACTTAATAGGATCCTTTTTCCTCCTTTGAAGTTTTTAGAGGCAAAATATCTCAAAATCCGTTCTTAGTGCGCATCTAGCATGTTTGAAGAATATTTGTGCAAAGTTTTAAGTCTGTGGGCCAATTAGTTGAGCTGTAGTGTGATTTTACATCAAAATTTTCGAAAAGTGCCCTCTCCTGAACCCCCCTGTGCTCCTGATTGGAATTTTTCTGCATAGATCTGATTTTTTTCGTACCTGAACGAAAAAGTTCCTCATGACTTTGCTATGCAATGAACGGTTAAAAAGTGAAAATTTTGGGGGCCCAGCTCCCTCAGGGGGAGGGGCAGATTTCTGAAAATCCTTTTGTAGTGCATGTTTTGAGGCTACAATAAACAATTGTGCGAAATTTCAAGTTTTTAGGCTTAGTAGTTTGGGCTGTGGTGTGATTCCAGTTTGTCGGGGCTAGCCTTTTAGATATAGGTAGAAGAAGAATTTAAAAATATTATTATCTTGATTTAATTTTAATTCCAACTATATTGAGTTTTTTCATATACCTTTAGGTCTAAGGTGTCAACGTTTTTAATCCATGTTCTTAATTTTTAATGTTATTACAACTGTTTATTTTATAAGAACCAAGAAGGACAAACAAAAAACCAATAGATTTGATAATTTTCAATGAGACTTTATTTCAGGCACGGCCCTAGGAACTTTGCCGCCCTGGGCGAGATCGGCAACTGCCGCCCCCCTTCGCAAGTATCCCGTCTAATTGTTACTCCCGGGTTCCACCCCTTCGTTGAGCGATCGCCCAACTATTGTGTCTCCGCTGTGATGCGATCGCGCCATTCGCGCACCAAAGAGTCTCAGTAAACTCTAAATAATTATATACTAGAAGTCCCAAGTGTAAATGACACATTTTAAAATTATTTTTGTTTCATAAACTGTTTTATGTTTCCGGTTACAGATATCCTATTATATTAGGCTAAGCGAGCAATTTCTGTATAAATCTGTTTATATTATTATATTTTTATATCTGGTGATTTATGTTCAACGGATCTCGAAAACAGCTCTATCGATTTTCACGAGATTTGGAACATAGTAGGTTTATGATATGAAAATATTATTGCACTAGGTCTCATCCTTGGTAAAACTCGCTGAACGACATTTAAAAGGATAATTCATCCTTTGCTGAAACAGTTGAGACTTTCGGCGTCTGTGGATAGTAAAAAGTGAGCGAGTGATTCTGTGGAAAATCAAATTATCGCATCTCCGAAATTCATAAGCTGACGTATAGCCAGCTGTTAAATATAAACACGATCATTTTAGAAAATTGTGTTCTGTTTATCAATAAAATATCGGGGCACCGAGCTTCGCTCGTTATTTCTATTTATTGATAAAAAGAACACAATTCTCTAAAATGATCGTGTTTATATTTCACAGCTGGCTATACGTCATCTTATGAATTTCGGGGATGCGATATTTTGATTTTTCACATACTCAAACGCTCACTCACTTTTTTACTATCTTCAGACGACGAAAGTTTCAGCTGTTACAGCCAAGGATGAATTATCCTTTTAATGTCGTTCAGCGAGTTTTCCCACGGATGAGACCTAGTGCAATCGAATTTTTATATCATAAACCTATCATATTCCAAATTTCCAAGAAGAGAGAATTCCAGAACCAAATTCTTCATGTAAAATTCCCTTGTGCTAGGCTACATACAGAGTGACCCAAAAACCTCGTATTTTCGGTTCATTTTCCAGTTTTCAACTATTCCCGCCAAAATCAGTGATCGGACAGAAAAACTTGCTCTCACCTTTTTTTAAGATTATAAAATTCTGAATGAAATGAGATCATTCGGAACTCTCTATCTCCAATGAGTACTGAGTCATAATTTTTCAGAAATGAATTCAATTTTAAGAAAAAAAAAATCAATTTTGATCATATTTAGTATTTGATCAACAATATATCTCGATTATTACAATCTAGATGTGAAATTCAAAATCCCTCTGGGCGTAATTTTGCGCTCTACAAACTGAGACTAGGTAGAGCGCTCTATCTCATATAGATTTCCAGGTACACCTGACAACAATGCTCCTTGTATTGTGAAAAAAACATCTAATTTTTAGCTTCAATCATCATCACCATCAATATTGTCCTCACAGTGATATTTTGCACAATGATATAAGCTCATGAGATTATGTTCTATGAGAATCACCCGTTAGATGCACTTCATTATCATTATTCCCTAGTGGAGAGGGGCGCTCAAGGATAACTCAGTACTCATTGGAGATACCGTTCCGTATGATCTCATTTAATTCAGAATATTATAATCTTAATAAAAAAAGGTGAGAGCAAATTTTTCTGTCCGATCACTGATTTTGGCGGAAATAGCTGAAAACTGGAAAATGAACCGAAAATACGAGGTTTTTGGGCCACAAGGGAATTTTGCATGAACAATTTGGTTCTGGACTTCTGTTATGTACCCAAATAATATATTAAAAAATCAGAACAACAATGTAAATCGCAAGCACCAATGTATAATAGTGACTGGACTAGTAACAAAAAATATCTGATTAAACTATTTTTATGTTCATGTTCAAAACAGGTACACAATAAAAAACAGGCTGTGGAAAGGCTGAAAATAAACTTTCTACTGGTGATATTTTTCAAAGTTAGAAAACAAGTTCGATTCGTATATTATCAAGCTATCAAAATGAAAAAGTTTTCTTAGGAGAACATTTTTTTCCAAGCATTACTTTTTGAGACATGAGCGCCTAAAGTTTAAACTTTTCAAATTCGGTACGAGATAAATCCATGAAATTCAAATGATAAATTCATCATGGTATTGTTGATTGAATAAAACAAAAATTTTCTAAAAATATCAATCTTTGAGAAAGTTATTCAATTTACTAAATTTGATCAAAAATAACATTTAGTTGAGTTTTTTTTGTAAATTGAATAACTTTCTCAAAAATTGATATTTTCAAAAAAAATTTCAAACTTTTCTTGCTTTATTCAATCAACAATACCATGAAGAATTTATCCATAAAATCTCATGGATTTATCTCTAACCAAATTTGAAATGTTCTGTCCCAAAAATTTAAACTTTAGGAGCTCATATCTCAAAAATTAATGATCGGAGAAAAATGTTTTCTCAGGAAAACTTTTCCATTTAGATAGCTTGATAATATACAAATCGAAAAACTTTGAAAAATATCACCAGTAGAAAGTCTATTTTCAGCCTCTGCACAGCCTTACGACATAGACTGCAACAGAGTATTAGGCCTACTTAACTTGTTAAGTAATTAAAACTACAATTTCCACAAGTTTGTTTTACATACCTGTTTAATTAAGTAGAACTCGTCTGACCTTTGCATGGGGAAATTCCTTCACCAATTCTTCAAGATCTGGGGATTGAACTATTTTATTTTCGCTAGACCACTCAGACGTTCCTGGGACATAGTTGATCTTAGAAAAGTTTTACATACTGCTGATATTTTCAAATATTTTTTGTATATAATTTCAATAGAATAGTGAAATAAGAGCGATATTGTTAGGTCCACATGATTTATTTGAGTCATATTGGTTTAGTTAATTCGTTCAAAAAAAATGTGGAACTGACAACATCGCTTTCATTTCACCTTGATATAGAGAAATTCCACAATATCTCTGTTCATACAGTAAAGTTTAAAAAATATTATTATCTTGATTTAATTTTAATTCCAACTATATTGAGTTTTTTCATATACCTTTAGGTCTATAAGGTGTCAACGTTTTTAATCCATGTTCTTAATTTTTAATGTTATTACAACTGTTTATTTTATAAGAACCAAGAAGGACAAACAAAAAACCAATAGATTTGATAATTTTCAATGAGACTTTATTTTATTTAATGAGAAAATGGGATTGATGGGCTCCCTGATTGTCATACTTCGGCAAGTTCGAGGATCCAGTATCTATTCTGGCAACAAGGCGTGATGGTAGAAATAAATTAACTTTTTGTCCATCTTCTCGGTCCAAAACCTGTCATCCCTCTCGATCTTTTCAATATGGATGTCTGGAAAATTTTCAACTTATCAGGAGTACAGTGTTATCATATAGTATCTCAGGTAGGTCCACCCTTTTATTTTTTTGTTCACGTGATCTCATGATATTCATTCCATTATCAAGTTTTTAAATTATAAAGAGTGATGAAACAAGATAAAACACAAGAAAAGCTATGAAAAAAAATTCTGAATCTTCATTTTTCACAAAATAAGGATAAGATGAAGGAGTCGGACACATAATATATCATGAAACTTCGTTGAAAAACATCAATATCTGAAACTAGAGTTATCAAATTATTGTGTTACCTCTGACTCGTATGGAGAAGGCACACTTCAAATTAATATAATAAATTCTGTGAGCAAACAACGAAATCTGATTTTTATCATGAGCATGGTTAAATCAAGAAAATTGTAATATTTTTGTAGAGTATTGAAAAGTGAAAATCTATATACAGCTATACTAAATTTATATACATAAAATCTGTATACAGCGCATGTCAAAACAATAGACAAAAATAATTGTTTCGAGCGCCATAGTGTAAACTAGCAAGAACCCGTGCTTCGAAAGGTTCTATTTTAAAACTTGACAAAATGAAAACTTGACGTAATGAAATTTTGAAGAATTGAGAATAGGCCTATAACCATCCTTGGTTAATTAAGAATCTATGAGCAAAATTTCAAGTTAATTAGTCCAGTAGTTCAGACGTGATGATGCGTCAAACATAATTTTCCTATCCCGTACGTGCATAAGCCAGCTCTTTACTTTATATAATTATTATAGATATAGTTAACGACTGCAAGAGATAGGACTGTGGAACAGAATAGTGGTGAAACTATGATAGCGCCAGAAGTGTCTCAAACACAATAGTAGGTACAACATGAACTTTTTGAAAGTGATTTGAAAAAATGTTAAAACAACAGAACTGAATCCTTATCATTCTACCTTCATTTAGAGAGGCTTTTGTTTGAGCCGAATGGAAATCTATTTATAAAAAATGAATGTCTGTTTGTGTGTTTGTTTATATGTTTGTTTGTTCCCTGTAGACTTGAAAACTACTTGACATAACGGCATGAAACTATGGGAATATGTTGTGTGAATATTGGAGATGGTTTCTGAACAGAAATTTTAATAGGGAGGCTAATAATAATTATTTATTAATCCATTTTACAGACATATGTTTTCGAAATTTTCGGCCGAGCGGCTACTGAAGAACGAAAAGATGATCATGATTCAAGATCATATTGTGATAATATAATTTAGCATCTAAGGTTACCAGCTGTAATAAACATATCACCCTGTGATAAATTATGGAGTACTGGTATTAAAACGGTAGTTTGGAGTTCAAGTGTAGTTGATTGGTACCAGCTGTTGATAATGGTTCCTTAGAAGACCTATACACATAATTATCACTCCCCTATCATTGAGAAACTGGAAAATGTTGAAAAAAAATATTCACCCAATGAAAGAGAGTATGAATTGTATAGTATATATGTATAGTATTCATATTGCATTCATTAATTACTGAAGAATGAAAGAATAATTTACAATTTTTTGAATTTAGCTTAGCTTATATTCATCCTTAAATGGAAAGAATATGGAATTCTGTGTGATTCATCGTACATCGCATATTTCCTGGACCATATATCGACAATCTACAGCTATGAAAACATTGAATATTTTTCTTTGAAATACTGATATAACTTTTTTTTAATTGAAAACTTTACTGATAGATATTACTACCAATTGATTGAGAAAAATAATATGTTTTCGGAATAATGAATGCTGCATGACTAAGCACATAGGAAGTCCGTATTGAGATGTAAATGAACATGTTGATTGTCAGATAAATTTCATGATTCACCAAATAAAGTCAAGTGTAACATGAGATACATTGGCGGTACGAATTTCGCTGGGTAAGCTAGTTGTAAATTAAGCTTTATTATTAATAGACAACGCTGAAAAAGACAGGCTCAATCACCAGGAATACTATAAATCTATGAGGGACCAGTAAGCCATTAATTTTGAGTAGTTCAATTACTTCCATTATGGACACTGGAAACATTATGGACAATCAATACATATGAAATTTATTAGCTACCGTACAGAATAAAAAAATTTTGATTGCAGTGACCCCGACTACTGTATTATGAATAACCATTTGGATCAAATATAAGGAATTACTCGCATCTCTCATCAACTCGTAATTTTTATTAACAAAAAAAAAATATATATATATATATTAAGTTATTTTTAATAAACTCACGGGTAGTACTCAAGTTTGTCTTTTTCTGGCCGTGCTACAAATAAATGTAGGTATATGTTTGACATTTTGTTTCTGTAATCTTGTTGTCTATTAAAAAATTTTCAATGTGATTTTTGATGGCAATAAAATTTGAAAAAAATTATCAAAAAACTCCTAACCAAAGAAAACTTTTGTGCTCTGTTCTAATCGGAGTGTATGAGACTCCATATACAGCTGATAGAAGGCGCAAACCGAACTGGCCAAGCATACAATTCAATTCAATTCAATTCAATTCAATAATTCTTTATTGAGGTATTCAGCACACAATTATTGATGATTAGAACAATTTTTTTAGAACAACGATGGAACAAACACGTGGTAAGCTCGCGCTCTCAATCAACGCAAAATCAATTCGATCAGCTAATTGATGAAATTGTTTTAAGCTTTCCAATGATTACAACATTATGTTAGAATATCATGTGTCAATTATCCATAGGAGTCAAGTTCCATATGGAGTTCACCTTACCATACGCTTACTTAATAGGATCCTTTTTCCTCCTTTGAAGTTTTTAGAGGCAAAATATCTCAAAATCCGTTCTTAGTGCGCATCTAGCATGTTTGAAGAATATTTGTGCAAAGTTTTAAGTCTGTGGGCCAATTAGTTTGAGCTGTAGTGTGATTTTACATCAAAATTTTCGAAAAGTGCCCTCTCCTGAACCCCCCTGTGCTCCTGATTGGAATTTTTCTGCATAGATCTGATTTTTTTCGTACCTGAACGAAAAAGTTCCTCATGACTTTGCTATGCAATGAACGGTTAAAAAGTGAAAATTTTGGGGGGCCCAGCTCCCTCAGGGGGAGGGGCAGATTTCTGAAAATCCTTTTGTAGTGCATGTTTTGAGGCTACAATAAACAATTGTGCGAAATTTCAAGTTTTTAGGCTTAGTAGTTTGGGCTGTGGTGTGATTCCAGTTTGTCGGGGCTAAGCCTTTTAGATATAGGTAGAAGAAGAAGAAGAAGAAGAAGTATGTTGCTTTGGCCTGTGATCTGTATAAATGTCTTGTAACACCTAAAGGTGCGTCCACACATGCCGAACCGAACCTCGAACCGCGCAGCAAACCGTGCATTCCTCCGAACATCTTGCCTTTCAACGAACATGAGCATATGTTTCATAATGTTAAAAATCAGCTGTTAATCATTCGCTGTACCGTACTCCGAACCATTCGCCGTGCCGCTTGCCTCTGTTCTAACTGTTCGCCTCACCTCACTCCGAACGCTGAACTTTTCAGCTAATCAGAGCTCTCGATTACAATTCGCCGTGCAGCTCTCTCCACAATATTTAGGCTATCCATCACAAGTGGAAAACATGCGAACATGAATACAGAAGTATGGGCAATTTTTTATTTGATTAAATTCATGTTTTGAAGAATTCATTGTTAAGAATGTTAAATTGATAGGAGCTTATAAATATTTTCTAATTCAAATGAAATAACTTCTGAAAACAGAAATAAATGATAAATTGATAGGAGCTTATAAATATTTTCTAATTCAAATGAAATAACTTCTGAAAAAAATAATGATTGGATAAATACCAATATTGAATTATTGTTGACCAAGAACTCAGTACATCGACAATTCATTCAACTAATTCTGTATTGATGAAATTATAATCATTTTCTCTATTGATAATCAATTTTATCAACTAATCATCAACTAACTGAAAAAAGTACTTCAATTTCCATGAATTTATTAATAGAATTATATAAATCTAAAGTGTAGGTCATATCTAAATTCACAAAGAGTTCGATTCTTGTTGGCAAGATAGATGTTATTCAATGCAGAAATCATTGTTATTTTACTAAAAGTTAGGATAAAATTAATAGTTCTCTTTCAGGGGGAGTTTTGACAACCCACAAAACTCATTTTTCATTTGAAGAAATAATATCAAAAAGGTGCATAGGACCTTACTTTTTTGTTCAGCTTGCCAAAATACCCCTCATTTCAATATTAAAATTTTCGACTGACTGTACAGTGAGTCAATCATTCTATCGAGGCTTGAATAAATTTGAAATTGTAATTAAATAAAAATGGTAGAGAATAATTATCATGTAGATATCAACACCTTTATTTAAAGACATATTAACTGCATGCGTTTTCATATTGCCGATACAGCATTGATAAAACTGTAGACGTTTATTTAGCAGTCTCAAAAACTGTTCTAGCTGAAAAATTAATAATACATGCCACGTGTAGGCTTATACATTGCATCAGGAGAACGAAGTTCAAAGCTATGGTTTTCCTAAACATATGTTTTTGAGATAATTTCTTTGATGCAGCTGTTTCACATTCACCATCATAAATTATACAGAGTTTGTGAAAATAAAAATATTTATTGATTACCAAAACAATACTATTATTATATTAATGATAATAATTAATTATTAAAACAATACTTTTATTATATCAATAATAATAATATTATTAAACATATTTATCAATTATTAGAACAATATTATTGAGGTTGAGTGGAATCAGGTAGAAAGCAATAATAGAACAGATGTTCTTTTTTGAATTTCTATCATATTATTTTGTTATTTCCAATGATTACAACATATGTTAGAATATCACATGTCAATAAATAAATTATCTCATTTCCATATGGCACTCACCTTACCATGTTCATAACCTTACTTAATAGTATCCTTTTTCATCCTTTGAAACCCTTAGAGGCAAAATATCTCAAAATCCGTTTTTAGTGCGCGTCTAGCATGTTTGAAGAATATTTGTGCAAAGTTTAAAGTCTGTAGGACAATTAGTTTGAGCTGTAGTGTGATTTTACATCAAAATTTTCGAAAAATGCCCTCTCCTGGACCCCCCTGTGCTCCTGATCGAAATTTTTCTGCATAGATCTAATTTTTTTCGGAGCTGAACAAAAAAGTTCCTCATGACTTTGCTGTGCAATGAGCGGTTAAAAAGTACAAAATTTTGGGGGGCCCCAGCTCCCTCAGGGGGGGCAAATTTCTGAAAATCCTTTCTTAGTGGATGTTTTCACATAAACAATTGTGTAAAATTTCAAGTTTTTAGGCTCAGTAGTTTGGGCTGTGGTGTGATTTCAGTCTGTCGGGGCTTAGCCTTTTATAAGTATAGAGAAGAAGAGATGAGATGAAATGTAGACAGCAGTATTATTCTGTTTACTATGGTGAAGGGAGTCAGCCGCGTCAGCTGTTTCCCCTTCCAAGGTGTCAACTTGAATCGCAAATACATAACAATATACATCAATGGATTTGCAATGAATGTGGCTACAATAATTATTCGTCACATTGTTCTTTAAAATTACTTGCTTCGAAGTTAATTGGAGAAAACAAAAAAAAATCAAATCGAAAAACCCCTAAATTTTTACATTATATTATTTTATCAAGGAAACTTCGATTTATTGAGGAAATGAATCCTACTAATATTGCAGTCCTTAATTTAACGAATCGAATGACATATGATAGATTTTTTTTCAGATTAATGGTTACAGAGATAATTGATTTCCAGTTTGCAGTTTACTATGGCTAAGAGCGTCGACTGTTTCCCCTTCCACGACGTTAAAACGAATCGCAAATACATAACAATATACATCAATGGATTTGCAATGACAGTGGCTACATTAATAATTCGGCTCATTTTCATTTAAAACTACTTGTTTCGAACTTAATCGAAGAAAACAAAAAAATCAAATCACAAACCCCCTAAATTTTTACATATATATTATTTTATCAAGAAAACTGTTAATTTTATTGGAAAAATGAATATAACTAATATTGTAGTCCATAATGTAACAAATCGAATGGCATATAATAGAACTGCTTCCGATCAATGGGTACAGAGATAATTGATTTTCCGTGATTACCTTCATTTTTCAACTTTGAGGGTGGCTAGGGGGGAAAGCTCCAAGGGGATTTCTTGGGACTTTTGGGAGAATGACCCTCTGGGAGGGTTCTATCGATGGTAGAAGATTCAGCTTTTATTTAATTTTCGGATTGAAAAAACCTTTATTGACTGGGCTATATTGCTTTCTACCTGATACCACTTAACCTCAATAATATTGTTTTGATAAATATTTTAAATAATAATGATAATATTTTTATTATAAATATAATAATAGTATTGTTTTGAAAATTAATAAATATTTTCATTTTCACAAACTCTGTATTATAATGATAATGATGAATGTGAAACAGCTGCATCAAAAAAATTATCTCAAAAACATCTGTTTAGAAAAAACTTTCCCTCAGTTGCACATTACATTTAATCGCGATAAAATGCTATACTTTTATTGAAATTAGCGCTAACAGATGCATTTTGGTTGCACAAAATAGAAATTTCAAGTGATAACGCTGATTAAACTAATCGACGTAAAAAAATTTAACAGGCCATTCACAGGGAATTAAATCCAACTAACGCCGATTAGGTACCTACTGATAGCTGTCTTCCAAAATTAGTTTTTGGTAAAAAACTACAGAATTCAAAGTATGAGCTAAATATATGAATGAATTTCATCCATTAATAAAATAGAAAAGAGTATTTAGCTGATATTAGCATTTAAAATTACATTCTGATTTTTGAGGTTAGTTTTCGATCTTGTTTGTTTGCAGAGAGCACGACACTGGCGACAGACAGAACATTTTTATGGCGCATGCGTAATGAATAGTCAATTGAAAACTAACCGATCTTTGTGGAACAGAAATGAATCTGTAAAACTAACGCTGATTTGTTAATCGGCGTTAATGCCCATATTTAACAGACGTACGTGCAACTGGCCCATAGTTTTGAAACTTTGTTTTCCTGATGCAATGTTTAGGCCTACATGTGGCACATGCATTATTAATTTTTCAGCTAGAACAGCTTTTTGAGACAAAGTGCTAAATAAACGTCTACAGTTTCATCAATGCTGTATCGGCAAAATGAAAACGCATGCAGTTAATATGTCTTTGAATAAATGTGTTGATATTTACATAAAGAAATTATTCTCTTTCATTTTTATTTAATCAGAGTTTCAAAATTATTCGAGCCCTGATAGAATGACTGACTCACTGTACAGTCAGTCGAAAATTTTAATATTGGAATGAGGGGTATATATTGGCAAGCTGAGAAAAAAATAAGGTCATATGCACCTTATCGTTATATCTTCAAATGAAAAATGAGTTTTGTGGGTTGTCAAAACTCTCTCTGAAAGGGAAACTATTCAACTTATTCTATCTTTTAGTAAAATAACAATGATCATCCATCCATCTATTAACTTCTATACTATAATAAAGGAAAGAACTGTATTATACACGTATACAGGTGTAAAGTATAGGAAAATTATGTTTGATGCATCATCACGTCTGAACTACTGGACTGATTAACTTGAAATTTTGCATATAGATTCTTGCTCAACCGAGGATGATAAACCTATTTTGAACTTTTCAATATTTGATTACATCAAGTTTTCAGTTTGTCAAGTTTTCAATTATCTGTCATGCTTTCAGTTGTTGTAAGGAAGCAGCAGAACATTTCTCATAAAAGGGAAATCAGAAGATAGGTATGATTGGGGATCCTTTTTGAATGATAAAAACAGGTTTTCCGTCGCACCCAAATTTCTTCTGCCATTTTGAATCCATTTTTTTTTTTAATTAAAAGATGGTCATATGATACATGATTCCGATACAGGATTTCCAGAGAAAAGGTATGGTGAAAACCGCACATCGATATCTCAAACCTTTCAAAATTTATTCTCATTTATTTCCCTTATTATAGTATAGAGGATGATAGATAGATGGATGATACATCCATCTATCTATCATCTTCTATACTATAATAAAGGAAAGAACTGGCTTAAAGACGTATACACGTGTAGAGGATAGGAAAATTATGTTTGAAGCATCATCACGTCTGAACTACTGGACTGATTTACTTGAAATGCTGCTTATAAATTCTTAATCAACCGAGAATTCGTATAGGCCTATTTTCAATTCTTCTAGATTTCATTATGTCGTTTTAAAATAGACCCTTGCGAAGCACAGGTTACCTGCTAGTGCTATATAAAAATTTATGACGCTTTACGTCGACCGAACGCCTAGTGATGACGTATAATATTATGTTTGTTAACAAAGTCGACCAAACGGTTTGTCGTAGAACCGGGTACCCACCTTGAACCAGCTGCTGACAGGACAATAACGCTTGAGGCACACGAGCTCTGCTATCTCTTCATAGTAAATGATTTAATAGAATCAACAGTTGCCAACAGCAATAATTGAATAATCAAATTTCAAGGTTATTTTCAATTTTCAAAATGTTACTAAACATTAATAGTAGATTTTCATGCTCAATCTATTCCACTTGAAATTTTTTGTTTAAATTGTATATGAAGCCTAATAAAAATCTAAAATCAAACTTTGCATAAATGGGGCGGAGCTCCTGAAATTTTTACAGATATGGGACTTGTGGCAGTTGATAGAGCTTATCAATGACTATTTTAGGTATAATAAATTTGATCAAAATCGTTGGAGCCGTTTTCGAGAAAATCGCAAAAACCCTGTTTTTGACAACATTTTCGCCATTTCAGCCGCCATCTCGAATTGCATTTGATCAAAATATTGTTCGTGTCGGATCTTACGTGTCGTGTAAGGATCATAAGTTCCAAATTTCAAGTCAATCCGTTATCGGGAGATGAGATATCGTGTACACAGACACACATATACATACAGACCAATACCCAAAAACCACTTTTTTGGACTCAGGGGACCTTGAAACGTATAGATATTTGGAAATTGGGGTACCTTAATTTTTTCAGAAAGCAATACTTTCCTTATCTATAGTAATAGGGCAAGGAAAGTAAAAATAACGAGCGAAGCTCGGTGCCCCAATATTTTGTATAAATCTAGCAACTAAAGCTGCGTTTACACCGGAGTTAATAACACAAGTTTTTAACATTTTTGTTATAAACTGATGTTAATTACAAAAGTTAATAACATCATGTTGAGTTGCGTTTACACCGGAGTTGATAACATGAGTTATTAATAAAAAGTTGTCAACTTGACTGAATAGACAAAAAATTCTCTTGAAAAAAGTTGATAACTCGTGTTTTCAACAGAAAATTCCTCGTTATTAACAAGATTTATGTTATCCATCGAGAGTTGGTAACTTTTGTTAATAACAGGTTACCATCTTCCCCGCAACCCGCTCGCTCAGCATCCCTACCCTACAACTACAGCTGTTCCCTAATAACTACAGCTGCAGACATAACACGTGACAAAGTTATTAACTTTTTTGATAACAAAACTAGCAGCCAAAAGAAAATGTTATTAACTTAAGATGAAAACTCTTGTTTGAAACTCTGGTGTAAACGCATTATAATTTATTTACATTAGATCAGATGAAGATCATTATTTTAATGATTACACACATGTTTCAATTTAAATTTGAAGACAATTTTTTGCTTTTTATTCCGGCTGTTATATCATATGAATAGTCTCGTTAAATGAAATCATATGGAAGTAAATTATATTGATAAAAAGATCTTGTTAATAACAAGGAATTTTCTGTTAGAAACTTGAGTTATTAACTTTTGTCAAGAGAAATTTTTGACGATTCAGTCAAGTTAATAAATTTTGTTAATAACTCGTGTTATTAACTCCGGTGTAAACGCAGCTTAAGACGGCCATTTTTTTTAAAGCTCAGGTCCAGTATACAGGAGGTCCTGGCTAAATTGAAACCTTGAAAATGTATTTTATAAAATTACTGATAGATAAATGCTATTATAGTATCAAATATTTATTGGACGATGAAAATGTTTTTTTTTTTGTATTATAATGTTAGTAAATAACTTATTACCGGTACTTAGTTTAATTATTTAGTTGTTACTTTAATAATAAGTTACTTGAGATTTGACGAGGTACCGGTTCTAACAGTGTATACTGTAAATATAGAATTAAATGCTGATAAATAAAATGAGATGAAATATGCTTTAATAGTTATTTGTGCAACTAGTGCGCAAAGTGACAGTTTGCTGCACCGAAAGAAACGTTTACGCCCGAGCCGTAGGCGAGGGCGGAATGGTTTCTTGAGTGCAGCAGAGGAACTTTGCGCACGTGTTTCACATTAAGTTTTTCCTACAGTTACCATTGAATATGAAAAGTGGGTAATTATGGGTAAGATTGCCTGAAATGCATCAAATGTTTTTCTGTGTAATTTTATTATTGATAAAAGCCTTAATCCTAAAATCCTAAAGTCCTCGTTGTCCTTGGTTATAATATATAATGAATAATAATTAGCTCGTTGTGCTTCGTTGCACCTCTGCTCACTATAGCAGCCCAGTCACTGTTACCAACTTCATTTTGATTTTGCTGCACTGTTGCTCCATATAACCTACTAAGTATTTTGCGTTGCCATGTTGCAAATCTGGAGTGCAGAAAAATTTTCCCGCACTAGAGCGGGAAAGTGATTCTTTGCGTTCTGTAATCAGTGCAGCAATGGCCACTTTTCAACGTAACTGTAGGAAAAATAAATTTATAAATATTTATAAAAAATATTTTAAATATTTATAAATATTATTATGAACTTGAGAAATTCAAACACGCTTTGGGTGCTGGTTGCTTGGAAAATAAACCGTACTTGGCTGCATTCTCAATAATAGTTTATGAATTCTGAGAAAATTCTTGAATTTTCTTTTCAAGGGAAGCAAGCCGTTATTCATATAGGTAAATATAATAACGTATTGTAGAAAACATAGAGGAATCTTTATTCAAAAATACAATTGCAACGAAAAAGCATTGGAGAACTATCAAATCAATGAAGATTGTCCATAAACCAGGGAACATCAGTCGATTTGTAAGGAACCAATGGTAAATCATACGGCATTGGAAATAGCGGAATTTCCTTATCACAGCCTTCATCCGATTTAATCGGAAAGTAATCTTCTTTCACCTTGAACAATCAAATGAGCCCGATTAAAAATACATTTTAGCATGAGTTGTAGCACTTTCATGAGGAGGGGGGGGGGAATTTATAATATTTATCTCAATTGTATAAAACTTATGAACATTTCATCCACTTTGCACGCAAAATTTTGGTCATACTTGATAGATTCTGTACGATAATCGAAAGCTGTACAGAGTTTGATACGGCCACATTCCATCTTGTTCGGCAAAGATACTCTTTGCACCCGAACATATTAATACATTCATATTTTATTCTCATTAAATACTGAATGGGACTATATTGGCAATGAGAGAAAACGAAAGTGTCACATAGTCACATAATAAACTATATAAATAGATAACCCTTTTATTGCATTCTTCTACACATTAACATTTTCATAGAATTGAATAAAATTTGCATAAATCATATACAATGTTCTGTATGCAATAATCAGCGTCTGCTGGGGTATCCCAGCATTGGGAAAAAATAAAAAGAAATAAACTTTAAAACTGAACTTAATGTATGTTTCCTAATCAATACAGGATTAATGAATAATCAAACTTCCGTACTGAACATATTCCAGATTTTTCCCTTCGATAATACCGCCATTTGTTTTACAAGATAGACACTGGACATTGGAGAGATCAAACCCTTTTCAAAGTCCATCTAATTACTTTTTATGTCGTTCATTATTTAAAAACATGGTGGACTTTGATCGAGTTGAGTCAGAGCAACTTTTAAATTTTATTATCAAAGAAATTACTTAAATTATATTTTGAAAAGTTGATCGTGTACAAATAACGTGATCAAACCACAAAATAACGAACCTAGAAGTCAATAAAGACTTAAACATTAGACGATAACGAATACTGTAGATGAACTTTCTTTTAAAAATACAACATGATGTTTTAAGCACTTTCAATACGAGGAATTTGTAGAACATTTTGTGAACAGTCTTAAATTTAACAAGAAATATAGAATAGTGAAATTCATGACCGGATTAAAAACATTTGAACAAACCCAGTGATGGAGTTGGATAACATGTTGATAACTCGTTCAGATGAGACATTCAATTAAGCACAATCTGCAATTACAAGCGACTTTAAATACTCACCAGGAACTTTGGAATGAACATAACTCCAGCTTCGTACGACATTGTGTAGTTCTTCATAGGTGATCTAGAGTTTCCCCAAGCAGCTTTGGACAAATTGGCACTTGTCAGGAAGAACCACGCAATTCGCTTCCGACATGGAGACACTCGACAATATGTTTTTATATGAGGCATTGATCTTGTTCTATGTTGGTGATCGCTCTTCCATTGACTGGAAAAATAAAATAGACACGATTAAAATATGATAGAGGGATAGGAAGATGGGTTATGACTTGCGTACATAAATTAAATGTTGAAAATGAACTTGGACTGTTAGTCCAATCACGAGGTATATGACCGTTTGGCAAAAACTTAATTCCGAACAATCTGAATTTTTCGTGCAATAAATCTGGAGCATTGGACAGCTTGAATACAAAAAGTTGGCATATACCTAAAGCTTTTTACAGATTGCTCCAAAAACCTAGAATTTTTTGTTCCTTTTCCAGTTTTCTGGGAGTTTCGCCAAATCGACCAATCTGCCAAGAAAACTCATTCTCACCTATGTTCAATAAAATTTCGAATAAAATGAAATCATTCTGAGCTCTCTAACTCTTTCAAGAGTTACAATTGAAAAAACATTTTCGAAAAACATATAGATTCAGAGGAATACTATATAACGAATTTGAACCTCATAATATAATATGTGCATGCGGATAATGAACGATTTCTATTCAATGTGATTGAAATGATCTATAACGAGATAACCTATTTCTAAATTTCTAGAATTTCAAAGTTGGATACATTTTTGTAACATTCTATTTTATAATTTTTTTAAATTGATTGAATTTAATTGCTGAATTTATTTAAACACTAGGAGGGCGAAATTAGGGCGCAGCCGGCCCTCTCTTACAATTAACCCTCATATTGATAAAGATGATGAATGAGATAGATACCTACCATAAATACTTATTGAGCCAGGGTTGTTTATCGTGTACACGCCTCATGTAAGGAAGACAACCTCCACCAAGGAGTGAATCGTAGCTCTGACAAACATTGTCAAAGCTCGGATAAATCTAAACACAAAAATAATATGTACGGTAAATCAATGTTTCGAGAATTTTTATTGTACCATCTCCTTGGATGCCCTATTAAACTTGCATTGTACGAGGGCCATTTTTTCAACCTACGATTAGCCATAAATATAAGAGATGAATTTTCTCACAATGATGATTATTCTTCAAAATTATTGTCATGAGTCATTTGTCAGAGCAGTGGACCTTGCCAAAAACCTGTTCATAAAATGTTGCCACCAAATGAGAAGTGGGCTATGATGTTGTTTTGGAGCTCCTCGTTAATTTCAAAGCTCTGCCCTCAAAGTCATGTCTTGAGATTGGGAAAAAGATTGGTCAAGTAAGTGGCCAAGTTAGGTACCGTACGATGCTAAAAATTATTCGCTGAAAAAGCCGTTTGGTAGCACCAGCATTGTGAGGCCGAACTGTCATGTATCACAATGATCCGCAAGTCATTTCAACTGACGTATTTAATTTTCCGACACCATTCACACACATTATAACTCATAATGTTTTATGTGTATACTTGTATCATTTTTCGGTAGATTTAAGCTGAACAATTGCTTTTTGCTTCCAAAAAACTAATAACGGTACGTTACTAGCACTTGACTCAATTGAAGCGGCCATGTTTTTGCGCCTATAACTTGACAACAATATTGACAATATCTGACCGTGCCGATTATAGAGCAGAGGACACATGATTAAGCTTTGTGAATATTATCCCTCTACCGCTTGTCTGTGTCTTATGATATATGATCGGAGAATGAAAAATTACCCTCGTAGAAAATTCAACGTTAGCTGGTCAAAATGAATTGCCTAAATGATAATTATCGTAAAACGCATAGTAGAAAGACACTGATGACAGGGTTCAGACCGTATTTATTTATGATTTTTACAAAGAAGCACTGATCGGGAGAGAAAACTAAGGATACTCCTTGTACTATTTCTCTCCCAAATTTAGATAACGTTTTAAAATTCTAAAATAGGGTTATGATTTCACTTTTCTAAAATTTAGTCTATTTTCACTGAAAATTGTAGTCTATTTATGGTAGAAGATTGATAACTTCCGTCAACTTTAAATATTAATGAGATTCGTTGAATACAAGCAGGTGCAACCCGCGCTACGCAAGGGTCTGTGAAAAAAATGATTGTTTTATAGTTCCATGGTCATAATTCGTAAAGTATGTAATATTACATTTTTTCTCGATTAAAATCGAATCTTCAATTCGAGATCTATAAAACTTGATAGTAAATATCAGAGTAATCGATATACGGACAACTTTTTGACTGAGAATTTATCGTAAATAATTGTGTTGCATATTCCATGGTATCACCGAAACAGAGTTAACAGAATTAACAGATAATATAGAGGATATATAAATTTAAAATAACAGTTTCGAAATAAAGTTTTATTGAGAACAAATGTAAAATGTAAATTCTAAACTTGTAATTTATAATTTTTTGGTGACGTGTTCATGAAGTCGTCACTGGTTTGAGGTGTGTCTACAAGGCTTTGCTCTGTACTTTGTGCTTTTCCTTCTTCTCTAAAAAATGGTGGCTGGCTACTGAAAAGTGTTTTGTGCTCTCTGAATATTTTTCTGTTTAATTGAAAATTTTAATGTTTTAAATTGAGTTTTGAACAGTTTATAGTGTTCTAATTTTGTCTATAATTGTTTCGTGTGTTTACAAGCCTATAGCCATTGTTTTCAACTATATAACTGGATAAGTATTTTAGCTTGTAATGATGCTAGGATGTTTAAGTGTGTAAGGTATTATTTTTTTAGATTTGTGTTGTATATTGCCAATATTCTTCTGAAGATTATAAGTTGGTTTGCTCTGAAAATTGGATTTCTCATTCATAGGCGACAGATCCATTCATAGTTTATCAAGAAACTACCACTTTGGAGCCGATAATTTTCCTTAGGTTAATAGGTGAAAAATGCTATCCAACCTATTTAGGAGAAATTGGTAGCACGGCAAATGTTACGCCCTGGTGTGGGACTCAAACTACAAAATATATCCCTGGTTATAAAAAATTATTGGTAGGATAGATATCTTGATAGATAGTGAATGGGAGATGCTGCTGAGTGGGAAATCGGTTCGAGAAAGTTCAGGTTCTAATGAGTAAATACTTTTTACGCAGTAGCAAGATGGAGAACAATAAAAATAATGAAGTTTTATTCAGTGAAAACATTCAGAACTTAGATGAAGAATCTCAAGATTTAGACCTAACCTTAAACAATGACTCAAACGATAGTGTAGCTGTAAGTGAAAACGTTTCAAAAGTAACAATTCATGAGGAAGTAGTAGAAATATCAAATGAAACAAGTATGGTAGGAGCTAAAAATTATCTAAATCTTATAGCGTTCTTAACACAAAAGTTTGATGAGCAAAATGCTAAGATTGATAATTTGAAACAAGATCAAAATGCTAGGTTTGATGATATGAAGCAAGAATTTGCTAGCATAAGACTAGATCAGGTTAGTACAAAGCGGGAAATTAAAGAGATAAATGATACATTAAGTAAAAATCACAAAGAAATAGGTCATCTACAGCAGAAAACTAATGATCTTGAAATATCAATGTTAGATGTAGAAAAATCAATGCAAAACAAAATCATTCAAGTTTCTGATAGGGTCAATGAGGTTAATGAAAGAGTAAATAAAAATAAGATCATAGTTGAGCAACAAAATATGACACAAAATGCTATCAATGTAGAAAATAATGAAAGTATTAAGCATGTTGAAAAAGAGGTTGTAGAATTAAACGAAAAAGTAGACAAGGAAATCAAGGTATTATCCTCTTTGAAAATAGATTGTCAAGAAAATACAGCTGCTATAACTGAGGTTAGGAAAAACATAAATAAAATTAACATGTCAACAAAACCGATGTGTAATCATACTGGTAACAATAGTAATTTCGATAGGTTTGAATTCCAAATGCAAATTGACAAAAAGAATCCAATGCATTTCTTAGTAAACTTGACCGAGTATCTTGAGAGAAATGAAATCACAAACTGGATCAAAATTAAAGGTATTTTGGAAAACAATTTTAATTCCAATTTTGCTCATCGTGATTGGTGGATTTTCATCCGTTTTGATGTAAATAACTTTGAAGAATTTAAAGAGAAATTCATTGCTAGAATGTGGTCAGACGACATTCAGTCATCTGCTAGAAATGATCTGAGATTTGGAAAATATAAGCCAAACTTATCTAAGAATCTTACTGAGTATTATATTTCTCGTTTCAACATTGCTAAGAATCTAATTCCAGCCTTAGATAAAGATACTATTTTCAAGTTTTTGAAAGGTCATTTTGATGAAACCATATCTACAGCTGCTATTATTCGTAACATTAAGACTAGTGATGAGTTTATTTGTTTATTGAATGAGTTTGACAATACTGACACTTACAAAGTAAACAGACAAACGCCCCGTGATCATAACAATGCTCAAGCTGGAGGTCAAAATAAAACAATAAGTTTTCATCAGAGTGAACATAGGGATGATAGAAATAGGTCTCAGAATTCAAATGGTGTAATGTTTCATGATAACAATAAGCAGTATCAAGGAGGTAGGAATTATTTCCAAAATCGAAGGTACCAAAATGGACCAAACAATAATGGTCATAGAGATCAAAATTTTCAGAATAATTTCAGAGATAATAGAAATCATCAACTTGTGAATTCAAATCAATCAAATTCAAATCGACCAGCTAACAACTACCAGTTAGATTTCAGCTTCCCACCGCCAGGTTATATGCCTGCTCAAACTTCAAATCAGATGAATTCAAATCGTCCAAGACAGAATGTTCCTTTAAACTAATAATGGGACGACGAAACGACAGTCCTGCTCTCCCAGTTAAGGAAAGGTCAAATTTTGATATAGCCGTAGACATGAATAAAATAAATTTTGAATCTGAAACTTCAAACAGGTCAGAAATAAGAAAGCCAGAATTAATCAGTCAAATTCATGTGCAAGAAAATAGTTGTAAGAATTTAAGTAATGAAGTAATGCCTAGTTATCAAGAAAGTCATATTAAAGCATCAAGTGTTAATATGGTACATACTCCAGAAATTCAGGTAGATGAAGCTATGAATAAATCTGAAACTGTTTGTCAAGAAAAACCATACATGGTAGGTTGTATTTTTAATGAACTATTGGAGGAACAAGAGAATACTCCACCTACTGGATATGATTTAGCAGAAATAGAAGTACAAATTTTCAATAAGAAATATCAAATGATTATTGACACTGGCTCTGAGGTAAATGTAATTAATGAGAAACTTGTTGATGAAATGAAGAAAAACAATCTCAAGTTGAACTTAGTACCAGCTCCTAATGTAAGTATAGTTGTAGCTACTGGTATGAGACATAAGAAGGTAAATAAACAGATTATGTTAGAGGTATTTTTTGATAAGTTAGAATTGCCAATAGTTTTTCTTATAGTTCAAGATTTGAATGTAGATATTTTGGTGGGTTGTGATTTCTTAAAAGATGCTGGAGCAGTTATTGATTTTAATAAAAATATGATATCATTGAAAGATTGTTGTTTTCCATTTATAAAAAAGGATACCTTGAAGTACAATAGACTTTTTCATGTTAACATAGTAAGAGACCAAGAAACGTTTGATACTTTATGGAATCAGCAGATTGATAATTTAAGATTACAGCTAAGCGATGAATCTCCTGAATTGGTAAACAAATTAATTGAAGTATTTGAAAATAACAAAGATATTTTCTCTGATAGTCCTGGATCTGCAAAAGATTATTTATGTCAACTTAAAATGAAAGATGATGTGAAATTAGATAAGAAGAGTTATCTGATTCCATATCAGTATAGAGATCAAGTTAAGAAAGAATTAAAGAAAATGTTAGATCAGAAAATCATTGAACCAGGTAGCTCTGAATATACAAGCCCTATGGTAGTAGTGAAAAAGCCAAATAATGAAATTCGATTATGTTTAGATGGAAGAGAAATAAATAAGTACATAATAAGGGATTTTACAGAAACTGAACCAATAGATAACTTAATCATTCGATTCAATAAGTGCAACTACATTAGCAGTTTTGATCTCACTCAAGGTTTCAATCAGGTAAAATTAACTGAAGATAGTAAAAAGTATGTAGCTTTCAATGTTTTTGGACAGACTTAACAATATACACATCTACCATTTGGATTGAATATTAGTGGTTCTGAATTTATCAAGTGCTTGTACAAAATGCTAGGTGAAGAGGTTTGTGAGTTTACTATTGCTTATATTGATGATCTTGCTATTTCTAGTATATCTCTTCAACAACATATCAGTCGAATTGAATTATTATTCAATAAGTTGAGGGAAAGTAATTTGAAGTTGAAACTGAATAAATCGAAATTTATTGCAGATAAGATAAAATATTTGGGTTTTATTATAAGTAAAAATGGTATTGAAGCAGATGACTCTAAGCTAAATGCTATTCAGAAATTTCCCATTCCTCAAAATTTGAAACAATTGCAGTCATTCATAGGTCTCTGTAATTTTTACAGAAAGTTTCAAAAAAATTATTCATATCTGACAAATCGTTTTAAGCATCTTCTATGCAAGAAAAATAAATTCATTTGGACTGAAAAAGATAATGATACCTTTCAAGAAATTAAAGATAGGTTCATCGACTGTGTGATCTTGAAACATCCTGATTATAACAAAAATTTCATTTTGGCCACTGATGCCAGTGATGTAGGAATTGCAGCTGAGTTATTTCAGGAAGGTGAAGATAAGGAACACTGTGTCATTGCATATGCTAGCAGAAGCTTAACAAAATCTGAATTAAATTACACAATATGTGAGAAAGAATGTTTAGCTGTATTATTTGGCTTAATGAAACTTCAAAATTATTTTGGTAATCAAAAATAGTTGTCCGTACAGATCATAAAGCCTTGACCTTTTTAAAAAAATGTAAGATAGGACATGGTCGTTTGGGAAGATGGATTCTTGCATTACAGAATTTTAATATTGAGTGGGAATTTGTAGCAGGAAAGGATAACATTGTGCCAGATATCATTTCTAGAACTGATTATGAAGGTAATTTAGAAAATCGAAATTCAAATGAATTCAAGGTATTAAATATCATTAAGAGTGATAACAAGTTAATTGAAATAGTAAAGAAAATCAAAGAATTTCAAAAAGATGATGTTTGGTTAAAAAATGTAAGAGAAAAGTTAGAGACAGGTAATTTGAATATCAAAAAATTTTTTAAAGTAAATGATGATCTTTTGTTCACTAGAAAATCTGGAAAGAATAGTTTTTGGAAAGTTTGTGTGCCTTCAGCACTGTATGAAGAATTGATAGTTGAATTTCATGAAAGATTAGGTCATGTAGGTATATAAAAAACATGCAAATTTATTGAAGAAACTTTTTACATGAAAGATTGTTACAGACTTGTTACCAAAACTATAAGATACTGTAAGTATTGTCAACTTGTAAAGACATCAAATGAAAAGAAATTATTAGAAATGCATACCATAATTTCTGAGAAAAAACATCACAAAGTGTTCATTGATGTTTATGGAGAATTACCAGGTGGCAAATACAAATGGATGTGCATTATTCATGATGGCTTTACTAAGTTTACAAAGTTGTATCTTATAGTTAAGGCTAACGCTCATAATTTAGTAAAAGTTGTTGAAAAATATGTAAATGAATTTGGTAAATTTTAATATATAATCAGTGATAATGGTACTTGTTTTCAAAGCAGATTGTGGAAAGAATCTATGGAAAGATTAGGTATAAAATATTACTACATTTCAGTTTATCATCCCCAGGCAAATCTTAGTGAAAGACCATTGAAAGAGGTAAATCGCATATTGAGAACCTACTTTCCTGTAAATAAGCAACCTACTTTCCTGTAATATTTGGTACAAGTATATTGATAAGGTTGAATTTGTCATCAACAACAATTTTCATGAATCAACTGGTCACATACCCATGGAGCTTATGATGAATCATAAATTGGCACATCTTGTTTTTAAGTATATCAAATATCCTGTAGAAAATAAGTTTGAACTTGAAGAAGAAAGTATCAGAAACAAACGAATACTGTACAGAATAAAGAATAGAGGTGTCATCAGAAGATTCAAACAGAATATGCATAATAAACCCAAGTATAAATTCAAGGTTGATGATCTGGTTGTAATTCGAAATTACATTTTGTCGAGCAAGCTGAAGAAGTTTTCTGCCAAGCTGTGTCCTAAATATCGTGGACCTTACATAGTAAGAGATGATCTCAATAAAGGGTGTTTCAAACTTGAAGAGATAAGTACAGGTAAAATTATGAGAGTCAATCAATATATGATGAAGAAATACCATCAGAAAGCACACAATGATTAGGAATCCTGTGTTATGCCGGGATTCAGAATAGCATAATCGCTACGCAGTGTATGGTAAGAGTCCATAATTGTGTCTTTTTTCTTTCCTGTAGCCTATTTTTCTTGGCCCTTAATCTTTTCAAATTTCGATTCTTTCCTGTCTTTGTGTAATGTTCAGTAAATTTCTTCTATGATGCATATCTTAACCAATCTTGTCCATAGTCATTTAAATTTGTATTTTTTCTGAAATAATTTTGGAAGTTAAAATAGTAGCTTATTTTCCTAATCTTTAAATTGTTGATAAAACTTAACTTTTCTAAAATCTATCCATTGTAGTGTAAATAATTGTTTGCTTGTGACATATTTTTTCATCATGTATCACTTATTTTGAAATGTGTGTTGTTTTAGGGAACTTATTACCCATTATTAATCTTTCTCTTCCTTGTATTATTTAGGAAATTTATTTACCCAGTTTTCTTTTTTCTCTTATTTGTATTTTTTAGGGAACTTATTTACCCATTATCCATTATCTTGATCGTCTTTGTATTGTAATCTTGAAATGTTTGTACTTATTATACAGTCTTCAAATTCTGAAATTATTTAAAAAATAAATGGTTCAATTTAGAACATGCTGAAATTTAATCTTATGTATAAATTCTTTTGTTATAATAATAAAACTTCAAAATTTTAAAGTATTAATGAATTGTGTCGCCATATATATGTGATGTTCAATATAAATGAAAGTTAACTTGAATAATAATGTTTTCATTAAATAAAAACGTCTTGTCATATTATTAATTGAAATGAGTTAAAGGTTAAAATTTCTCTAAAGTTTTTGTAATTGATGTCTTTTTCTAAATTTTAAAAAACTGTTTGTTCTATAAATTTTGATATGATTGATTATCGTTTGAAATGGATGCTGGAGTGTATGTAGAATTTTTAGTGGGGTTTGTTGATTAGAATTTTGCTGGTATGTGATTGTTTTTTGAGATGGAAACCCATTATTGCCTAAAGAAGGAATAACAGAGGTTATGACTTAGAGAGGCAGTAATGAGATAATATTTTTTGTGTTGATTACTTATGCTGATTGCCATAGATGCAAAATAATGATTAATAATGTTGATTGCCATAGATGCAAAATAATGATTAATAATGTTGATTGCCATAGATGCAGATGATTACTTATGAATTTTGATTGCCTTTGAAGCAAAATATTATTGATGTTTTGAATGATTTCTTGTTTAATGATTGATAGTAAAGTTTTGTCATGAAATGTAGTTTGTGTTTAGAACATTGAAAAGTCGAAATAAACTATCGTATCCAACAAACGATGATTAATAATATTGAATAATTTGCTTTTCATAAAATATTTGAACAGTGAATAAATGGAAATGAAATTATTTTTTTTATTGAAATTTTGTAATTGATGTCTCCAAATTTCACAATTTATGTATTGCTGACTGTATAATAAGATGTTAACAAATTTCATTTTTATATTGATTATATACTTAGAAATAATTTTCATGTGTATTAGATTGTATTGGTAGCCTAATCAAAATTTTCTTTTTAGTTTATAAGCATTTTAAGATAACAGGTACAGCGTGGACATTAACATTGAAATAATTATCACGTGAATCTCGAAATCAGCAACAAGTGAACGCCATGAAGAGTGTTAAGAACATTTGGGTGATTTTCGAACTAGTGTGACTCATTAATTGACTATCAGCGCCAATGTCGATGCCAATGCCAACGCCAATATCTACACCAATAACTGCGCCAATGTCTAAGCCAATTTCGAAGCCAATGCCTGTGCCAATGTTGATGCCAATGCCTACACCAATGCCATCGCCAATAACTATGCCGATATCTAAGCCAATGTCTGCGCCAATGTTGATGCCAATGCCTACACCAATGCCATCGCCAATAACTATGCCGATATCTAAGCCAATGTCTGCGCCAATGTTGATGCCAATGCCTACACCAATGCCATCGCCAATAACTATGCCGATATCTACACCAATGCCTGCACCAATGTTGATGCCAATGCCTACACCAATGCCATCGCCAATAACTATGCCGATATCTACACCAATGTCTGTGCCAATGTCGAAGCCAATGCCTGTGCCAATGTTGATGCCAATGCCTACACCAATGCCATCGCCAATAACTACGCCGATATCTACACCAATGTCTGCGCCAATGTCTAAGCCAATGCCTACGACAATGCTGTTGCCAATGCCTGCGCCAATGTTGATGCCAATGCCTACAACAATGCCAACACCAATCCATACGCCAATGACAATGCCAACGCCTATTGCTGACCATGTACCTAACTCAAACTTCAACACTACCACATTACCTGGAGGTAATTGCCATCCATGTTCACATTCACAACTTTGAATTCAGAACAACAGTCACAGTATCATGAAAGAATTGATTCAAAAAAATCCTCTCCTAAATTATTCCTGTATGCAGAACTCTAAACCTTGAAAGCTGAAAATATCAAAAAACCAAACCTTACCTAAATTAATCCTCACCTAAGTTAATCCTGTATGCAGCGTCTATCTCTTTTCCAAAAAACGAATTACATTGTCATTTCAAGCCTGAAATGTACATTGTATAATTATATGATACAAAATTTATGTGACTCTGTATCGAGTTTGGTATGCAGCCGTCTACTACAAACATGAGGCAATGCTAACTGAGATGTCACCTGTATCGAGTTTGATATGCATCAGTCGACTACAAGTATCAGCCCAACACTATGTGCATCCAGATCAGCCCAACACTATGAGTATTCGGATCAGCCCAACACTGATGTCATCACACTGGAGTCACACTTAACTGAAATTCATACTGAGTGCCTTAACGGACTGTTTTCCAAAATTTGCATCGATAAAATCAACTGTGTCAATAGTGAAAGAAATGAACATTTTTTGATTTATTGAAATTTTATGTGAAAATTAAATGTAACAATTCATCAATTCATTTAAAAAAAATTTTTTTGTTCATTTTTCTATCTATTAAATTTATCTGCAATTTCAAAAACCATTCTTTATATATATTAAACTTTCCATTGAGATATTTTCCTTTAAATTACAAAGCTAAATCAAAAGTAATTTTGATATTCTATATTTTGAAATATTGTTTAGAAATATATAACAAATGCTATTGATGAATTTTTATAATAATTTTCAATATTATAGGATGACATGTAATGTTTTTATAGAAAAATTGTTACTGTTCTCGAATTTAATTTCAACAATTTCCATTTGTTTCAATGTAATTTTTTCTTTAAATTTTCAAACAGTAAATTTTTTATGTCAAGAGGGGGGTATTTGTAATATTACATTTTTTCTCGATTAAAATCAAATCTTCAATTCGAGATCTATAAAACTTGATAGTAAATATCAGAGTAATCGATATACGGACAACTTTTTGACTGAGAATTTATCGTAAATAATTGTGTTGCATATTCCATGGTATCACCGAAACAGAGTTAACAGAATTAAAAGATAATATAGAGGATATATAAATTTAAAATAACAGTTTCGAAATAAAGTTTTATTGAGAACAAATGTAAAATGTAAATTCTAAACTTGTAATTTATAATTTTTTGGTGAAGTGTTCATGAAGTCGTCACTGGTTTGAGGTGTGTCTACAAGGCTTTGCTCTGTACTTTGTGCTTTTCCTTCTTCTCTAAAAAATGGTGGCTGGCTACTGAAAAGTGTTTTGTGCTCTCTGAATATTTTTCTGTTTAATTGAAAATTTTAATGTTTTAAATTGATTTTTGAACAGTTTATAGTGTTCTAATTTTGTCTATAATTGTTTTGTGTGTTTGCAAGCCTATAGCCATTGTTTTCAACTATATAACTGGATAAGTATTTTAGCTTGTAATGATGCTAGGATGTTTAAGTGTGTAAGGTATTATTTTTTTAGATTTGTGTTGTATATTGCCAATATTCTTCTGAAGATTATAAGTTGGTTTGCTCTGAAAATTGGATTTCTCATTCATAGGCGATCCATTCATAGTTTATCAAGAATCTACCACTTTGGAGCCGATAACTTTCCTTAGGTTAATAGGTGAAAAATGCTATCCAACCTATTTAGGAGAAATTGGTAGCACGGCAAGTATTATCCTATGAAATTTACAATGGAAAAATATAAAAAAATACAAAACTTATTTATTATTTTGTTAAAATTACATGAATAATTTTCATTGAAGTTGGAAATTCATAGCAAAAAAATATGGGTTCTGAGTGATTTTGAACCTTCGCATCCAGAACGGTAGCATCTCGGACACGGCTGCACTCGATGTACTCATTATTTGTTTGGGCTTTATCTTTACGTAAATAGGTAGCAAGGATTGAATAAATTTGTTTCAATTATTGAAATTGGAATGAATTGTTCAATAAAAATGAAGGTAATCCATCATTAGCGAGTTCTTACTTTTGAGTCAAGGCAAAATCGTTGTCCGTCTGTGTGTCTGTTCACCGCACATCAATACATCAAACCATTCCAAAGATATTTTCATTTAAGGATACTATAAATCAGCAGAATTCGAATGAGTACATAAAAATACGAAAGTCCATTTTTTGCTAAATATGGGAGTAGAAGTTACAATAGGTTCACTAACACTTGACAAAGTAAAATTAGATAGTTTAGATTTTATTTGATATTCAATGAACTAATTTATTTAATTTTTGTATGATTTATTAGTATCTTTAAATGTGAATATCTTTGAAACGGTTTGAGATATCGATGTGCGATTTTTGCCATTAATTTTCTCTTGAAATTCTGTATTGAAATCATGTATTACATGACCACCTTCACATAAGAGAAGATGAAGTTCGATTCAAAATGAAACTGGATTTAAATGAAGGATCCAAGATCCAAGGAGAACAAACATTTTGAAGCGACAGTATAGTTATGTGTATATCTAGAGTGAGAAGTACGACTTTTTCTCCCTGTGGGAAAAAGTTTGAAGCCCGAGGCGAAGCCGAGGGCAACAATTTTCCTGAGGGAGAAAACGTATTTTTCGCTCATGATGTACAAAACATTTTTCCTCCATCTACATTTTTTTATAGAACTGCAAATAATATCATTTTAATAACTTACGTATTGGTGACAGTGTTTCCTAACAACATAACCTAAAAACCGATCGTCTGATTGGCACTGCCGATTGCGCTATCTATCAGCAAAAGTTGTAACAATTATATCAGCTGGGCGTCTACCAAAAATGGCTGACTCCAGATCATGCGGTTCAGATTTGAATTGCAGATCAAAAATATTTGTTGGCTGGTATTTTGAATAGAATAAAATATTTTTAAAATTGTATAAATTTTTATCGTCTACTAATATTAAGAATATAATACTGTATCATACAAACATATATTTCATGAGTTGATCAAATTTCTGGTTGTGGTATTGAATTCAGTTGACTCAATGACAGACAGCTCTATTATGCTTTCTCATCTGAGCTTAGACCTTCTAACCTATTACAATGTAAGTTATAGAATAGAGATGCTTCCCATGTTATTTAAATGGAGTCACTTTTCCTCCCTAGGGAGTTTTTCTGTTTTTTACTACCGAGAGCGAAAAAGTGACACTTTAGTATTATGTTTCAGGGAGTAAAGTAAGTACTTTAGACAGTAGGTGGAGGAAAAAGTTTTTTATATGAATGGGATCCCCATGAAACCTACTGTTGAATTATCATTTTAAAATAAATATTTAGCTGTTTCCAGCTATTTTGCGGATTTCAAAGAGCAATACAAGAATCCATGAGCGAGTTCTCCAACCTAGGGGGTCACTAGTATATAGAAAATTGCAGACTTGGGCCCGGTTGCACAAAAGTATATAAACACAGATTTGAATGCCACAAGAACCATCAAAGAAGAAGCCTTCTCTTGAGGCATTAGATTACCGATAAAATTCAACCGACTTTAGTGCAACTTGTATGAGAACTTTACTCAAGAAAAAAATCATTTACAATGTCATGAAAGAGTATCCACATGAATTGGTGAATGTGGTGAAAGTAGACTTGCTCACTCTTACTCCCTTTTTAGAGAATCATCTATATTGCCTCTGCGTCATTTATACAGGGTGATTCATAATTATGGTAAAATATTTTAATACGTGATAGTGGAGGTAAAAATAAGAAAAAAAGTTCATATAAACATATATCCATAAACGCTTCAAACTTTCTTTAATGATCAGTAAACAAATAATTTTTCGCAATGAAAATTGTAGAGAATTTAATTCTGAAAAGAATTATGTAAGCTGTGTGAACTAAATTCAAATAAAAGTTGAGTAAAATGTATTCTTATGTAGTACATTACACCACAAAAATTTGCTGTTTTATGCTAATAACTCATAGGTTGTAGCTGATTGCAAATAGAACATGGATTTTAATAACAGCTGATTTATTATGTTTTAAATAAGAAGATATTTAAAAGAAATTATCAGCTAAAAATTATTTTCAGAAATATTCTAGCTCACTGTTGAACAAAAAAAAAACAAACTGTAAGTTAGGCCTACTGTAACCGCGCTGTGTTTTTTGTTTAATCTATTAACCAGTTATTTGTAATCATTCCACTTTGCTTTTGTGTTAAGTGTTAACTTTTTAAAAAATGGCAGGTAATCTTAGACATTATTCATACTCCGAATTAGCTGACATGCATTTAATGTATGGAATGGGACACTACTGTAATAGTACTGAAGCAAGACGTTTGTATCAAGAGAACTTTCCTAACCTAGTATGTCTAAGTTCAAGGTTTTTTCCACTATTCATCAAAGTCTGTCTGAAACAGATTCTTTGATATCCAAAGAGCACATTTATGCAGGCAGACCCCGATCTACTATGACTGTTGAGTTAGAAAAACAAGTTCTTAATGAAATTTATGAACATCCAGAGAAGAGCACAAGAGAATTGTCAGTGCAGTTTAATGTCAATCAATCTATTATTTGGAGGATACTAAAATAGCAACAATTACATCCATACCACCTCCAGAAAGTTCATACTCTATTGCCACGAGACTGTATTCCCCGTGCTGGTATTTGCCGATGGTTTTTAGTAAAACTTGTTTACCCAAACTTTTTAACAACCGTTTTATTTACCGACGAGGCACACTTTACAAGAACAGCTATCGTAAACGTCCACAACCAATATATTTGGGCAGCTGAGAATCCTCATGCCATCAATCCTAATCTTCCACAACATCAGTTTTCAGTAAACATTTGGGCAGAAATCATAGGAGATCATCTACTTCTGTTCGAGCTTCCTCCCAGGCTTAATGGCATAATCTACTAGTCTTTTGATATAAGATTAATGTCATTTAGATATGCTACTTTCATATAAAAAAACTTTTTACAAAAAACCAAATTTTTTATTTGCAATCAGCTACAACTTATGAGTTATTAGTTCTCTCCTCATAAAACAGCAAATTTTTGTGGTGTAATGTACTACATAAGAATACATTTTATTCAACTTTTATTTGAATTAAGTTCACACAGCTTACATAATTCTTTTCAGAATTAAATTCTCTACAATTTTTATTGCGAAAAATTATTTGTTTACTGGTCATTAAAGATAGTTATTGGGCATCAAACGTAGAAGTCTGTGTTTTTCTACTTAGATTTTTTGCATATTTCAACTTTTTTCTCAAAAACTACTCACACTACAGCTTCCAGACTAGTTTTATTCAATTTTTCAGATGTTATTTCCAGCATAAGTTTTTCAAAAACTAGTCCCCAAACAATTCAGCATCGGTGTATTTCACAAGAGGAACTGAATTCCGGGCGAAATCTTTCACCCTGTATAGCTCGCTAATAGAGCGTTTATGGATACATGTTTATATGAACTTTTTTTCTTATTTCTACCTCTACTATCACGTATTAAAATATTTTACCATAATTATGAATCACCCTGTATGTATTCAAAGTTCTTTCCATGCTCTTTAGGCTAAGTGGCAATCGAGGTGCGGATGTTGCTTATAATACAAGAGGTAATACTAGAGGGTTAATAATTCCACCCAGATCATATTGCAGTCTCTTTCAAAAGAGTTTCATTTTCTTGGGTCCTAAATTTTTCAATAGTTTGCCCGTCGAGATTAGAAATTCAATAATCTTAAATCTTAAAGATCTAAATTACACCTATGGTTGATGAATCATTTACCGGTTGAGATTAATGAGCTTTTTATCATTCTTAGATGAATCACCTTGACAGTCACTTGTTTCAATTCTTTCAGTATGTGTGTTTGTGTGTGTGTGTGTTTGTTTTTATTTTCGTAGCGTCCATGTTGAAAGCAACACATCTTGAGTTGAGGCTGATGTTATCTGTGTACACGAAACTGCAGTTCTGTGTACAAATCCAATAAATGTAAAAGTGACAAAAATAAAATTGTGTTTTTTGAATTATTGAGAAATTCCACAATATCAATTCCCATTCAACAAATTTTATCAAGCATAAAATGTTTATTGCAGTAGTATTATTATTCCGATAAACTATATTATATACTATTTTAAACCTATATTATATATATATATATACTATTTTTGAATTTATATTGTTATTCATTTATTTCAATGTAGGATCTTGTCTATTAAATTAGCTACAATTTTTAATTCTACTTTACAATATAATTTTGCTTCAGTATAGAGTTGTATTTGTAATTTGTTCAATAAAATTAGAATAAGTGATCTATCAAGTTAATCGGTGCTTAGAGAGGGATGAACCAATTTTAGCTTTCTTAAAGCTTGATTCACTTTGATTTAACTGAATAACATACATTTGATTTTAATTTGAATAACTGACCACACTGATTGAAGGTTTAGTGAGAGGGCTGAGATTGACGCCTCCACTGAGCGAGTCCCTGATCTGGCCAGCGAGCCAGTCAGTGGGCTGAGGACCGAAGCTGCCGAGCGACGAGCACTGGGCGATGATTGGCCACTTGTGCGCGTCCGGCGCCGGCTTAATGGTCGCGTGCTTCTTCAGAATGGACGCCACTTTGCCTTGCGACCACCTATTGAAGTCTGGACCAGAATGCGTGCCCGGAACCGACGCCACAAAGAACACGCTGCAAATCAACATTTGAAACTGCAATCTTTGAATACAAACTTTCAAAATAGAGCTCTGTCCGACAGAAAAGCAAGTTCTGCAGCTGGATTCAGGGAGTGTGCACAAAGAGAGCGGACATGCTTTCCGAGTTCTGCGGTCCACGATCTTTCTATTGACAGAATGGCGGCGGTCAAATGCAAGCGTTCTTGTTGCATTTCTCAATTGAAGATAAACAAGATACTATCAAACAGAGCTAGTATCTGTAGTTTTACTATCAATCTAATAATCTGATAAGCATATCTCTCTTATACTATTCAATAATTTACTTCAATTTCCATGTATTCAGTTTCCAAGAATGCGAAACTCGGAAAGCCTGAATGCTCTCTGTGTGCACACACGCCAGGTCTAGAAAATCCTATTGCATTAAATCCTATTACAAACCTCTGCATTGCAAGTACAATGGGGAAAGGTAGAGTTACTGTGAGTTGTACTTGGAGATTGATATTTTTTTCGAGATCGATATTTTGAGTGGATGATAGAAGATATAATGTGAAGATTCAATAATGTAAAATATAATGATTATTGCCATACAATAATATGATAATACAAGTGAAAACAGTGTGAATACAGTTGAAATTTCTGTTTGAATACTTTATCAATAATTAACAAAATTGATATTATTATAAATTATTATTCTCATTGAGTTATTATTATTATCATAAAATCATTATTAGTACAGGCAATGAATGCTCAAAAAAGGGTATGGAGGAAAAATTTTGGAAGACAATTTTTGACCCCGCAGTTCTGTTAAGGCTAGTGAGAAGGTAAACATATCAAAAGTCCCCACTCCTACCCCCTGTGCTAAGGTGGTGGGGGTGGTTCAAAGGTACCATTTTTTGGTTTCTCGCATATAACTCGAAAATTATGCACTTTACAGACATGACTATTCTATAAGAAATTGAAGCTTACATAATTTTCTACAATATTGATCAAACAACTTTTTTCATATCTCTTTCACTTTTCGAGATATCCGCTCTAAAAGATGTGGCATTTTTGAAAAAAACACATTTTCCTTCAATTTTTCCTCTTATAACTTTTTAAATATCGATGGGGAAAATCCATGCTGATCATGAGGTTATAGAGCATCAAATTATCTTCAATTTGATGTATAATTTTACAAGTTTACGCACATCCCCACTACTGTTTCAGAAGCTTCAGTGTTGAGTGTGAGATTTTCAGTTATGCAAAAATAGACCAATTGATAGAGGAATTTGGAAAGAATGTTTTAAAAACAATTTTTTTGCCACATCTTTTAGAGCGGATATCTCGAAAAGTGAAAGAGATATGAAAAAAGTTGTTTGAAAATTATGTAAGCTTCAATTTCTTATAGAACAGTCATGTCTGTAAAGTGCATAATTTTCGAGTTATATGCGAGAAACAAAAAAATGGTACCTTTGAACCACCCCCACCACCTTAGCACAGGGGGAAGGGGTGGGGACTTTTGATATGTTTACCTTCTCACTAGCCTAATTGAAGAGAATTTGATGCTCTATAACTTCATGATCAGCATGGATTTTTCCCATCGATATTTAAAAAGTTATAAGAGGAAAAATAGCGAAAAATTGAAGGAAAATGTGGTTACCCTGTTGCGAGAATCAATAAGAGAATCCTTCTTTCATCTAAAATAAAATTCTTGGGTAACTAAGTATTATAGAAATGTATTTGAATGTAACTTGGAATAGGCCTACAGCTAGGTGTAGTTCGGCTCCTATAATGTCCCAATTTTCATGTAGGGAAAACGCCTTTCCGGATACAATGCTCTATGACAGTGACGAAACTGTATAATTGATTTATTAATCCAGTTCTATTCAGCAAGCAATTTTTGATTGCATGGTGAATCTGAGACACGATTGTAACGATTTGATTGAATTTGGATTATAAATATCTCTCAAATATAATCTACCTTTCAATTCCCGTAGCGAAGCACGGGTGCCCTGCCGGTTAATGATAAAAAATTAATGAAAAACGTGATAAATTGTAAAGGCATAGGCTAATATTGATTACTTCTATAACTTGTAGTGTAACAAGAAATCTGCTAACCTTATAGTGATTTAATGATTATTATATGCAATCGAAAAAATCCTCAATTTTGATTATTTTTGAGTACTTGCGAAGCATTTTATTAATTTGAGGGCGCTGAATCCGAATCTGAAATCACAATTTCTCTATTTTCATTTTTCCGCAATTTAAGTTTCCGATGAACTACTGGAGATCGTCTGCCGTCTGAAGACAGCGCTACACATGATTTGGGACCGATTAATGATTTTCAGACCGTCTGCCGGTCTGCTGACTTGAACCACAGACAACAGACTGTTTGTGCCTCCGGGAACACTATTTTGGTCTGGTCTTGAAGTGTGTAGCGCTGTCTTCAGACGGCAGACGTTCTCCAGTAGGTCATCGGAAACTTAAATTGCGGTAAAATGAAAATAGAGAAATTGTGATTTCAGATTCGGATACCCTCAAGAATGGCTCCCATTGAAGCAGCAGTGCATAATCAAGTTTTTGCTCAATAAATGTATTTTAAGCTCTTTAGTTTCTACCAAATGAAGTGACAACTCATATCTTGTTTAGAAACCATCCTCAACTCAGGCCAACCTGATAGAATTAGACTGTTAATCAATTAAGTTGCCAAATTCAACCGTAACAACTGTTACGAGAAGGTACTCTCTCTAGATTATAGTTCTACTAAGATATAGTATGGACATTTGAATTATTATATTTAAGAGATTGGAAGAATAAAAATATACATGCTAAAAGATGAACTTCAAACCCTTAAAAACCATCCTTAGAGTAGAAATATCGCCAAAAGATTTCTTAGTGGGCACCTAGGACCTATGAGAAAGCTATACTCCAAGCTTTCTTGCAATCTATCCAGTAGTTTTTCAGAAATCGTGATCAGTGAGTGAATGAGTAAGTCAGTGAGTCAGATAAGAATTTTATACGTTGAGCCACAAATGGCGACCACGTGCTCTCCTAAAGTTGAAGAATTGTAGATATCTGTTATTTGTTGTAACACATGCTCTGAACATATTGTATTGTAAGAATATGAACGCTCGAAGAGCTAGAATAATAAAAAGAACCGTTTCTCGAAACTATTGAGAATGCATTTGAATAGCCTACCTAGCCAGATGAAAGGGCTCATTATTCTTTTCAAAATAGTTTGAAACAAAATCATTCTTTCATAGAAACTTGCTAACAGCATTCCTAACGTCAGTCACAGACACGTTTCACGTTTACAATAGAAACCACATGGCCCACTGTATATATCTATAGCATAAGTTGATGGCAGGTAAATGAAGATTGTGAATAGCAATATAGATATATAGTTAGGAGAGAGGTAAATATAGATATGTAGTTTACAATGTAACCACGTGGTTAGCATATGCTACAATTTTACCACGTGGTCAGCATATGAATATTATTGAAGCAATTATTTGATGATCAATTATTTGAATGGTGATCACATAAAACCATAAACATGAACCGAGTACATTTTTATAAAAACTAGGGCGTGAAGTAGATTAGGCTATATGTATAAAGTATTCAACAAATATAATGTTATACAATAAATTATAATTTAATAATTATTATAAGCTAATTAAGTTAGTTGAATCCGAATTCATAGGCTAAGGGCAAATTTGTGAATAGAATAAATTAGGTATATTTGATTGAAACATGTTGACAATGAGTATAAGAAACCTGCTTAATTAAGTAGTAATTAATTGGTATCTCATTAATTTGATTTATTCAACTCAATTGTAATGATGTACTGTATGACATTGTATTTTGTTCATTTCATGTATTTATTATTGAAGTATTTGCCATATCAGATTTATAAGATTGATCACTGTATTAATCAAATTCGATGAGAATGTATTCAATTGTCAGTATCCAAACTTTAGAGTTTAAATATTGATAAAATATATGATATCATTTGTTTTAATAATGAAGGGGAGCCATAGTTAAAAATGATATAACATTATAACATTATAGTAAATTTAAATTGATATTTGAATTCAATTTGTAAGCAGAATATTAGCTGATGAGTTTGAGGGTAGGCGGAGCTAGAGGGCGAAGGGTGATGAGGGGTGGAAAATCGTGGTTCTAGTATATAAACAGGCAGACCCTGTCTTGCGAGTTAGTTGCTGTGAGTTGCTGTGAGTCTCTCTTAGTCTCTTGGATTTTGGACAGTGTAGGAGTGAGTTTTTGGTTTCAGACTTCAATTATCCTATAGGGAATTGACTGAGCCAGGTAAAGATTGTATTTAGAATTTTCAATTTTCCTCATTTCAAATCCACACCACCCCACCCTAAAAAGCCCAAATAAGTATATCAAATTTTATAGCATTATAGTAAAGAGCAAACTTAATTATTACTTATTTTTAAATTCATATCTAAAGACACAATCTTAATTAATTTCTTGAAGCTTACAGTTGAAATTCACTTCTAAGCACAAATAATAGTTTTTTAAAGCAAGGCTCCCCTAATCATATTCATTCTTTAAAATTTATCAATTCTCTTATTTTTGACTATAATCATATTTTAACTAGAGTTGTTCAATATTTTGATTTAATAACTTATTTTTCAAGTAACCTGATAAAAGTAATAAGAACTGTTTGTTAAATTTTGTTGTATAAGATTAAACTTGAACTGTAGCACTTTCAAAAACTCAATAATCTTGTATATTTTGAATCATTACTATACTTAAATCAATTTTTTAAATTCATATAAAATTAAAGTTCAATAATAAATTCATAATTAACCTTTGTTTTGCCTTTCACTTCGTACATTCCCTTACACACGACCCTGATCTATCTCTTTTTATCTTTTTCTTCTATACTATTATTAGTTCAGTGAGTGAAGTTACAGTAAAGTAATAATTATTTTATCAATTCATAGTAATTGATTGGCGCCGGGCAAAATACCGTATAGAGTGAGGGAGTTCGAAACCCACTCTAAACAAAGACCGACCGTGGAAAGAGTTCAACGTATAGATTTCATATAAATGTTCTAGCCATTTTGAATAGTGAACTCTAAGGAATATTGAACTCTAAGAAATAGTGAACTCTAAAGAATAGTGAACTCATAAGGTATTCTACTTTATGCTTGTCTGATCTGAGGTCTGGTCTTGGAGTGTGTAGAGCCGTCCCAAACGGATTGCTGTTTGTCAAACGGTGTTGGTCTGAGGTCTGGTCTGGAAGTGTGTAGGGGCATAAGCATTGTAGCCTATACTATGTTGATTATTCTTTAATAATACTTACTACTCATATCATTCAAACATCAGGCCTGGCGCTTGTATTTTTTATAAACTAATTTCCACTTTTGTCAAATTATGCATCACATTTAAATATCAAGTATGACTTTTATATTCTTTCTGATTTAGTTTTCTTTTAAATCAAGATACCATATTTTTTGAATTATTCAGCAAGCTTGTTACTCATAATTTTGGATTATTCCATTTTTTCCAATTAAATGTCAATTCATCAAACATTGTATTTTTTATTACTATCTAGTAGCTTACTGCTCAAATCGTATATTTTCAAAATTGTATTTGAATTATTATGCTTTCTAATTCTAATTGAATCTATAGAAATCTTTTTTCAGATATAGCCAAAGTCACTACAACCTTTTTGAGTAATTTTCAAATATTGTTACAACCTATTTTTATTATTAATTTATATCTGTTAACAATTCATGCCTTTTATTTTGATCGATCCAATTCCAAGTATTTTAGCTAAGCTTACTTTATACTATATTTCCCTTTGTCATAACAATTTTATTTCAGGGTCCCACAGCCCCCAATAGTGGGTGGTCCTCTTATTTTTTCTCGCTACTTCGAGGGAGATTTCTATGGTAGTGTTTCCCACCTTCAAATTTATTAATTTATAGTCCCGCTCTGAGATTTGCCTTGAAACATTACACCCACCATCAAATCACCTTTGTGTATGAGATATTAAGCCGTTCTCGGACTTTTCACCCACCCTGTAGAATATTATTCGATGAAATTGAAGTTCAAAAGTAACGAAAACAACTTCCTTCGAAAAATCATTTATAAAATTATTATACGCTTGGAGTGAAAAAATAAGAACAAAAAAAAATAGTGGAAGATTCGGGATTCGATCCGAGAATACTCGCGCCGAAGCCGAGTACTCTACCGCTAGACCACGGCTGCGTCCAAAATATCATGTCTTGTACTAACGTTATAACTTCCTCACTTATAAACAAACACTTTTTACAATATGTTAGCTATGCTGTATAAATTGTCATGTCCCATGAATGAAATTTGAACATTAATTCTTAAAAATCTAGAAGGAAAATTGAAATTTGGACTTCCAGGTGCACGTGATTGATATTTTTAGAATCTATGTGCAAAATTTGGAGATCTAAATCATTCTTGTTTTTACGGTATGCAATCCACAAGTTGACATGTATTGTCATGAATTGTTAAATTAATTGTGAATCAATTTAATGAATTGTTAAATGTTATTAGAGTTTTATTTTAAGATTGACATTTTATGTTATTCTGTTATTTATCTGTGACGTTTTTCAACTGTATTACATTGTCTTTGTTATACTTTTGTTGAAAATAAAATATTATTATTATTATTAATACGCCAAGAGGAGATGTCACCAGCTGTCCCCACCACAGCCTGAGATTGACCCACCAGGTAAGATTTGAGCCATACCAATATAGAGAGACAGAGTTCAACTTTTCCAACAGTATAAGATGATTTACATACTGTACCAAAAGAGCACTAGCAGTCAACTTCTTGTCCAGTACAGCCCAAATGTCATCAGTTATCTTAAGCAGTACTTGTACTATGATGTGGTCTGAATCCAGATTGAAACTTGGCGAAGAAATTGAAAGAGACAGATATTCAACCACCTGCCTATGAACTATCTCCTCATTTTCTTTGGATATTGAACAGAGAATATTGATTGGGCGGAAATCATTGAGAGCTGATGCGTTTTTCGTTTTAGGAATAGGTTTAATCAATGAAAACTTACATAAGTCAGGAAAAACACTCAATTGCAGAGAAAAGTTGAAGATGTGGGTGATTGTCGGAAGCAGAATGGGAAGTAGCTTTTTGTAGAAAAGAATCTGAATACCATCCACCCCTTTAGCGTTTTTATTTACATTGAGGATAATATGAGATACTACTACCGGATAAACATAGGAGAAAAAACATTGAGGGATAGATGAGAACCCTGTTTTTCAATCAACTGGTCCAGATCTATGTAATAAGAGAGAGTAGGGTTGTGTTTTTTCGCATCAAAACATGTCAACTGTTGTGAATACCGTTTTTGAGCTGCAACCGGTCTCCCGACAGGAGCTGACCAAGGTCATCATGAGCTTGAAAGGTCGATCGGCTCCTGGATGCGATGGTATTCCCACTAGAGTAATTCAACATAACATTGACTCACTTGTAATTCCTATTTGTCACATTGTAAACCTAAGCATTAGCGCAGGCCTCTTCCCTTGTGCTTTGAAAACGGCAAGGGTGATTCCCATTCACAAAACAGGTCCAAAAGGCACATTCTCTAATTACAGACCAATTTCGTTGTTAGCTACCCTGTCCAAAATAATTGAGAAATGTGTGAAATTACAGCTTTCAAAATATTTAAATGAAAATAATTTGATCTCTGCCAGCCAGTATGGGTTTCAAAAGTCTAAAAACACATCTGATACACTTTTCAATTTAACCAGGCTCATTTCAAATAGTATCAAGATCAAGAAAAAAGTACTGATAACGTTTCTAGACCTGGAAAAGCTTTTGATACCGTTCATAGGGCAATCCTGATAAATAAGCTTGAACTATTAGGAATAAAAAATAATACATTGAAATGGTTTAAAAGTTACCTCAATAATAGACTGCAGTATGTTTCTATAAATTATGTAGAAAGTGACAAAGAGTATGTTGATTATGGTGTAGTTCAGGGAAGTACTCTTGGTCCTTTGCTCTTCCTGATCTACATCAACAATCTATCAAAACTGGATGTGGGTGGCGAGTTGTTCCTATTTGCCGATGACACAGCGATAGTGCCTACCGGAAGCACTTGGGAGGAGGCCTATGAAACTGCTTCAATCGACTTGGCAAAAATTAAAAGATGGTTTGACCATAACTGCCTTACGGTTAATGTGACAAAAACCAAGTTTATGCCCATTGTTTTACGTAATCAAACAGACCCAGGCCATTTAGTTCTGAAAATGCATTCCTGTGATACTCCAATGTCTAGTGATGTGACTGTGGCAGGATTGAAAGAGTTGATCAGTATACTTACCTGGGAGTGGTTCTGGATGGCAAGATGAGTTGGGTGCAACATGTTCAGTGTGTTAAGAGAAGGCTCACAAAATTGCTTTATGCTTTCTCAGAGCTGAGCCATGTGTTGAGCATAGAGCAATGCAAAACAGTATACTTTGCCTACGTTCAATCCATCGTGCAATATGGAATTCTTGCTTGGGGAGGGGCTTCCTCCACTGTTATGGAACCTTTAGCAGTTACTCAAAGGTCAATAATTAAAACAATTTTGAAAAAAGACAATAGATACCCAACAATCCTTTTATTCATAGAGTTTCCAGTATTAAATATAAGACAGCTTTTCATTAAATCTTTATTAATTCATATAAAAAATACAAAACAGAAATCCTAGGAGAAATTATCAACTACAACTATCCCACGCGTTTCAGATCAAATTATAACTTTGAAATTCCACAGCTGGCACATGGCTCAGAACTAACAAATCCCTCATATCTGGCTCATGTCTTATATAGGAATATCCCAGAGGAGATTAAGGAGGCGGAGACACTCAGTTTGCTGGTGTACAGGAAGAGGGTGGATAGGTGGCTATACCGTATTGGCTGGGAGATGGCCGAACGATTGCTCCAATCCCGTTATGCACAGTGATCAACCATCCGTAACCTAAACATTAGTTTGAAACTTTCATTTCTTCTTCTTCTTCTTAAGGTGCCTGTCCGTTTCGAACGTTGGCGATCATATTGGCTATGATGACTTTGTTAGTTGCGCTCCGGAACAATTGAATGGAGGTTTTTCCAAACCAGGCTCTCAGGTTGGCCAGCCAGGATATTCTTCTTCGACCTGGGGCTCTCCTGCCTTCTATTTTGCCCTGCAGTATGGTCTGCAATAGCTCATATCTGCCCCTATTGCGCATTATGTGGCCCAAGTATTGCAACTTCCTGAATTTTATGATGTTAACCAGTTCTGGGGCCATATTCATCCTCCTCAACACCTCCTGATTGGTAATTCTATCAGTCCATGGTATCCTCAGGATTCTCCTATACAGCCATAACTCAAATGCTTGGAGCTTTGCTACTGTGCTTTGCTTTAGAGTCCATGATTCAACACCATACAACAGTACTGAATACACATAGCACTTCAGTAATCGAATCTTCATATGCAAGGTGAGGTCATGGCTCTTGAAAACAGACCCCATTGTTATGAAAGCACTTTGGCTTTTGCAATCCGACACCGGATCTCCTGAGAATTATCCCATGACTCATTAATCATAGTTCCAAGGTAGGTGTATTGTGTGACCCTATCAATTTTCGTCTGACCAATGTACAGCTCCGCTCCTTGGATGTCATCTTTGACTATTCATATATATATATATATATATATATATATATATTATATATATATATATATATATATATATACTATTTCATTTTTTTCCACCTTCCCTTTAAAAAAAATTCTCTTTCTCTTGTCTTTTCTCATGCATTTCTTGGATTTTCCTGGAATTTCAGACATGACCTAACGACTGCTTTTTAGGCAGCCGGGACCGACGGCTTAACGTGTCCATCCGAAACACGGGAGTGGCCCGAGATAAATATCTTGCCCGGGCCGGGATTTGAACCCGGGCCTCTGAATCATGAAGCCAGCATCTGATCCACTCGACTACGGCCACTCCTTGTACAGATTTTATTTATACTCAATAGTTTTTTTCATAAAAGTATTCAGTTTGGGATAGAACAATACTTTGAATTGAAAAAATATTGTTTCAATCTATAACAATTTAATAATTCCATTTAACTGGAATAAGTGAATATTTGAATTTACTTAAATTGAATAAGTAAGTTTGAGTTTCTTTTCAAGTTTTAAAATTTCCAATTATTAATACAGTATTTTTCAGTTATCAGTAATGATTTAGTGAAGTATTCTTATTTAATTTGGTTTTGAACTTTTCGAGATTGTAAATTCCTAGTTTATAAATATTTTGGACTCAAAATTGGACAACATAACATATTTTTGTACAATTTCTATCTAAATTTGGGAAAGGAATAGTTTTGGGCTTTAAGCCTGTTGTTCCTTTCCCAATCATTCATAGTTGAGAATGATATTGTAAGTATAAATGTATCAATAGATAAATAATTATTTACAAAATTACTTCAACGTTGAAGATTATTAGAGAATTATTGATAATGTCAACTCACTTGACACTGGAGAAATCAGTAGATCTGACTTGGTCGATCCAAACTTGTAGCTCGGGCTTCTGATACCTGCTGAGATAGTCGAGCAGATCCTTCTTGAATGCAGTGGGCGAATCACCTGCCCCGGTGTCAGCGTTCTCCGGCAACCGGGGACACCTCGGACTAATCCACATCCTGTTAACCCAAAATTGAATTGATTATTATTCAACAGATGGAAATATATTAGAAATTGCATTTGTTCAAATGCTAATTAATGAATAATTATTAAACGAAAATCTCAATCAAATTATGTAAGTCACCCCGAAACTTCTGCTACTACAAATATTGACAACAGGTTTAACAGCTAGATGGAAATTCGATGAGCGCTACTATACAAAAATTAATTTCCGGGCTGACAAATATTTTTTATTTGCGCTAATCGAATTTCCATCTAGCTGTTAACACTGTTGTCAATATTTGCAGTAGCAGAAGTCATCGGGGTGATTTGCAGCAATTGGGATTTTCTTTCAATAATAATTATTGACTATTTATTCTCTGTTTTGAAAAAATGCTCAGTAACATAAACAGTTCTAATGTTCTTATACAAAATTCAACTCCTAGTTCTAATAAATGAAAAATTAATGCCAAACACTTCTAATTACTGCCAGGATTTGAATTATTTCAAAAGTAGGCCTAATGGATATCTTTTTTGGACATACTGGTTCGTTTCTTGTATTTTTATGTGGCTGGTGATGCCAACTAGACTCTTGATAGGGCAATGAACTGGATAATGATTTCATTCATTTTTTCAAGTGCTGGGTCATACATTAATTTATAATAACTGACAATACTGCTGACTACTGAACGAATATTAAAAAAAATAGAACCGTATTGAACAATCTAGAGAATGAATTCAATTTGGCTTAAAATATAAAACTTTGTAACATCTAAATGATAAAATAGAGATGTTACTACATAATGAAATGAGTAAGATATCATGAGTTCAGAACTATAAGTGATTTAAAACCTATAACTAATTGTTAGTGGAGCTGACCTCAAGCGGTCTCCTGTCCAACGGGAGTAGCAAATTCTAGTAGACTAGAGGATTCTAGGAGAATCTCTAGGGGATTTTAAAGCAAATTCTAGGAGATTCTCTAGGGAGTAGAGATTCTAGTAATCCTCAATCAGATCTGAATGATTGAATATCACGCTAAAAGATGGGCCAAGTGATTGTAGATTTTAGATACGGTATGACGGGTGGTGGAAAACGTAATTGACTTGAGAACAGGTAGAAAATTAAAATTAATTGGTGTAGAAATAAAGTCAGAAACATAGGGTCTGTTTCATAGAGATTCTAGTTACCAACCAAGGCTACAAACGAATTCTAGTGATGACAAGTTATGAGTTACAGACGGCTCTCTTAAACATATGACTAACAAGTCCAGTTAACTACTTTACATGTATTTTTCCGTGGTTGCGGTGCCTTTTAGTAACATAATTAGTATCAATATTTGTCCAACATTTGGAAATAATTTTTAAAGCATAATTATTGTCAACAACAGAAAATTTAAAATGATGCTTTTTAAAATTATTATTTCTGCTTTAAGAATAGGATAATCTAATTGACCGAGCGAAGTGAGGTCTAAGATTCAAGTCGCCGGTTTGACATTTCTCTTAATGTTTAAATGTTTATATGTTTTATGTTGCGCATTTACGGCGAAACGCGGTAATAGATTTTCATGAAATTTGCCAGTTATGTTCCTTTTTAAATTGCGCGTCGACGTATATACAAGGTTTTTGGAAATTTTGCAATTCAAGGATAATATAAAAGGAAAAAAGAGCCTCCTTCATACGCCAATATTACCGTAAAAATCAGACTATAGAATTATTCATCATAAATCAGCTGTCTAGTGGACTATAATACTACCCGTTCAAAAACATCGAACATCTTGAGAATATATCTTTCCATTAACGTTAGTAGACAGTTGACTATAATACTACCCGTTCAAAAACATCGAACATCTTGAAAATTGTATCTTTCCATCAACGTTGTAAACAGTTGCAGCCAGACCTGATAACAGCTCTCACACTCACATTCCGGGACGACACGTCACGGTACGATATAGGACAGAAAGCTCTATGTTTATTTAGAATTTTTTCTAGACATTTTTAATTGATAAATTATTTATTAATTTTTGAGAAAACATAACAACAGGTCAATGTAACTCACTGAGCGCGAGGTCTCAGGTTCACAGAACTACTAGTAGGGTGCTACATTGACACATTATATTGGGGAATCCTGTTAGGCCTATTGGTTGAAAGCTAAGACAAAGTATAGAATATGTTTGGTTTGTTCAAGCTCGGTCAAGACATTTGACATGGCTAAATCAGGTACGATTTATAACGAGTACACTGAAACATATAATTTCTATTGGAATAGTTACAATATAATTCCAGGTCACATTTTTAAATGGTACCCAGCTTGACCTTGTTCAAATGTTTTGACTGTGCTCGGTGAAACCAGGCAATAGACTGACGAATTAACTGTCTAACACATGGAATAAAGAAGGATAATACACTATTTATGACATGAAGACAGATCGAGAACAGTTGAAATTGGATGTCAGTTACAAGGAAATCAAACAAATCAGTTTCACATCAGTAAAATACAATAGATGGAAAACGTAGTGATGGGTCAAAATACATGAGAATGACAAATGCGCCTAGAACAAACTATAATAAATAAAGTTAATAGTTGAGCACTAGGCCTATGTCACTTACCCTTGAACTCTATTATCCCAATCGGATTCCACCAAGTTTCCAGTACTGACTATAACACGAAGACTTTCATCACAGTAGCACATTATCATCATTTTCCTAAAAAAAATCGCAAGTTGGTGATGGTTGAAAAAAATTGAATTTAAAAAGGGTTTCTCAAAAATTCTGAGTACAATACATTATGGAGTCGTATATTGTAATAATATAAATTGATATTGTAATATCACAGAGTGATCTGTGCGTGGTCTAGTGGATATAGTGCTTGCTTAGCAGCCTAGAGGTCACGGGTTCAAACCAAAATATGAACAAAAGCTTTTTTTAGCCAGGTCATTCCCGTGTTATGTATCGAATAGGCATGTTAAACTGTCAGTCCCGGCTGAAGTATGACAGTCGTAAGGCCCATTGACGGTTTTAATGATATATTCAGGTGAGGTGAGACCTACCCGTGAGGGACTTCTGGCCAACAAAAAGATATACGAATTCAATTTATTTATCCTGTTATATTAAGCGAGCAATTTCTGTATATCTGTTTATATTTTTACATCTGGTTATTTATGTTCAACGGATCTCAAAACGGCTCTAACGATTTTCACGAAATTTGGAATATAGTAGGTTTATGATATAAAAATTCGATTGCACTAGGTCTCATCCGTGAGAAAACTTGCTGAAGGTCATGAAAAGGATAATTCATCCTTGGAAAAACAGATGATAATTTCGTCGTCTGTCGATAACAGAAGATGCTTGTGCCTGTGTGGGAGATCAGCTGTGTAATCAATTAGCTTACCGTATCTCGCGAGAAATTTAGAAATTTCAATTGACTCGATCAGAATAATCTGATTTGTTGACATGAGATAGTATATATCATAATATTCAAAGTTATTCATTATTTTACAGTTCTAAGTGATTAGTGAGTGTTATTCAATTTGGTATATAAAGGATCTAAATTAGAACTTTTATGTTTTCATATATTTGGACTGAAAATTTGACCTGAACTCAAATGTATAAAACACATAACCTACTTTTTGGAATATTTATAGTGTATTAATCAAAATTCGGGGAAGAAACAGTTTTGGGCTGTGCCTGTTAATCCTTCCCCAATCATTTTAAAGAATTTAGTTCTGTTTATCAATAAATAAATAACTAGCGAAGCTCGGGGCCCCGATATTTCATATTAAAAATACATAATCATACGATGATTGGGTATCGAGAAAGACAGGTTTAGCCATTACTATTTCATTCCAGAGTTCTGATTGAAACTGATGAATTGAGGATTGAAACAGTAAAGCACTCAATTTATTATAATTATTCATTTGCATCCTTGAAAGTATCTATAGATAAATCTATACTAAGAAGTAATTAGTAAACTCACGTGTGATGCTTCCCAAAAGGTGACGGACATGACACCTTGACGCAATTAACAAACGGTGGGCACATACCATTTTTTATATACTCATCTCCTTCTTCATACACCAATGTTAATGGTTTTCCTCTGTTGAAAGAAGAGAGATCAATTACCATAATAGTATTTACAAAACTCATTCAAAATTGAATACAATGATAAGGAAGCATTATTATATTGGAAAGACTGATTGATGCTTTATTACCAACATTACTTCACATTCTTATTAGAGATTTCAGATCTGACAAAATTATTCTGAAATTATTCTAAGTAGGTTACCTAATAGTCTTTGAGCAAAAAATTGTTGAATTTTCATCTACTATGGATTCAAGTGAAACTAAAAAAGGTAACCTACGAATACATGATTATTTGAACATATCGAGGAGGAGGTCCTATGCGCACTGTTATGTCACCACCACTTATGTTATCACCCAACCCTAACATATGTTTACCTATACAGTTCACATGCAGATGTCACCATTCTGCATATTCAAGAATCCTGAGAGTTTTTGAAATTATCTAACAGTTTCATGTTTGTTCCAAACAATAAATTTATTGTCAAACAAAGTATTTCAACTAACTAATCCACAGTGATTCTGAGACATTGCTTTTTCTACTGTGTTTTGCAGAAGAATAATTTACTGACCTATGACCCATGATACAGTATTGTGCCAGCAACCAACCCAGTTCGACCATAAAGTTGATTTGTAAAGAAGATTTCAAATCACCTAGTCTGGGATCCAGCAACTCTGTAAGAAACAATTGAAATATATATTGAAATTAACTAGACAAAGACAAGCATTGTAGACATAAAAAATTCATAGAATAATTAATAGAAAAGATGTTGAGAAGAAGAATCAGGAAGGTGTTATCAATTTTATGTTGTGCATGAAATATTTTTAGAATATTGAATAAAACAAGAAGGAGGAAAAATGTTTCGTGAAAGGTGCTGCAAATTTAGACTCTTCATTCAAATTTAGATTCATAGGAATTACAGTATAACATTTCTAATCGTACACAAAAAATTGAGTTCAAGAGCAGATGAGGAAAGTTCTTCAGAAACGGGTTTTATTCGTGTAAGCTACAAACTCAATATACTTGACATGGCTAAATCAGGTACGATTTATAACGAGTACACTGAAACATATAATTTCTATTGGAATAGTTACAATATAATTCCAGGTCACATTTTTAAATGGTACCCAGCTTGACCTTGTTCAAATGTTTTGACTGTGCTCGGTGAAACCAGGCAATAGACTGACGAATTAACTGTCTAACACATGGAATAAAGAAGGATAATACACTATTTATGACATGAAGACAGATCGAGAACAGTTGAAATTGGATGTCAGTTACAAGGAAATCAAACAAATCAGTTTCACATCAGTAAAATACAATAGATGGAAAACGTAGTGATGGGTCAAAATACATGAGAATGACAAATGCGCCTAGAACAAACTATAATAAATATAGTTAATAGTTGAGCACTAGGCCTATGTCACTTACCCTTGAACTCTATTATCCCAATCGGATTCCACCAAGTTTCCAGTACTGACTATAACACGAAGACTTTCATCACAGTAGCACATTATCATCATTTTCCTAAAAAAAATCGCAAGTTGGTGATGGTTGAAAAAATTTGAATTTAAAAAGGGTTTCTCAAAAATTCTGAGTACAATACATTATGGAGTCGTATATTGTAATAATATAAATTGATATTGTAATATCACAGAGTGATCTGTGCGTGGTCTAGTGGATATAGTGCTTGCTTAGCAGCCTAGAGGTCACGGGTTCAAACCAAAATATGAACAAAAGCTTTTTTTAGCCAGGTCATTCCCGTGTTATGTATCGAATAGGCATGTTAAACTGTCAGTCCCGGCTGAAGTATGACAGTCGTAAGGCCCATTGACGGTTTTAATGATATATTCAGGTGAGGTGAGACCTACCCGTGAGGGACTTCTCGCCAACAAAAAGATATACGAATTCAATTTATTTATCCTGTTATATTAAGCGAGCAATTTCTGTATATCTGTTTATATTTTTACATCTGGTTATTTATGTTCAACGGATCTCAAAAACGGCTCTAACGATTTTCACGAAATTTGGAATATAGTAGGTTTATGATATAAAAATTCGATTGCACTAGGTCTCATCCGTGAGAAAACTTGCTGAAGGTCATGAAAAGGATAATTCATCCTTGGAAAAACAGATGATAATTTCGTCGTCTGTCGATAACAGAAGATGCTTGTGCCTGTGTGGGAGATCAGCTGTGTAATCAATTAGCTTACCGTATCTCGCGAGAAATTTAGAAATTTCAATTGACTCGATCAGAATAATCTGATTTGTTGACATGAGATAGTATATATCATAATATTCAAAGTTATTCATTATTTTACAGTTCTAAGTGATTAGTGAGTGTTATTCAATTTGGTATATAAAGGATCTAAATTAGAACTTTTATGTTTTCATATATTTGGACTGAAAATTTGACCTGAACTCAAATGTATAAAACACATAACCTACTTTTTGGAATATTTATAGTGTATTAATCAAAATTCGGGGAAGAAACAGTTTTGGGCTGTGCCTGTTAATCCTTCCCCAATCATTTTAAAGAATTTAGTTCTGTTTATCAATAAATAAATAACTAGCGAAGCTCGGGGCCCCGATATTTCATATTAAAAATACATAATCATACGATGATTGGGTATCGAAAGACAGGTTTAGCCATTACTATTTCATTCCAGAGTTCTGATTGAAACTGATGAATTGAGGATTGAAACAGTAAAGCACTCAATTTATTATAATTATTCATTTGCATCCTTGAAAGTATCTATAGATAAATCTATACTAAGAAGTAATTAGTAAACTCACGTGTGATGCTTCCCAAAAGGTGACGGACATGACACCTTGACGCAATTAACAAACGGTGGGCACATACCATTTTTTATATACTCATCTCCTTCTTCATACACCAATGTTAATGGTTTTCCTCTGTTGAAAGAAGAGAGATCAATTACCATAATAGTATTTACAAAACTCATTCAAAATTGAATACAATGATAAGGAAGCATTATTATATTGGAAAGACTGATTGATGCTTTATTACCAACATTACTTCACATTCTTATTAGAGATTTTAGATCTGACAGAAATTATTCTAAGTAGGTTACCTAATAGTCTTTGAGCAAAAAATTGTTGAATTTTCATCTACTATGGATTCAAGTGAAACTAAAAAAGGTAACCTACGAATACATGATTATTTGAACATATCGAGGAGGAGGTCCTATGCGCACTGTTATGTCACCACCACTTATGTTATCACCCAACCCTAACATATGTTTACCTATACAGTTCACATGCAGATGTCACCATTCTGCATATTCAAGAATCCTGAGAGTTTTTGAAATTACCTAACAGTTTCATGTTTGTTCCAAACAATAAATTTATTGTCAAACAAAGTATTTCAACTAACTAATCCACAGTGATTCTGAGACATTGCTTTTTCTACTGTGTTTTGCAGAAGAATAATTTACTGACCTATGACCCATGATACAGTATTGTGCCAGCAACCAACCCAGTTCGACCATAAAGTTGATTTGTAAAGAAGATTTCAAATCACCTAGTCTGGGATCCAGCAACTCTGTAAGAAACAATTGAAATATATATTGAAATTAACTAGACAAAGACAAGCATTGTAGACATAAAAAATTCATAGAATAATTAATAGAAAAGATGTTGAGAAGAAGAATCAGGAAGGTGTTATCAATTTTATGTTGTGCATGAAATATTTTTAGAATATTGAATAAAACAAGAAGGAGGAAAAATGTTTCGTGAAAGGTGCTGCAAATTTAGACTCTTCATTCAAATTTAGATTCATAGGAATTACAGTATAACATTTCTAATCGTACACAAAAAATTGAGTTCAAGAGCAGATGAGGAAAGTTCTTCAGAAACGGGTTTTATTCGTGTAAGCTACAAACTCAATATACTTGATAGCGTTTAAATCTACTTTAAATAGCGAGATCAACAAAATGGTGAACTACCTTTGCTGTTTATGATTCAAGAATCTAATGAAAAACCTTAGATAAAGAAATTGAAACTATTGATTTGTTGAAACCAGCGAGCATGAAATCCTTTAGAAAATAATTCTTACAATACAGAATAGCAATTAGTTGACAAACCTGGAAACTGGATTGATAGATCGTCTTTGTGCGTGGGCTTAGAATCTGAAATGGCTGATAGAAACACATAATAAGGAGCAGCTTTTTTCCACTTATCAGCAATATTTGTGTTCACACGATCCAATACGATCCTACGATAATTTTCTTCTTGCTGCTTATTGGATGAAGCTCGTGCATTTCTAAAAATTGAGAAGAAATATCACTGCATAGAAAAATGTTGAATACAGTAAGGCTCAACTCACACTACCTAGACTTAAATCGAACGACTCCAGTCAAGGATACTCCAGTCTCTTGACATTACGACTTTTTTGCTCATTGCAACTACTTCAGTTCCATGCTACTCCATTTTCTAACCTTACTTTATTAAAAATATGAGATCTAATTAGTTACTACTTAGCATGTAACAAATTGTTATGAATGTATTTATTGCCTTATCTAATTCTTATCTAAAACGATAAAACATAACTTTCATCAAACATAACCCCACTTTCATTAAAAATGCACGGTACTAGGCAACTCAAGTCGAGGCTCGACCAACATGTCGAGTCAACACTCGACTCAGTCTCACAGTCGCGAGATCGCGGAGACTAGAATCGACTGGTCTGAGTAACACCATTTGAAAACACATGCTGCATCAACAAGAGACTAGAGTCGCAGTCTCTTTTCGCGACTTGAGTCGCGTAAATGTGAGTTGAGCAAGTCTAAAAACCAATCTACTGAATACCAACTGAATGAGAGGTATGAAATTCATTCATCAATCAGAATTCACTATTGAATAATTGGTGTGAAATTATAACTGAACAGTAACTTATTTTTATTCTTTTTACTTTACCATAGGTAAGGTAAGTATTGATTTCTATCACGATTTTCTCAAAAATGACTTGACCGATTTTTTTCAAATACATACCAGTATGTATAAATAAATAGTTACTATTACTATTAATATTAATAGTTTAGTTACTATCAATAGTTTATAATTACTATTATAAATAAATAGTTATATATCAGCTCTATTAACTGGCATGAGTCTCGTCCCTGAGAAAATAACAGGGGGTCCACCCCATCCTTGAGAAACTTAGCCTACTTCTCGTGCGTGGGGTAGGTAGGTAGAGCAGTTTATTCAAAAGAACACAATCATGTCGATATTTTATTTGTAGAACAGCTGTTTTGACAACTTTTAAAAAATCCTCAAATTTCATAATTCAAACAAAGGAAAATGTACTCTGAACACAATAACAATAGTATAATCGTAGTTTTAATTATTTAGCCGCCAATCGGCATAATGTTATTCCCCTAAATTATCCTCGTTTAAGAATGAGGCTTATAGATGAATGAGCAAGGAAAGTTGTGTGAGTGTACCACACCAGATTTTTCAACTAGTTTATTTACAAAGACGTGAAAAAGTGAAATAACCATTCAGCAACTAATTTATGATATGATTTTTTACAAATTATTATTACACCGAACACTTTAGTGAACATTATAATCTATGATAAAAACCAAATATAGATAACTTGGGGATTGATTAGTGTATTAGAAAGCAATACAAAAAAGTTACCTATCTCAAGAGAAAAAAATATATTAGTTGCAAAGAGTAACTCACATATTTGATGTCGATGGCGATGGAGATGATGCAGATGCCTGTGATTTAACACTACTGTTCTGCTGTTTTCTTGCGTCATTTTCTTTTTTACTATCCGAAGAGTTGCTATTACTTGGTTTGCTGGGAGCCACGTTACCAGTTTTCTTAATCTGTTTGATGAAACCTACTTGTAGTTCCAGAATTCTCCTACTTATTTTCTGGTTATAATCCGGAGGAAGTTTGAATTCATTCTCGGGCATTTGAGAGACTAGCTTTTCCACTGGAAATAATAGAATTAATTGATAGTATTTTCACTTAGAATCGCTTCTGTCAAAAGGTGAAAACGTATAGTCTGTATAAGTAATTGAAGGTATAGAGTGATGATTCCAAGCTTGAATAAAGAGTTTTCAGTTTGTAGACTATAGATCAAGGAATTTATTAAAAAATTATATTCTATTGACACTATCATTGTGCAGTATTTGATTTAACTACTGGGTACAATGATTTGGAGTGAAACAATCAAGAAAGGATGCATTCAGTTGTGTAAATAGCTACGAAAATGAGAATACTCAGTGAACAATTTGAATTATTATTAATTCACTTTAGAGTCATGTTATACGGATAAAAACAATGCACGCATCGCCTTTATTGGTTAAGTAAAAGTAAATTCGTATGGATTTTGTTGATAGAGAATCCCTTGCGGGAAAGTACCACCTCGCCTAAATGAATAATTTAAGCCGTCAATGGCTCAAAATTACGACTGTTATACTTCTGTCGGGACCAACATTTCAACGTGACCATCCGATAACACGGGAATGTCCTGGCTGAAAGCTTTTTGTGATAAGAGGGTGATTAATAGATCTTTTAAAAATTTATTGGAAAGTTATCACTCACAGTGTGAATGACTGAACTCTTGGAAGTGACTCGGATTTTGCCGATAACATAGTTCCTTGTATTCACATTCTACCAGTAATTTAGCTTTTTTAGGATTAGGTCCATCGCTCCTGCTGCTCATCCTGATTTATATCTGAAACATAATGATTATTAATATTAAAGCTTGAAATTGATCACTTTTTACACTTTGCATTCTGGTTACTTTATGAATTCATACCAAATCTAGTTCCAACATTAACTTACATTGTTAGAAACCTAGGCTACTCATTGGCTTTCACGACCGGTTGGGAATTCCTGATTTTTTTAGAAGTTCAAATGGAAAAAACTAACAGACTACAAAAATGAGTCCTCTTAGACAAGTGTTCATGAAAACAGAGGAAAATGTAAAACATTGATTTACATCGGAAAGAACTTTTCAAAATTGAATAGTATTAGAATGTGAGTTGATTGCAGATAGTAGAAAATACCGTCTTTTCTAGTTCGAGAATTGCTATTCAGAGACTAAACCTAATTATAAGTATTGTGAACAAACTTATTACAGTTATTTCAAAGTTTGTGTAGATAGTTTTTAGCCCAGTGGGGAACCAACAAGTAAGATATTACTAACGTTGTTTGTAAATTACAGTATATTTCTTCCTTCAAATACTCCAGAACAATGGTTTTAATAAATATTACATTCAGGATTAAATTTGCATAGATAATACGAAATTATTCTTGAAATGTAGTTTTGTGCTTGAATCAACTGATTTTCAATCGACGTCTAATGTTTGACAGACCTTAAATATTAAAATGATCCTTCTTAACTCCAATATTTATTAAGGGAATTCATGAAGCTAATTTTCCAATTCCTAGTAACATTTGCTACAATGTTGAGTGAGAAAATGTTGATAGTTACGACTAAATTGTGTATAATTAAATAACTAAATTGTGTGTAATAATATCAATAATAGGGTCATTAGTGAGCTTGGGAGAAGTGAAATCATCAACAAAGGGACATAGAAGTGTCTGTATGATACAGATCGATTCATCTCAAACTCATTAGTAAATTAATAAAACAGGCCTGACTTTTATCATGGAACAATCATTTTATATCATTTTAATAGTGCAGAGCGTTTTGAAAATTACAAAGAAAATTAAAATCTACTGCGCCATTTCTAGGTATCTTATCACGACAGTCAGTCGTTAGCTTAGTTGCATCAAAATCCAGAGATCACATAAGAGTACCAGGGTTTAGAAATTGGTAGTTCTGCATTAGACTTCAAGTGAGTGTTGTATGTTCTAAGAATGGCGTTCGACGTTAGGAAATTGAATCACATTGTGATTGCGGTCGTTGGTCTAGTTATTGTTTTGAACAAGCTGAGTGAGGGGTTACCCATTGACCATCCACCATATGAACAAGACGGACTTTTCGAAGGAGACATCATTCTGATGCCACATCAGGTAAATTAGGTACGATTAAACAAACTTCATCGGAATAACGATTTTCTGGATAACACTTCTATGTTTTGTAATTCAAGTTAAAAACCTTTGTTCCCTTCCTCATAGGGAAAATTATTAATTAAAAATAGAATTGCGATGTCCACATCAGAATTTATCACATTAATATTATTAACAAACATCAAACTAAGTTCAATAGAGAAATCATTTATACGGTAACTGATAAAGAGATACAGGTACTGTGCATCTATCAATGCGATCAACGGATCGTTGAGAGAAAAATATTAAATAATATAAGGCTTCCATTAATTTATCTTCAAATTATCATCGATTGATATGAATTTGAGGTAACAAATTATTGGTGTTCGGAAGCCAAAGATACTGTTGCCTTTGTTTAAACAAAATTGGTTAAACTGAGAGTTTACAAAATTTTCAATGATTTTTTAGGGACCGGGTCTTATAAATGTTTGTTAATGTGAGATTTATTTATTTATTAATAGAGACAACAGGTAGAAACCCATTTTGCCTCCTTCAAATGATAAAATAGTTTTCAACATAATACAATTTATTATCTACTACTGTTAGTCCAGTCACTATACACATTGGTGCTTGCAATTTATATTGTAGTTCTGATTTTTTAATATATTGTTTGGATACGTCCAGAACAAATTTTTCATGCGAAATTTCCTTGTGGCCCAAAAACTAGATTCAGGTTGGCCCAGAAACCTAGTACTTTCGGTTAATTTTCCAGTTTTCAGCTATTTCTGCCAAATCCAGTAATCGAACAGAAAAATTATTGTAGCTTCTGTTTTTTTATTAGATTATGCAATTCTGAATACAATGAGATCATTCGAAACTCTCTCTCTATCTTCAATAAGTACTGAGTTATAATTTTTCAAAAACGAGCAAAATTACAAGAAAAAATCAATTTTGATAAATTTTAGTTTTCAATCAACAATATCTTGTTGCCATTTAAGTGTATAAGTCAAAATGCATCAGGGCATAATTTTGTGCGTTCTATCGTAGAGCGTTCTATCTCATATAGATTTCCTAATTTTTTGCTTCAATCATCATCACCAACTACATTATTATCAAATAGAGATTTCGCACAATAATATAAGTTGATAAGATCAAGTTCTATGATAATCACCCGTCAAATGCACTTAATTTAATGAAGAGGCGTGCATATATAAGGACACCTCAAGGATCTAAATTTCAAACATTCATAACTTTGGACTCAATGATCGGATCTCATCGCTCATTCTTATCAGCTCGTCAAGGCGTTTCAAAATCATGCATCATTAAGTGAAATTCGGACGAAAAATGAAAAATTTATTGTTCAATGTACTTGAGCAGTATTTCAATACACAAAAAATAACCAATTTCTATATTCAAAGCTTCGTATCTTGTGAAATACTTCCAAATTCCAAATCTTATATGGATGTAAAAAAGAATATCCTCGAATAAGTAAGGATGTAAAAGTTGGTGATTATGATTGAAGCAAAAACTAGGTGTTTTTCAAAACACAAGGAACATTGTTGACAGGTGTACCTGGAAATCTATGAGATAGAGCGCTCTACCTGATCTCAGATTGTAGAGCACAAAATTACGCCCAGAGGGGTTTAGACTTATACATTTAAATGGCAACAATATATTGTTGATTAAAAACTAAAATTCATCAAAATTAATTTTTTTTTATTTTACTCACTTTTGAAAAATTATAACTCTGTACTTATTGAAGATAGAGAGTTCCGAATGAACTCATTTTATTCAGAATTTAATAATCTAATAAAGAAGCAGGAGCGAAGTTTTCTGTCCGATCACTGAAATAGCTGGAAACTGGAAAATGAACCGAAAGTACAATGTTTTTGAGTCATCCCAAGGTTTATGTACTAAAACAATATAGTCAAAAACCAGAACTACAATATAAATTGCAAGCACACCCCATTTTTTATGTCTATATTGACTGGACTAAGTAGTTGAAGATCGTGGATAAACCTTCTACTTGCCTTTCTGCCATTCACTTAACATCTACTACTCACACTATTTTTTCATACACAATGCAACGTTTTAGATGACGTTCATCCACTACTTGAATATTACCTTCAAAGTAATCCACTATTGAAGGATCTTTATAAATTTTTCTAAAAACAATTTGCTGGACATTACGAGACAGCTAGTACAGTGCTAAACTTTTGGTAACATGCTACTTTTTTAGGAAATCAGTGATTTTGAGTTTTGTTTGGGTTGTACTATTGAAATCTGATCAAATTTGAATAATTCTCAAATTGCCATTAAAATGGACTGATAGAAACATATATTTTTGTTTATTAGTGCTGTAAAAGTATTATTATGGAGGAGAAGCTCTGATTACAATGGAACATGGGTTTGAAACAGTTTTGTCACAAGGCTGTTATACTGTTTGAATGATGTTTTTGAAACTGAAATACTTGTACCTGATGTATCTTCTTCCATACATGATTGGAAGAGCAGTCTGTCTAAGTCAATAGACTGTGTTGATTTATGACAATGAATTTAATCGTGATTGTTAAGATTAGTGGCCTGAAGAACCTAGTGAACAACAAGGCTCAGCTATGGCCGAACAAGACACTGTACTACACGTATACCGAAAGCGAGTTCAGCCCTGAACAGAGACAGCAGGTGGAGAGCGCCATCCAAGACCTGCGTCACAACACGTGTGTCCAGTTTGTGAAGAGGAGTGCCAGCGACCCTGCCGGAACAACTTACATTAATTTCCGTAACACAGGATTCGGGTGAGCCATCATCAATCACTACATTAATACAGCTAACTATAAAATATTAATAGGGAAGAAACAAGTATAATAATAGGAATATCGGTCTTTGAGCCGATAAGAAGACTGCTCAGTTCCTTAGTAATACCTCAAACATTTGAGTGATTAGACGCATGTAGAAGACCAGGGACCAGTACTATTCTTGCGGCCTCTATCCGAGAGAGAATTGGGAGGATTCAATCTAATAGAGGATAAGCTTTTCATTAGTGAATCTGGAAGATATCAATATAAGTGACTTTAAGATATCAATAAGTGACTTTCTTTTCATTAATTCAATGGTCATAAATATGATGTAGTAGAGGTAGCCATCTACTGTACAATAAGTTATTTTTTTTAATATAATATAAATATTTTAAATGTCTCCCTTCCATTTGAATATATTAAATTCTTAAGTTTCTCATGACATTTTGCAGAATATTGACTAGTATTAAATCAAATTCGTACCGATCTCGTTGTTTTGAAGCTGAGATAGTTCTTACTTCAGAGTTCTGAATCAATCAGTGTGGATTGTCGCTCCATAAAAACCAATAAAACACAAGAAGAGTTGCTATGAACGCTGTGAAAGTTTCTTTTCCAGGCGGCGTCATATCCCGAAACAGGGATCCATTGGGAAATTGAATTTCCTTGAATGAAATACAACTTAATTTTGCAATTAAAATGAGAATGTTGTTTATTGTTATACTGAAGCAGAAAGAAAATCTCTACAGTTTAGTATGGCTACTTCTATTTTAAGGTCGTCTAAGGGAGGCAGACTTGTGAGAATTTTTGTTTCCGAAATATTTGACAAATTCTTCCTGCCATTCAAATTCAGTCTTAAAAAGAGTATTTTTTATTTTGAAGATGCAATTTATGGTTGATTGAATGATTATTGTTTGGGTTTGATGGAAAATTGAGTGAATGTTGTAGGTGTGCTTCAGTAGTGGGCTACCACCCGATCGGCGTGGGTCTGGATATGTTCCTGGGAGGACTGAGGTGTCACACGCACGGCACCATCCAACACGAGCTGCTGCACTCGCTCGGATTCTGGCACGAGCACACGCGACCCGATCGAGATAGTCATGTTGACATTCGTTGGGAAAATATTGTACCAGGTGAGCGGTTAATTGTAATCTAATAGCAAGACAAAAAATGGTATTTCGAAAGAGTCTATCAAGTCTTATTATCAATAGTTTGATAGAGTGACCATAATGGAGAGGTCACGGAGGTCCATTCCTAGCCGACCAGGACATTATTCTTTGACTATTCCCCAGAAGTATTCATAGTGGTCAAGATAAATGTTATCTTATCATAGATACTCGGAAAATTAAATTATTTTTTTTTCTTAATGAATGCGACAAATAGAAAATCCATCACTAAGCATTGTTTGGAGGAATTTCAAGGCAAATTCGACACTTTTAAAGGACTGTTTTTATAACAACCAATTGAAATACTTGAGTATATCAATACCGTAGTGTAAATGTACTTCTCAAAGTAAGAAAACTACTCAAATTGTCAGATTCAATCTTACCAGGTGTTTCTACATACACCAATCCCATTCAAGTCCATCCCAGTCCCCCATACCCTGATCGTGAAAGGGGCGTTTAAAAATTTTCGGATACAACGGGTAAAATAGATGTTACACTGAAACGTGAAGCTACTTGGATTCATCATAATTAATTCATTATTGAGAATTTAGTTGCAATTGTGATTGCGAAATCACAATTGTCAAGTGATTGCGACAATTTCAAGTAATTTGATTCAATATAGATATTCACTACAACATACACCAATACACTAACACATAAATTAATAACATTCGAAGTGGCTTATTGTTAATTATTGGTTCCAGGTCGAGAGTTTAATTTCAAAAAACGCGATCTCTCCGATACGCAATACGAAGGAATGCCATACGACTATGGGAGTGTGATGCATTATCGATCACAAGCTTTTTCAAGAGACCGCGTCAGTCCGACAATTGTCCCCTTCGACAAGGAAGCGAGCATTATGATGGGCCAGAGAATTCGATTCAGCAACGTCGACATCGCCAAACTGAACCGCCTCTACAACTGCCCAACAGGAATCTACTATCTGGGAGACAATCTAGTCGAACAGGAAGCTGTCATTGGCAATCTCTTCTTGAACCTGCGAAACACGAATACGACTGATACGAATAACGTGGAAAAACTTGTGACCGAAGGCATCAAACATTTAAAAAAGTTGCCGTAATCAGGTAACCATGAGATGAGTAATCAAAAAGAAGGAACAGTCGATTCAAAGCTAATTCACTTTGGAGATCGATATTATATATTCTTTCCTAAAAGAATTCAACTAGCATAGTGGATTACAAAGTTGAAACACATTTTTAAGATCAGAGTTTTTATCCTCATTCACACTTGCATTTTATCTATGTAAAAATCTTTATTACTTAATATTTACTTATAAATTTGATTTGATTTTCAATTCGGAAGAAAAACGTTTGTTATCTTATTTTTAAAGCTTCCACGCCCATATGTGTTAATGACATGAATGCATGACTGTGTTATTCCTGAATAACTATTACAAGCAGATTATGGTAAACGGTCTACTCATGATTCACAATTGATTTGACGGCCCACATTCCTAAGGTGTATTCCATAAAAAATTGAAATTGACTAAAATGATGGATATTTAATTTGGATAAGTTTTATTGCAGTTTGTATTGATAAAAGCAACATAGGTGCTTTCTTCATAAATTTAAAAGAAGAACCCTGTAGCATGATGAATAATCATTGAAATATTTCCTCAGGTGATAAATAATAGTAATATAATAATAAATAAAGGGTATTTGAATTGGGATCTAATGGGATTGTTTCGACAAATTTTCAAATCTATTCCAATGGGCTTTCAATTCTGTTACGACACAACTTTGATATTTCAGTAAGGGAAACAATAGAAATCAAGTGTTGGGTAACAACTCAAGATAAAGATCATTTTGACAATCTTCTATTGAATTAATCACATTAAATGTGATGTGATTTGCATCAGGAGAGGATTTTATCTATGTAAATAAATGATTTTGAAAGAAAATTGCTTGAGTTTTTTTCTCTATTTATTAAGTTAACCCCACAAATGAACGTGAGTAAAAGTGAGTATCAAACAAGAACAACACTTCTAGGATATTGGTACTCAATCTTCAAATCCTACATAATATACAGGAATGAAATTCTCCTCCTCGAAGAAGCAAACTCGATCCAATTCAAATTGGTAATATAGTGCCTCAGGGTTTGTTGTCTAGGCTGGGTATACGACTCATACTGGGAGATGACATGGACATACTTCTGCAGGTGGAGGATGAAAACTAGTCAGCATCCAAATATATTCTTCAGAATCATGGTCTATACATCAGAAACCGTGAACCGACTCATGGTAGCTACTGCTTGGACACAATTGCAACATCCTTGAACAACTACGAGTATGAATTAGTGATATTTAGTTCTCGATAATAAGTCAACCAATAAATAGTAAAATAGAGAAAATTATTAAAATAAATTTTTTATTGCCAAAATAAATCATAATTATTAATTATGAACCTGCGCATGGAGCTGATGGGTGATTTTAGTGCAGCACCTGGTATTGGACCAATTAATTACATTAGGGAGCACCGATCTTTGTCTTCGGGGCTCTTAATGGTGCTGACTGCAACAGTGTTTTGACTTACTATCAGCCAGAGGTGACATTTGGTTCTTTCTTTCACACTTTTATGAATATGTTTGAAGGAAATGTAAAAACCATAGCTTCATGAGAACAAGTTAGAATTCATGGGCGGTCTGACGAGATTCACAATGATAAATCCTGGTATACCCAGGCTGGCATAGATCAGAAATTTGGTTGTTGCATTGCATGATAGGGTTGGGTTGAGTAATGATGTGGATATATTGGGCTGAGATAGATGCTGCATGAAGACAATAGAATAGAATGACTGCCTTTTTTGGACTAGGAGGGCAAAGTTAGGGCGCAGTCGGCCCTCTCTTACACTTAACCCTCCCTCCATAGGTGATTCCATTCCATTCCAGCCCATTCGGTGACGAAGAACTGGTAACATGAACAGAATTGAACCTACAGAAAACTCATGTGAAGCTGTCTGGGACCTAGTGAATCAGATTACACCAGGTAAACTCAACTTATTTTTTTATTGGACAAGTGAAATAAATTTCTGAGTCTATGTGAGCTACAATGCTACTGTTCACAGTAGCAACCAATTGAAATTTGGAAGGTGGCGGAAAATCAGGGTATTAGATGTTGTCCGTGTTATATACAGTTTCAAGAACTCCCACAGTCTAGACATCTGTATCACAGTTGGTGTGATAAAGTCTATTGCAGATAGGATTTCTGTGCCTGGCATTTTACCTGATGTCATGGATTGCTGTACATGGCATTTTACCTGATTTAATGAACTTTTCCCGATTCTCGAAAACGATCCGTCTTCAAAAAAAGGAACCCTGAGTCTATGAACATCTATAGAGCTATATAAATTATTCGGGGTTTGGTTGAAGGAGTCCTAAAGGGCGTTGAAATCCTACTGAAGAAGCAGACTAACTATGAGAGAAATCACCTGTTCTTTGATGCACAGTATGGTGTTAGAAGTAAATATGGTCTACGGTTAAAACTGTCTAATTAATTAATTGGAGCTCTACCAATGAAGCCTTTGAGAATGATGTTGTGAATCTGAGCAAGGCTTTTGAGGGTGAGGGATTCCCGTGGAATCCTCGTCGAGATCTTGACTGCAGCTCTACTTGACTGGACGGAAGCAAATTTTTCCCATTAAAATTACTCTCTCGCGGTCCATACATTACAGCTGGATCATGACGTGCAGCAGAGATTGGTTATGAGTATCCTGCTCTGTCTGCTGATGATTAACGACCTTGGCTTCCTTGGACCTGTGCAGACACCACAATCTATGGATGTGACAATGATCATGGATGTGACAAAGTTATTCATCGTGGTGGTGGAGTGGCAGTCTTCGTGAGGAATGAAATCGGGGTGAAGCAAATTGACTTGAGTCAGTTTTGTGTAGAACTCGATCTGGAAGTAGCAGGTGTCGAACTGATTGAGATGTCAACTGTTGTACTGAGCATCTACCGATCTCCAAATGGAAGTATTGAGGGTTTTTTCCATGATCTGGATGCCTGTCTGTCGTTTTTCCAGAGTGTATCCAAGCACATTATAATAGGAGGTGACTTCAACATACCTGTTAACTTTGAAGAACCATCTACAAGAGCGTTTAATAATCTGCTGGCTGCTCATGGACCACGGATTGTTTCGCAGATACCAACCAGAGGAAACCGATGTCTAGACACCGTGGGAACTAACCTGGATATGCAAAAAGTTCAAGTTCGGGTTACTGAGCCTCTTGTTGCTGACCATAGTGCAGTGATCATCAAAGCTGACATTGAAATAGTGAATGACTCTACGAAATTTCCTGATTGGTTCTGTCATTATACCAGAGGGGTAAGGAAAATAATTGAAAGCTCTCTCCCTAGCTTCAGAGAGGCAGTATCTGAAGTGAACTGGATGAGTGAGCTTCTAGATAAAGGTCCTGAGGAGACTTTTGATGCTTTTTTCAAAAAGATAGATTACATCTTCAACATTTTCTTTCCTCTAAAGATTTTGAAGGGATATACCAAGCAGCAGAGAAGATCTTGCAACAGGCCAAAGTCAAAAATATGGTTTACCCCTGAACTATCCAGACTCAAAGATCTGGTACTGACTCTTAAAGACAACTATGCATTGTCAAACTGCCCTCAAGTGAAGGATAAGATTTATCAAGCCTATTCCAGGGCAAAGTCAGATTATAAATGCAAGATTGACAAAGCCAAGAAATTGGCCAATATGCAAGAAATTGAGAATGCACCTAATCCATGCAAAGCAGCTTGGAATCTTGTAAATAGGAATAGAGGTCAGCTAAAGTCACTTGCTCTGCTAGTCCTGACGAGTTTAATAGTGTGCTCTTGCAAAACATTGACCATATTGTTGCATCTACACCAACCACTAATATGAATCCAATGGAGAACTTGGACAGAAGTGAGGCCAGATTATTGCAGTGGTATGACGTTTCCCCTAGTCACATTGTTAAAATGGTCAATGGTTTCCGAAATTCTCAAAGCCAGGATATTTATGGCATGACAATCATAGTGTTGAAGTCCATCATTGATGTCATTGCAGCCCCATTATCTTGTGCTATCAATGAATGTCTTCATGCTGAAGTTTTTCCTCAGTTGTTGAAGATGGCTCGCACAGTTCCTGTCTACAAGAAAGGTGATCCCACACTCATTGATAGCTTCAGGCCTATTTCAATAGTACCAGTATTTGCCAAGGTCTTTGAGACTGTGATGAAGGAACAGATTGTAGTATTCTTTGAGTCCAACAGGCTGTTCTCCGATCTGCAGCATGGTTTTAGAAGGAACAAGTCTACATTGACTGCTGTGACCGAATTAGTTGAGCAGGTTCAGAGGGGCTTTGAGGAAAGAAATGCTGTGTCTCTGATCATGTGTGACCTGAGTAAGGCCTTTGACTGTGTGTCACATGAGATTGTTCTTGGTAAGATGGAGCACTATGGTGTTAGAGATGCTGTTCTCCAGACTGCAAAATCTTATCTTGAAAACAGATGGCAGGTCGTTTCTCTGGGAGGAGCTAAGTCCCAGGCATCGCCCATCAGACATGGTGTTCCACAGGGCTCTGTTTTGGGTCCCTTGCTGTTTTTGATTGCCATAAATGACTTGAACCTAGAAGGGAGGGCTCTAAAATTTGCAGATGACACCACTATAATCTCTTCTGGTCGGAATCCAACTCAGTCTCTACAGGTGGCAGAAGTCGTGTTTGGAGAAGCTAGGATGTGGCTGAAAACAAATAAGCTCCAATTGAATCTTGGTAAGACACAGAGGTTGCTCTGTTCATTGGCACAACATAGCCCTGATCATCACGGTGTGTCCCTCCTTGGATTTATCATCGATCCTAAACTCAAATGGAATTGTCACATTGAGGGACTGTGTAAGAGGCTGGCAAGAGTGACCTATCTACTACGGAAGCTGACACAGCTGGTGAGCAGACCCTACCTGATTGTTGTCTACTATGCCCTCTTCCACAGCATCCTGCGCTATGGGCTGCAGCTTTGGGCATGCATCTGATTGCCAAAAAGTTTTAATAATGCAGAAGAGAGCTGTCCGCATCATCACCTCTAGTGGGTACCTTGAACACTGCAGACCGCTCTTCAAGTCTACTGGAATAATGACTATATTTAATTATTATATATATATATATATATTTAAGTGCCCTTTATGTCAAGGTAAATTTTGACAAGTACAACTTGAGGAGAGACTCACATAGTCATAACACTCGGAATGGTTGCATGATTGACATTCCTTATTCCCGACTAAGTAGGACAAGAGACTCATTTCCTACTGTGGCACTAAAAATCTTTAACAAGCTCCCTAGATGGTTAACAGCCTTGAGTACTCAGGCCTTCAAGGCTAAGCTCAAGTGTTGGCTTAAGGAAAACCCTTTCTATGGGTTACATGAGTTCTTTGAAGTGACCATGCAATCTTGATAACTCAAGTTTATACTCATGACTAACTTCAAGAAAAGTTATATTCTTATTATGTTGACACAACCTACCCGGCTCCGCTGGTCTTGGTGAAGGTAAAGTGTATAAGTGTGTATCCACAATCTATTCAAGCCAAGGGGGCGGATGATAGAACAAGCAGGACTACATGATTATTGTGCTTCTATTGGAGATTTTTTTAATTTTCGGAACAAAATATTTCAAATGAATATTTATTTTACAGTTTTGAATACTAAGTAGAAGGAATTTTGTTATCAATCCGGATCTTAATCTTCCTAAATTCAAAATTAATTCTTTCAAGTGTTTGTGTTTTGTTTCAATTAGTGAAGAATTAGAAAGTCGCACATAACCTTTATTTGGACAATTTATTTTATGAAATTGGGATGAAAAGAAGTTTTGGACTGTAGTCTGTTTCTTTGTCCTTAAGTTGATTGTAAATGATAAATAAACTTAATTAACGAGGGTGGGTCACATTAAATAAGTTGCCCCATGATGGCTGGAGCTGATGTCTGACTGAATTTTTCAATCTTAAATATGAATGTCAGGTCCCACGATTTAAACCAGAGATTGAAATATTACAAGGCTGATTTGATAGCAATAGCACGCAATAGGCCTATATAGGTTGTAGGCCTAGATATAAATATAAATTCCAAGGTAAATGTATAGCTTGTATTTTTGTATAGGCCTATGATAATAGTGAGGTTCAAGTTATAATGACAGTATTTGATTGACATTGGTGTTGCTATCCTTCCTTGTCTATCATTCGACAAAGCAAATAGCGCTATTCTTTTCTACCTTTGGAACGTTGTCAGATTGTTTTTAACAATGTAGAAGTATAATTAAATAACAAGAATAGCCTAACAGTCAGTATTTTATCAAATACACTGGTAACAGCTATATTCTATAGAAAGCATTGGCAGTGCAGAGAATTGACAACGCAGTTTTCATATCTTTCTCTACTGCTATTATAATGTGGACTTCACTATAGAATCTCAATTATCATATACATGAAACAATTACAATAACATTCAATATTAATTCAGATCACATAGGGTATTGTTTTCCTGTTAGTGCATTAAAAATATTCAACAGGATGCCAGTAAGTCTCCGTGTGCAGGAAGTAAAGATATTTGAGGGTGCTTTGGGCAAATCTTGTGAACCTGCCACTTTACTCCCTGAATGAGGAGGCAAACCGGAGTTTTCTAAGTTTACTCCAACTGCCATCCTTCTCGATCTTGTGTTTCTATAAATAAAGTTTGACCAAATGACCCAATCTATCCAGCAAGTGCTGGTCATGGATGTAGAAAAATACCAAATAATACTGAATTCTCAAAACTTTAAATATAACCTAAAAATTTTTCTTACAAGGTAAAATGTAATTACCGTATTGAAAAGTTGAATTCGGTACTGTGAATTGAAATCTTCAACTAAACTTTATTCTTAGGTATTGTTTCGCTCAAAATGTAGAGAATTTTACAAATAGATTAAACTTTGACACGTTTGAACCGAATTAATGGTTTTGTTCCATGTCCACAGTCCACAACCACAACCACAAGTGACCACACCACAGCCCACAACACAAAATTCCCGTGCATGGCGGGATGCGGGATGGCGGCGTCCAACTGATAAAACAGCTGTTACAGTGATTTTGGTAATCAGCTGAATGCTGATTTAACTCAAGAAATCCTAGAACAATATAGGAAGAATTTAAATAATCACATTGATTAATATGACGAAAAAAAATATGAATATCATAAATAGTAATTTAGAATATATGATTCGATTTCACGGGGTTGCAGAGTATCGCCAGGCCTTAAAACCATCACAACCAAAAAAATTGAGAGGAATTGGGCTATTTCGTCAAACTGAAACGACGACAAACTAGGTCGCTTCAAGCACACGACAAGCTTGGTTTACTCGCGGAAATCCACGCTTTCTAAAAATAATCAATATAAATAATAATTTAATTCCAATCTTATTATATTAAAGCTGCATAGAAAAAAATTCACAGCGATTGTCACGAGGAATCAACCTCAAAATCAGTTAGGGAACGTACTGGAGGCTATGGGAAAACCTCCAAATCACTAAAATATAACACCCCTGGCCCCCGAGAGACCACCAAATCTGTTGCATTCTACACTGGAAACTATGGGAAAACCTCCAGACCTTCCAAATTTTCCCTCCCGTCACCCCTGTACTCGCCCAAATATTTGGGACACATTTGAATTTGTTTCCCACTAAAAGTTTATCACATACTTATTTGTTCAGATCCCGGAGATAAGCCTATAGCCATAGCTAAATTTCAACCAAATTCAAATGAAGACCTGGGAAATTGAGTTTTCATCGAAAATTTGAAGTTTTCCCAAATATGAGAAATTATAAGCCAAAACTATAAGATCACTGTGAAAACTGAACACCAAATCTGTTGCATTCTACACTGGAGGCTATGGGAAAACCTCCAGACCTTCCAAATTTTCCCTCCCGTCACCCCTGTACTCGCCCAAATATTTGGGACACATTTGAATTTGTTTCCCACTAAAAGTTTATCACATACTTATTTGTTCAGATCCCGGAGATAAGCCTATAGCCATAGCTAAATTTCAACCAAATTCAAATGAAGACCAAGGAAATGAGTTTTCATCGAAAATTTGAAGTTTTCCCAAATATGAGAAATTATAAGCCAAAACTATAAGATCACTGTGAAAACTGAACACCAAATCTGTTGCATTCTACACTGGAGGCTATGGGAAAACCTCCAGACCTTCAAAATTTTTCCCCCCATCACCCCTGTGTTCGCCCAAATATTTGGGACACATTTAAATTTATTTCCCACTAAAAGTTTATCACATACTTATTTGTTCAGATCCCGGAGATAAGCCTATGGCCATAGCTAAATTTCAACCAAATTCAAATGGCAACCCGGGAAATTGATTTTTCATCGAAAATTTGAAGTTTTACAAAAATATGAAAAATTATCAGCCAAAACTATAAGATCACTGTGAAAACTGAATACCAAATCTGTTGCATGCTACACTGGAGGCTACAGGAAAACCTCCAGACCTTCCAAATTTTTCCCCCCGGCACCACTGTACATGCCCAAATATTTGGGACACATTCAAATTTGTTCCCCACAAGAAATTTATTACAAGCATTTTTGTTCAGCTCCCAGAGATAAGCTCATAACCATAGCTAAATTTCAACCAAATTGCAATGGCGACCCGGGAAATTGAGTTTCCATCGAAAATTTGAAGTTTTTCCAAATACAAAAAATTCTTAGCCAAAACTATAAGAGCGCTGTGAATACTAAATACCAAATTTGTTGCATACTACACTGGAGGCTACGGGAAAACCTCCAGACCTTCCAAGTTCTTTTCCCTGGCACCCCTGTACTCGCCCAAATATTTGGGACACATTTAAATTGGTTTCCCACAAAAATTTTTTATGAGCTTTTTTGTTCAGCTCCTAGAGATAAGCTTATAACCATAGCTGAATTCCAACCAAATTCAGGTGACCTGTGAAATTTAGTTCTCATCAAAAATTTGAAGTTTTCCTAAATACAAAAAATTCTCAGCCAAAACTATAAGATCACGGTGAAAACTGAACACCAAATATGTTGCATACTACACTGGAGGATTCGGGAAAACCTCCAGACCAACCAAATCCCCCCCCCCCCCGGCACCCCTTTACAAGCCCAAATATTTGGGACACTTTTAAATTTGTTTCCCACAAAAATTTATTACGAGCTTTTTTGTTCAGCTCCTGGAGATAAGCCTATGGCCATAGCTCTATTTCAACCAAATTCAGGTGACCTGTGAAATTTAGTTCTCATCAAAAATTTGAAGTTTTCCTAAATACAAAAAATTCTCAGCCAAAACTATAAGATCACGGTGAAAACTGAACACCAAATATGTTGCATACTACACTGGAGGATTCGGGAAAACCTCCAGACCAACCAAATCCCCCCCCCCCCCGGCACCCCTTTACAAGCCCAAATATTTGGGACACTTTTAAATTTGTTTCCCACAAAAATTTATTACGAGCTTTTTTGTTCAGCTCCTGGAGATAAGCCTATGGCCATAGCTCTATTTCAACCAAATTCAAATATTGACCTGGGAAATTGAGTTTTCATCAAAAATATGAAGTTTTCCCAAATATTAAAAATTCTCAGCCAAAACTATAAGATAGCTGTGAAAACTGAACACCAAATCTGTTGCATACTACACTGAAGGTTACGGGAAAACCTCCAGACCTTCCAAATTTCCCCGGCACCCCTGTACTCATCCAAATATTTGGGACACATTTAAATTTGTTTCCCGCAAAAAAATTATCATCACCTTTATTGTTCAGCTCGCCAAGTTAAGTGGATAGCCATAGCTAAATTTCAACTAAATTGAAATGGTGACCCGGGAAATTAAGATTTTATGGAGACTTCCATTCTTCTCAACTTTATTAGGGTCAGTAGCCTTTGCTGACTTCACACTCTTGAGTTTCCACTGTGGCTACTGTTACAGTAACCCTATATCCATTCCGCTTTCCGGTAAAGTTATGACCTTGTTTGTGCATGTGCCAACAAACTTCGTTTGTCACTGCATTCATTAACACAACTATGTGCAAATGTTTACAGTCATGAAAGGCAATTGGTCGGCGAAGTCCGCCTACCAGCCAGAGCGCCAAGTGCGGAGGCTGCTATCCAATGCTATACAGTCATAAAAGACGATTGGGCGGACGAAGTCTGACTACTGGCGGGAGTGCGATGCGCGGAGGCTGCTATTCAACCCTATACAGTCATAAAAAGCGATTGGGCGGGTGAAGCCCGCCTCCCAGACGGAACGCGAAGCACGGAGGCTGCTATCCAACCCTTTACAGTAATAAAAGGTGATTGGGTGGGCGAAGCCCGCCTCTCAGCCAGAGCGCGAAGCGCGGAGGATGCTATCCAACTCTGTACAGTCATAAAAGGCGATTGGGCGGGCAAAGGGTGGAGGCTGCTAACTCACCCTACTGGGATTGCAGGGGGGCAAAACCCCCTGCTGAGCGTGAAGCGCGAGTATGATATTAACGTTTGTATAAGTAATAAATAGTATTCCATTTTATTAATCATATTCAACTATCAATTTCGAGTAACTGGTCAAGCAGTCAACGGTTCGGTCAATAGAATTTTTCTATTGAGTGGAGCCAGGATGATGATCATTAATAATTGTTAGAATTACTATAAAATAGATAACCCAAATCGACCACCTTCTCTGATCTGAGCCTATAAATATCTTAGTTCGGTTTCCATCACAGTTAGATACTAGAAGGAGATTTAAGAAAAAATTATATCAACATTATGTTTTTATAAATTTGATTCCCTGAATAAGATTGAATTCCTTAATATAAGAACATTACTAAAACTAGTGATAACTCCTATAATGAACACTTTTAATAGGCCTATATACTTTTCAGCCTTCTTCATGTTACTACAAACTAAGAGGAATACAGGTTCATTGCTGCCAAAAAATAATACTGTAGATGTAAATTAGGATTAGACCCAGTTTGTCTTTCTCTGTTCCACTTTGGTCGCGTCCGTGATAACTGACCATTTTGTTGTGAGTGGCGGCTTTCAGCGCAAGCGGAACTCCGGCGACCCAATCTCACCGTTCAATATTTTCAAATGTTTGCAGCCCTGTTCAATGCAATCACGTGCAATCATGAAGCGCAGTGGCTACAGTTCGTTGCTATGCTAAATTCCGCAGGCCTACAGATTGTGTGGATAAAATGAGTTATAGAATAGAATATTGCTTTACCGTATACTTGTCAATTTAATTCCTCCGTTATACTTATTTATTGATAATATCTTCTTTTCTAAGTCCTGCTTTGGTGCACAATGACAGAATCAACAGCAACTGCTCCTACTATTCCACAACTTCAACCACATTTATTTCTGGGATTAAACAACACAATCAAAGGAAACGCTACATTTATTACTGATGACGATATTTTATATCCTGCTGGTGGTGTACTGGTCATTCACAATTACCTTTCGAGGACTCAAAGATACATTAAACTACCTCGTCATTTAAATACTATCAGTATGTTGGTGGTGAGCCCAAACAAGTGAGTACCGGTACCTACTAACTACCTAATCTATGGTTTTATGTAGCCTACTTACTTGCATACTTCTAATATTCCCCACAAGAAGCTTTGCAGCCGTGGTTGTCATTTGTCTTACCTGATTATCTGGAGGTCAGACATCCGACTCTCCAACTCTTTCATGGATTAGTGTGCTTTCTAAAGAAGATGGCTTTCTAATGTTTTATTAACCCTTGGACTACCAACCTTCTTCACATACACGGAATACCAACTGGGGTAACTGGGTCACCCCAACAAGATTTCTGTTTTATATCTTTATTCTATATTTTTTCCATTAATTCATCTATGAAATGCATTACAAAAGCTTTTAATATAATTAAAAATAAATTTCTTTTGTTGAAAATATGTTTTCAATCAAAAACCGACAGGACAAAAAAATTGAGCATTCTATCAAATAGATGTAGGGGAAATGTTGTCAAATAATTAAATTATGGCTATAGAGAAGCAATTTTTTCAAATTTAGATTTCAAGTGATCATTATGAATCAGGTTTGGCGAAAAATGATAATTGGACATTAAATTTATATCTTATGCATTCCGATAATAGATGGAATATACCAAAAAATTGCATGACATGGAATACCAAGCGGGGTAATAGAGTTACCCCAAGGATAAATCTGCTAATAATTGAAAAAATAAGAGGAATGAAATGATTTTATGAGAAAAAACAACTAAAGTGATATGTTTTTAACAAGTACTCAAGGTTTCAATGAAATACAACAACATTATCTACAAAAAAATGGGGAAAATGTGGGTTGGGGTAGTCCAATTACCCCGCTTGGTAGTGGAAGGGTTACAGTTCACAAGATTCCTGAACCTTTGTATCTTCCAAGGGGAGCTTGTTAGAAAGTTCTTGGTACCTTACGCTAAGATTATCTGACTTTCAATTTGTACATTTCTTATTGTAGCCTAGTATTGTGCTGATGAATAATTTCTCTGGATGTTGGACGACACATCCAGAGGACTTTATTTAAGAACATTACATACGGTAATTTTATATATTCTGAATAATAACATTTAGAATTGAAAGTTTTCAAATATGATACCTCACTAAGTTATATAGGGGAAGCCGGGGTAATAAGAGAAAAAAGGGGTAATAAGAGAACCACTAATTTGTATCTCTAAATCTAATAAGAGTAGAAGAATGAAAAAAATCATGCAATAAGTGGGCCAAATGGTGAATCTGAACAATTAATTTGGAAGCTCTACGATTTTTCAAATATGTAAAAAAATAATTCTCTTATTACCCCACTGATTTCTCTTAATACCCCAGGTGGGGTAATAATAGATGAGGTTGTAATTTTCTCATTTGAAAGTATTCAGAAGTTTGTGGGGTATCAAAAGAAACCTTATAATAGGACAAGCTTTGGGAGAAAAATTTATAGAAAAATACATATTTGTTAAAAAGTTATTAAAAATCAAATATTAATCCGCGGAAATTAGTGTGGAAAATTACACAAATAAGGATTTCTTAAATTGTAAATAAGCTAGAACACCCCAATTTCAGTTTTTGTCATCTTAAGACATCAATGAAAACCAATCGTGGTAAAAAAAATATAGTAGCTCAACTCACCTTTTTTTTATTAGTTGGTTTTAAAGCAAGTTGGGCACTTTTTCAGTCTTTAAAAGTTCAACCTAAGAACCACTTACCACTTATTCTCACATAATAAAAGTTTTTTAATGTTTCTTAGCTACATATATCCACTCTACTAACACTGTAACTGTTGATAGTTTATAAAAATATTATTTAATAATTTGTTTAATGTTTTTCAACTTTTTTTTAACGCGTGAAGGATCAAAACTCAAAACGAAACCAATTTTAAACTTGAATATTCTTATAGAAACAAAATGTCTTTAAATAACTTAACCTATTTACAGTTTTGGACTAATCATTAATTTAGGCTTTCACTTTATTCTTCATGGTTTTGTATTTTTTATCAATTAAATTGATTTCGTGTCTTTTAGTAAAAGGGTCCTGATCCAAGAAGTTTAACTGGTCCATGAAAAATAAAATGATTCTTCACAATTTCGGTTTCTTCCCTGCCTTGAGGTGGTCAGTAAAACTGCTCCAGATTTTTCTTCAAAAATTTCAATTTTGAGGAATCTTCATCATGAAAGTCCACTAGCTTTGCCAAGTACCATGTTTCGTCATAATACACTGTGTAATACTTTTCAAGTAAAAGACTGACCTTTTCACTCTGGGCATTTTCATTGTCACTTTCTTCAGAAGTAAATTCATTCCATTCAGATGAACTGTCTTTCAGCTCTATTTCGCTACATTCTTGTTCGGAATCTGAGCTCGTAACTATAGTTTTCAACTTCTTCTTATTTTCGATCACGGGCACTCCTTTTTTGGGCAATAGCTTTTCACTTTTAGTTCTTATTCCTCCTTTACTCTTCCGCATTTCAGTTTCCAATTGATCTTGTTGTTGTTCTTCCATTTACTTGATAGCTTCATCGGATGTTATTATTGATCCTACATCAAATGTCAATCTTTTTCTTTTGATTGGTTGTGTCCTTAGTTTCACTCAGCTCTTCTCTCATGAACATTTCAAAAGGGGATACTTTAGATGGTGTTCTTTTACTTGGTGTAGGCATGTTTTTAGTTAGGCCTATTGTTTTTTTAGGTGTTTTTTTGTTTTTTATCGGCTGGTTTTTCTGGTACATAATCTAGTAGGCCTACAGGTTTGTGGATGAAATCAGGCACATTGGTCGTTTTTGATGTAGACGGACCTGGCTGTGGCTCGGGAGTTGTCGTAGGTAGTTCTGTATCAATCTGAGATCCTGAGATTACTGTGCTACATCTTTCATCTGTGGTCGCTTGTATTTTTTCATTATTCTTCTTGTATTCAACGAACCTCTTCAACTTAATCTGATCATAAGCTGTTGTAGGGAACTTTTCTGGATTGACTGGTAGAAGGCCAGTAGATTCGAATCCGGAGCGCAAGTTTTTTGGCTTGAACGATTCCTCCCAAACAACAGCAAGTTTTTTAGCAAACTCTTCATTTGGTAATGGTATTCCAGCATGTTCTCTGCTGTACTCTATCATTAACTGGTTCCAATAATTTTTGATTGGCTTGAAAACTGTCTTATCCAAAGGTTGCATGAAATGTGTTAAATTTGGAGGCAACCGGACTAATACAACATTATTCTTCACAGCGGTTTTTGCTAACTCCAGGCTTGTATGAAATGCTGCACCATCATACAACAAAATAACTTTCTTATTGCCTCTGATGTCTTCTGCTGGTATTTCCTTCAAAAAAACGTTTTTGAACCTGTGTTCAAAAATACCTCCCTCCATCCAGCCTTTCTTTTGGGCTGTGTAACATGTTCCTGGGTAGGCATCTGTTTTGGGGATCCAGGAGCTCCAGACATATTTGCCTGAAAAAAACAATAAGAGGTGGTAGTTTTTTCCACCAGCAGATCCACAAGCAAGAACAGTTGTATTTTTTCCTGATCCTGGTATGTTTTTTGAAATTCTTTTTGTCGCTTTTCCTGCAACCACTTTTATTTCTTTTAAGTCATGGTTAAAACCAGTTTCATCACAATTATAAATTAAGTGTGAATCTTTCTCTGGGTCAATATCAGCTTCTTTTAGGATGTTTTCCCAATCTTCATAAAACTTGTGAACTGTAAATGGATCTGCTCCTTTTTGGCGATGGGCAGGTAATAGTTCACCTTTTCTAATTGATAGATGGGGATGTCTTTTCAGAAAATTGTTGAACCAATCATTTCCTGGACTACTATTCTTCCAGTAAGATTGTCCAATGTTATTAGTCCTTACATACTCACTGACAAGTTTTAATACTTCAGATCTTGTTAGACCTTCGCCACAGGAGCTTAATGTCTGCAGGTAAGTAGCTATGGCTGCTTCATCCTCAGCGGACAGGGCGGTTTTCCTACCTCCTTTTATATTTATTATTCCCTCCTCTTTAGAATGTTTTCCCAGAGTGGAAAGTGGAACTCCATACGTTTGAGAAGCCAGTTTAAAAGTGTTAGTCCTTGATTTTTCACTGCTGTTAGGGCCTTTTGCATAGCTTCACTGCTGTAGGTTACCCTCGGTTTTCCTTTTGGTACATAATTTATTGGCATTTTTATGAAAAAATTTAATAACTTTCACTAGATAAATGTTCTTCAACATGTACTTTTATAACTTTTAACTATGAAAAATCAACCGAACAGAGCAGAAACCTGTAAAATAAAAAAACACGTATGAAATGAGTTCATCAGCATATTCTCTTATTACCCCACCGTCATAAACACTGTGGGGTAATAAGAGAATTGGTAATAATTATTTTTCAAATAAATTAACCCAGCTGATGACTCCTTTCTTATCTTCTTTATAATCCTGGAAACAAAAAAAAATTAGCATCAATTTTTTTAACAACTCTTTACTGATAAAAGTATATATATATATATATAATATATATATATATATATATATATATATATATATATATATATATATATATATATATATATATATAATTATATGAGAGGCTTACCGAACAAGCAATATGATAAGCAATATGGTGATGACTTAACATGAAGATTGGCAACTTTATTTAATAATCCAATGTTCAAACTACTAAAAACTATTTTTTTTTAAATTTTTATGGCTTTTATTTATTTTTTTATGATTTTTTTCTCTTATTACCCCAGCTTCCCCTAAATTATATGTGTCGAGGTTATCATCAAATTAATACAAATACTGTATATATGCTATTTAGCGTATGGCAGTTTTGTTATAATTTAAAAAAAATTACACTATAAGAGCACGTTGAGGGTTGAAATGTACTGAATTTCATGGGGACTGGCTACAGTGTTGTTAGCCTCACCCAGGTAGGCACGTCTCTCATATTCAAATATGACGTGGTGCACTGTCTGCTCCATCGCCCCACAGTCACATTGTGGGGAGTCTGCAAGTCCCCATTTGAAAAATTATGCATTGCATCTCCCATGTCTAGACCGAATTCTGTTCATATATATGTTATTTCATTACGCTTAAACGTTTTTTATTCAGGAAAAGTCAGGGGGGGGGTGCTGAAGTAGCTCCACCAACCAAACTTGGAACAGAACACAAAAGGAAAATTAAAATTATTGCATTAAATGTTCAGTGTCTTAGAACTAAACTTGATTTGACAGTACCCTTTTGGACTCAGCAAAGCCGGACATTCTGTGTATTACAGAGCATTGGTTGAGAGATGAAGAAGCAGCTTTCTACGAAAATATAGGAATATTGAGCTCTCCATCATTTACAGTAGAAGCATTCATAAAAATTGAGGTGCTGCTATATATATGAACAGAAATATTAAATACCGGGTAGTTGATGTTTCAAAATTCTCTGATGAACTCACTATGAAACTTGCAGTGGTGGAATTGCAGGATTAACCTATCATGGCTGTATCCATGTACCGTTCACCTAATGGAGATTTTGATAGGTTCATATTGCTCCTGGATGAATTCCTATCATTTGCAACATGCAGAAAAAACCACAATATAATCATCGGAGGTGACTTCAACATACACTTGGAAACACCCTCTAAGGAAAGAGACATCCTAGTCAATCTACTGCGCGGTCATTACATGTTTGTGGGAAACGTATCCCCTACAAGAGGTGAGGCTTGCCTGGATAGTTTCATTACGGACTTGGACTCATGGGGAAACTCAACACGTGTGGTTGATCCTATGGTATCAGATCACAGTGCAGTTATTCTACAGGTGGATATCCATAGGGCAGCTGCCCCCTCAACACAAGCCGCATGTAGTGTAGTAAACTACACTTGCTATGTCAGAACAGTGAGGGAAGAGAATTTACCACTACTTTGTAGGAAACTTGAGGATGTAAACTGGCTAGCCGTCTTCAGTCTTACAAAGAAAGAATTCAAGTTGGATATGTTACTGGCAGGATATGTGGATTTATTCAACTCTGTGTTCCTAAAGAAATTGAAGAAAGCATCAGCTAATCAAGGAAAAGATGCTCAACCTGACAGAAATAGGCCTTGGTTTACAGATAGACTGGCAAGTGAAAAGAACCTAGCTGTTCTACTTCATCATCTGCATAAGACAGCGGTTTCACCTTCTTCTTCTTCTGGTTCCTTCTCCTATCGGAGGTTGGAAATCATCACGGCAATTTTCACTTCATTGATTGCAGCCTTGAATAGTTCCCTTGAGTTGCAGCCATACCATTCTCTTAAATTACGCAGCCAGGATATCCTTCTTCTTCCCACACTCCTCTTTCCCATGATCCTTCCTTGCAATATAAGTCTCAACAGCTCATACTTTTCACCCCTCATTACATGGCCCAAATATTGCAATTTTCTTCTCTTTATAGTTGCAACAACTTCACATTCCTTTGCCATCATTAACATTATATCCCTATTTGTCACTTTTCTTGTCCATGGTATTCTCCACATCCTTCTATAGCACCACATTTCAAATGCCTCGATGTCTTTTGAGGTTTGAATTTTTCAAAGTCCATGCTTCCATGCCGTACAGCAATGTAGAAAACACATAACAACGCATCATGCGTATTTTAAGTTCGAGTTTAATATCTCGGCTACACAGAAATCTTTTCATTTTTATGAACACCTGTCGTGCTATTTCCACTCGTCCTTTGATGTCCCTGGTCTGATCGTTCACTTCAGTAATCCATGCTCCAAGATACTTATATGATGTGACTCTCTCAATAGGTGTATTGTCCACTACAATATTAATTGGCACTCTCTGCTTTTTCGAGACGATCATGCACTTGGTTTTCTTAAGATTTAGCTTCAACCCATAGTTATTGCTGTAGTTATTCACATTTTCTAGTAATTGCTGCAACTCATTATCACTTCCCGCTATCAGAAGTGTGTCATCTGCATAGCGTAAATTATTAATAGTTACTCCATTTATGGAAAGACCAACATTTTGCTCCATTAAAGCTCCTTGACAAATGGCTTCACTGTAGACATTAAACAAGAGTGGTGAAAGGACAGACACATCCCTGACGAACACCACGACAAATCTTCATCTCCCCAGTCATCTCATTCTCAACTTTGATCTTTGCTGTTTGATTCCAGTATAAATTGGTAACTATGTTTATATCTCTACTGTCAATATTTTTACCTTTGAGAATTTCATACAGTTTGTCATGCCGTACCTTATCAAAGGCTTTTTCATAATCAATAAAACACATATAAATATCCATATTTACATCCAGGCATCTTTGCATCAATACACTTACTCCAAACAATGCTTCTCTTGTGCCAAGGCCACTTCGAAAACCCACTTTGTGGAGTTCTGTGCTGCAGTAAGAAATGGGCTGCTAGATAGGCCTCTGTATTCCCTACAGAAGTGGGATGAGGTACCTCTTTTTGGGGTGGCTGCTCTTCCACTACACGAATAACCATTTTGTGGTTATTATTTCTTCTGAAATGACACTGCCGATCTGGAAACCCCAGTCCTGGGCAAGGACCTCAAGTATCAAGTATTTATGCTTTAGCGGTATAGACTAGGTATAAAATATACTATAAAGAGTGTTCTGAAAAAAGGTGCCCATAAGTCAGAGTGTGATTCCTCAAATAAAAAGAAGAAAAAAAGTTCTGATTAACATAGGTCCGAAAATGCTTATAGTTACCAAGTTATACAGGCTGAAAGACTTCGTCTGCATTTCAGTTCCCATGATGAAACGAAGCCCTACGGGTATTTGTTGGCTGTTAATTGAGATGTACAATTTAGCGTATATAATGTAAAATGAACTAAAAAATATAATAAAACCGTTTCCAGACCTGTAGCTACTGTAGTTTTTAAGATATGTGACGAAATACGCGAAACTTGGTCCCGAAAAAAGTTCCTTCAAGGTTTGAAGCAGATGTACTATGTTAAATGTACAATAAACACAAAATATTTTCTCACAAAACTTATAGAAAATTTTATTTTGAAGAGAAAGATGTAAAATAAGTCTATAATAGACAAACGCAACCTTTAAAAAATAATCTCTAATATTACATTTGTATTATACAAAACTCGTATATATATATATATATATATATATATATATATATATATATATATAATATATATATATATATATATATATATAGCCTATGTTTTTCTATTAAACATAGAACATTTTTATTTATGTCAGTCATCTTTCTTGTTTAGAAAAAACCTTTGAAATTATGTACCACACAATGGTTGTTCACATTTGAAATATTTGAGCTACAACCCCTCATTTCTTTAAAAACTAGAACTTCAATCAGCTGCCACTTTGGATACTGATTTATGATAGAACATTTTTATTTATGTCATATTTCTTGTTTTATAAAGGAATTTTAAATGATGCACCATACAATGGGTGTTTACATTTAAAATATTCGAGTTACAACTCCTAAGTCACCCCTTTATGAGGGGTTGAAATTCAGTTGTACGTCAAAAGGCGGAGTATTCGACCAATAACTTGTGCCTAACCTTTGTGAAGGTAATAAAATAATTTTGAAGAAAATTTTTAGAATTTTAAAATAGGCCGCAACATCTAGAAAATGAATCTGAGTCTATACTATTTCAATTCATGCAGGTGAACGGGTTAGAGTCAGGAAAACTACAATAAGTTTCTGCCATGCCTGATTTAATCGCCGTTCACTATTTTAACACTACAATATTTTAAAACAAACAAAATATCAACAATACTGACACGAAAGAGAATAAGAATCATATTAAATTTAACACGTTACATTACCGTACCTTTATCCTCTGATCTGGGGGCGCATTACTATCCTTACGTTAGATATTAATACGTCACCAAACCAAATAATATCAGTTGCAAATATTGATTTCAGAACAAAACTCAAAACAGAAAAACCCAAAGAACCCAAATTTCGTCGATAACCCCATACACCAATTTCAAACCCGCACTTTGATTGTCATTTTTGTATGACCCTTTGTTTCACTACACTGCACTTTGTTGATGGTTTCCGTCGTGTTTCCTTTCGATGTTATTTTGTTATTTCGGCGTCTTCTTCTAAGAATTGAGTTGATTATGTCTGGAAGTCATCTTGCGATGCGGAACCTCCGTCTCCCGAAACGGCCTTACGAAACGGTCAATTCTGGTCAGGTATCATCCTCGGGACCTCTCACGACAGGCCTTGCTCGTGGAGTCCATGATGGTATGAAGTTGTGTCTTAAAGCTGGATTTTGAAGGGGTGAAACATGAAGTTGGTTTGGGGTCACACATGAACCGCTGTAAATAAATGTATTACAGCATTAATTTCTAACTCTTCCTACAATTCATTAAAAGCTAAAACTTGAGTTATCTATTGATTACAGATTATTTAAATTCTTTCATTCTATTTGAATCCTCATTTTATATAGATTTTTATCTTTAAACTAGGTACTGATTCTTTGTATCAGAATTAATGGATCTTCCTTCACAGATAATTCAAAAGTTCTGGTATAATTTAATAAATTAGCTTTCAGTTAAAAGCCTTAACGCCATAAGAAAACACAGCTAGAAAAAATATAAGACTTTAGCAAGTCTTAATCTCAATATGAACATAATCTTAAAAATTTCATTCCAATTTAAAGGCTATCTTCCTGACTTTCAGCAATACTCTACAATAATATATCTCCAGAAACAATAACTCAAATGTAACGTAACTGAAAACTTTCTATACTTATTTAGAAAAAAAATTATAATTATCTTCCATCACTAATAAAATCAAAAGGATTATTCTCAATCAATATTATTAACTTGAAAAATAACAGGCTTTGTTAATACATTACTCTTATGGAAGTTTCAATCAATTAAATTCCCTAAATTATATTTTAACCTTATTTTACGTACCTTAGCGGTTATTTGAAGAAACAATTATTCGTACATGATGAAGAAACACAATTAAACTTTTCAGGACATGGCACTACTAGAAAATTTAAACTTTAATAAAAATAAAACTAGCTCCTACATTAACTAATGATATAAACTTATAGACTTGCCCAAAAAGGGCGAAACATAATGACTACATCTTTACTCTCGTAGTGCTCCTAGCAAAGTGTCCCCTGAAACGTAATCTGGTCTTTCGGCTGGGGAATCGCCCCACTACTGTATTTAGAAACAGGTCTCCTATTGGGCAAAGGGATTCAATTTGACCAATCGTCGCGTGGCTTCTAGAGCCTTAGGACCAAATAGTAACCGCAAAATCGGTAGTTTGTTATAATTATTGTAATACTTGCTGTTTTCCAACTTATCGCACTCTATGTCGCGACAGGAAGGCTAAGTTTTAGAGATAATTCCATAATCTACATTCCTCGACGACTCGTAGCCACAATTTTTAAATATCTATCCTGGGAAACTCGAAGTCATGGCCGTTCATAATAGAGAGAGAAAATAATTTATTTCGCTAACTCACTTACAATAATGGCTCTAGTCTATTGCGTATTAAATTTACTATTATAACTTGGGAAAATGCCTAAATTAAAAATAGTGCTCGGCACAAACTCATCCTGAAAGTTACAGTATTATATCTACAACAGTCTTTAACTTATTGAAGTCCTATACATATGACTCACTCTGTATATATAATCTATTTTTTACATAGTAATATCCAAGATATTTCAGTGCGGTAATCGCCGACTCCAGGTTGCAAGTAGCAGTCAACTTCTTGAATATTGGTCTACAATTTCCAATGTAGTGTGCACCACTTAATTCCACTTATAATTTGCATGATTCTCTTTTGCAATAAGAATACTCTTCCTGCCTCTGTACACTTCTGCCTTTCTGATACTGTGGAAGCATCCAGAATACACTTTAAATTATACGTGCTAGGCCTCATACTTCATTTAGTCTCATCACAACATTATCGACGTTCTCCTCCCATTACAGATTTTCAGCAATATTTACTCCCAATAATTTGTAACATTTTGGCTCCGTGGCAGATATTGATTGTCAAAGCTCAATAGTGAGCTAAAGTTACGTTTTTCAACGTTGTAGAATTTTAGCACACATATTTTCTTTTGGTTTAAACTAGCTCATTTTTGGTGCACTATACTTTCATATAATTTAGGCCTTGTTGCGTTTTTTTATTGAACCATTTTTGTCTATCAAGAGGTGACACACATCGTCCGCGAACATCAAAATCTCCCCTGCCTGCACTGAAGTAGAAAGATCATTCTCAAAAAGCAGAAACAGGGATTCTCCTGTATGAATGTCCTTAGTCTTCTCAGGATTGCCTCAAGTAGACTTGTACGAAACAGGCAACTTGTATAGAATCTTGACTGGCTGGTAGACCAAGCTGCTCTCTGAGTCCTGAGTTGAATGATGTGAGGAATTTGGGAGTGAGGGGATGTAGATGCATGGAGGCTGGTAGTTCCGGAGTCTAAGGCTCACCATGGGCTTACAATAAGAATGCGCTTAAAGCTCCATACAATAAGAAGAGGAAGAAGATTACCTGGATTTTTGTAGGGTTGAAATATCAATTGGTGGTGATGAGCTGGAGGCTCTGAATGTGTCCTGTCGAGGTTCCATCCTTGGACAACTGTTCTTCTTGATATTCATCAATGACCTCAGGCTGAATGAAAGTGCTCTCTTTTTTGTGGATGACAGCACCCTTATTACTGAGGAAGTTGATGCAGATACAATAATCCAAACGTCTGCTCAACTGTTGGAGGTAGCTAGTGCCTGGATCAGACAGAACAAACTGTCATTAAATGTCAGAATGTCATAATTGTGCCCTGCACCATGAAGTGGAATCCACTAACTTCTGGAGATCACAGTGTCTTCTTTCTCTTTAGTTGCTGCGTTTCATGATGATTATCACCCAGACATGAGAGCATCACATTAACATCATATCTAACAGACTGTCAAGAGTTTTATATACTCAATGCACTAGTTATGAAGTCATATCTCTTGTGCTCTCTATTCACTAGTTACCAAGTCACGGCATATCATGGCCTCTTCCACAGCAATATCAGCTATGGTATTGTACTGCTTGTTGGTAGTCATGCAGAATGATCCTACTCTCTGAAAAATGTTCTCCACAACATAACTTATTCGCATCGGTTGGATCAATGTGCACCTATCTTCATAAAACTCAACATAACAGTCTACAGTCAATACCTATGTAGCTCCTTGCTACTGTTGAGAAGTAATTGGCTTACTTTCCAATATAAAGAGGTTGGATCCACAACCATATTACCTGATGTATATTGATATTGTTCTGCCTTGGACCATACTGGCTAAGTCCCACAGTACCTTCCCAGTTTCCCTGTTAATGCACTAATAAAGACCCTTAAGAGGATATGGGTCTTTATAGAGGATATGGGCAATTCTGTAAACAGAATAAAAAAGGTTCTAAGAGGGCGTTTCAGATTGAGTTTGTGAATGTACCTCTCTTCTCACGAAGTGAAAAGTTAATTCAGTGCTTTTTGAATTCTGAAGGATCTTCCCATCTTGACCTCAAGTAGATTGATTTTTACTCTTTACGGAATTCCAACAGCAATTGCTGTTCAAGGATTGATACTTTTTGAATTCTAAACCATCAGGAAAATGGCCAAAAAATAATGTTGAATAGAAGTTACCCCATCAAAGAAACGTTTCTCTTGAGCTATATTTCAAGAAGGTTCTAGGATCAAGCCCTATGAGTGACTAGACTATACATTCATTGAGACAACTCTGCAGTGACTGTGTTATAAAATTGAATCAATCATATGAGCATGCATGAGAAGATCACGATTGCGCACAATTTGGCAACGGGGATATTTTGTCCAAATCTCAACTTGTCTCATTCACATTATAGTGTATAATGTTTCTAAATTGAGGTAATATTCTTATCTATTCACATATTATTCACATGTTATCAGGTTCACATATTTTATTCAAATGTAAAACAATAATGAATATTTTTAGCTTGGCAATATTCTTCAAATGAATTTGTTTCTACAGGAATGTGGTTGCTGTTGTTCAGGAAGGTGATAAGCCAAGCATTCTTCTCTATGATCTTCAAACCTTGAAGAGGAAAAAGGTTTTGAATATACCGTATGAAACAACCGTTCGAAAGTTTGCCTCTGTGGCGTTCACATCAGACAATAAGTATGTGGTAGCTATTACAGCTAGTCCTGACTGGATGATGCTTTTCTTTTTATGGGAAAAGGGTAAAATTGAGACATCAACTAAAGCAAATAGTCCACCAGCTAATACAGGAGCCATAGTTCAGGTAAATTAGAACTGAAGAATCAATTTTTTTATTTAAATAGGTAATCCAAATTTAAAAATATACCCATATTCCATATTCTAAGATTTTATATAAAAAATTATGTTTATTGATGATGGATTGTTATCCATTTGCACTGAAATGCAATGTTGGAAAATGAAACTTTATAATATGAAAGAAAATTATTTTCCCAGGAAAATCAATTAAGTTGGATCGAAAAAAATATATCCTCAGTAAATAATTTTCTGTTAGGCCTAGACAAAAAAAATAACTTTCTTCACTCACTCATTCAATATTGCTGCTTAGTTGGTGAATAAAAATCCTCTCTCGGCTCTCATATAAAAGTGATGAATTGTGGAGTCCAGCACTATTTTACAATAATTCTTTATATTCACTACACCTGACTATTAACTCAATTTCTTAGCTTGTTCTTAGTAATATTATAAAATATGAAACCTATATGAATCACATTCATCCTCATATTTATTTATTCATTATACATCAATAGATACAATATAATTCCTAACTAATTTTGAATGATTGGGATGGAAATAACAGGCTTGAAGTCCAAAACTGTTGCTTTTCCTAATTTTGATAGAAGTAGTCCAAAAATAGGTTATGTCTGTAACTTCATAAGTTTTATCGAATTTTGAGTCCAAAATATATATGAACTAGGAATTTAGAATATTCTCAAAGTAGTGTAATAATACTTGGCCATGTGATTGGATTCCTATTATTCCATAAACAATTCACTTATTAAAAGTAGTCCATTCACGAGAATAGGTTTGATAGTGAGTATGCCAAATGCCTAGTTGGTTAGTGAAAAATAGATTGTTTGAGAAACAGAGCGTGTGTGCACTTTTCTTTTCCCCTTACCACTACAGAAAACTGCAACTGGTATCAGTTATCTGATACTAGATATCTGCAGTATACAGATTTCCCTGTACCACTCATTAATACATTCTCATCTGACATACGGACTTGCTATCTATGGAAGTACAACCAAGAGTAACCTTGATAAGATCACGACAAAAAAGAGCTCTCAGAATAATAATGAAGTTAAAAAGATTAGACTCTGTAAAACTTGTTTTTCCACAGTTTGGAATCTTAACAATCTATGAGCAATATATTTTTGACGTATTCATGTACTTTAAAAAATACTCGTCATCAGGATCAAGAAACGAAACACATGGCTACAACACCAGATTTGGAAGGATCGAGGAGAGGCATAGATTGGATTTCTTTAAGAGAAAATAACTTTTTATGGGGAGAAAATTTTTCAATATACTTCCTAGAGAGTTGAAGAAATAGAGGAGGTTGAATACCTTCACAAAAAATTAAAGGAATATTTGGTGGGACTATCCCTATACTCTTTGCAGGAGTATGTCAATTTGACTGTACGATTTTAGAATCTTGTTTTTTATCAAAATTGTTGACTTCTGTATGTGTAAAGGATGATTTTGTGACGATATTAAATTCTTGTTGTAATTTGACACTGTTCAGATGTATTTTGTGCATTTTGATGAATAAAGAAATTTTCAATTCAATTCAACTTTGAACATAATATTCTCGTAACTGAAGGGAATAACATACCTTGTATGCTCGTAACATACCAGGAGATTGTGTAAAATTTACTATTTGATGCTTTGTTATATTGCAATCTTATTTATATATGTTATATTGTTTACTGTTGATTGTGTAAAATGTACAATTTAATGTTCTGTGAATCAATTAGAGTAATGTTTTTGCTTGGATCGTCAGGTGGCTCCTAATCTTACCGACAACACAGTGGTCTCGCTGGTGGGTCCGGGCATTTTCAGACTGCTGGCGGTGTCCGACATGGTGTGGCGGCAATACGGATTCCAGAAGGCGGACACAATGCCCTTCTCCACCGTCTGCTGGCTCACTCCCGAGCGCGTGGTGGCCGGCACTCGAGATGGCCGCCTCGTGTTCGTCGAATTCGGCGACTTACGCGCTCTCTACCGGGCGCTGGAGGCGACAATCATCGACGTCAAAGTTAAAGACGAGTTAGTCACTTCCCTCCTCTATCCTCTACAAGCATGAATTATTATGAATATTCACTTGTACCCTTCTTTAATATTTCTTTTATATCAAGGGAACTTGTTATTATTTTCAATGATAACAAATCATAATTACGTTAATAATGTAGAATTTAATATTGATTATTGGTGTAATATCATTTTAAGGCTAGCGGCTAAAAAACAAATATTGGTGATATCCAAAATATCTTAAATATCCACTGGTAATATTTTTCAAAGTTTTTCTATTTGAAAAATTTAAACTTAAGGCGCTCATGTCTCAAAAAGTAATAATCGGTAAAAATTGCAGAGAAAATATTTTTGATAACTTGATAGTATACAAATTGAAAAACTTTGAAAACTATCACCAGTGGAAAGTTTTTTAGCCTCTCGCTCAGCTTTCAGACAGATTTCCACTCACCAGTATCAGTATCCACTTTCCAGTATCATTCTCCAACTTCAGACCAATTTCTCTTCTCGTAACTATGTCAAAATTATTGAAAAATGTGTCAAGAAACAATTATCTAAGTACCTCTCCGTGAATAATTTAATTTCTAAAAACCAATATGGGTTTCAAGAGTCCAGGAATACTTCCGACGTCCTTTTTGACTTGACCCGGTTTATATCAAATAACATAAAAATAAAAAATAAAATTTCAATTACATTTTTAGACTTGGCCAAGGCCTTTGATTCGGTTGATAGAGATAAACTAATCACCAAACTCGAGAATATTGGAATAAAAGATGATTCACTGAAATGGTTTAAAAGTTATTTCAACAATCGACAGCAGTATGTTTCCATTGATGGCACAATTAGCGAACAGAACCTGTTGAATATGGTGTGGTCCAAGGAAGTACCATTGGGCCATTACTATTCCTTATTTATATAAATAATCGTTCAAAGTTACAAATCAATGGAAAACTGTTCTTATTCGCGGACGACACAGTATTGGTGTCAACTGGAGGCACTTGGGAGAGGACCTATTGCAGTGCAACAATAGATCTTGCCAAAATAAAAAGTTGGTTCGACTACAACTGTCTAACGGTTAATGTCACCAAAACTAAATTTATGCCAATTGTAACAAGAAACCAGGCTGACCCTGGCCCAATAATGTTAAAAATGCACTCTTGTGGAAACGCAAGGATGCAGGATTGTGACTGTAGTACCATTGAACGAGTTGATAGTTACAGATACTTGGGTGTTATAATTGATTACAAGTTGAGTTGGGGGCAACATGTTCAGTGTGTCAAAAGTAGGCTCAGGAAATTATTATTCGCCTTCTCTGAGCTTAGCCAGGTGATGGGTGTGGATCAGTGTAGGAAAGTATTTTTCGCCTATGCTCAGTCGCTGATCCAGTATGGTATCCTGGCTTGGGGGAGTGTTTCCTCTACACTCTTGGAACCACTGGCAGTCACACAGATAGCAATTATTAAAACAATCTTGAAAAAAGGCCATAGATATCCGACTAGCTTGCATTTTTCAGAATTCCCGGTTCTAGATATCAGACAGATCTTCTCCAAAACATTATTAATTCACTTGCAAAAATACAAAGATCCAGATCTTAAAAATACCCAGATCTTAGGTGAAACAAATTTAAATTTCCGGTATGAAACTCGCCACAGGACCAACTATAATTATGATGTTCCACAACCGACACTTGGGTCAGATCTGTCAAATTCATTTTACCTGGCTCACATTTTAAATAGAAACTTGCCGAATGAAATAAGAGAGGCGGAGGTGTATAGTCTAGCCGTTTACCGAAGGGGTGTGGACAGGTGGCTGTATCACATTGGCTGGGAGGCAGCCGAGCTCTGCTCCGCTCACGTTATATACGATAACTATCAGAAAGCAAGAACTATCAAAGAATTAAGAATTTATCATATTGATTTTTTTCCCTCTATCAATTCATTACATTATAAAATAGATACATGACGTGGACTCACGGCCTCCTTCATTCCCTGGGATTTATTGGCCTGCACAAGAAATAAAATCAATCCTAAGTTTAGTTAATATTTTTCTTTTTATCTTTTATTTTCTAATCAAGTATTATTTCTTATTCTACTATTATTTGAATTTGTATTTAATCCATTATTATCATTATTATATTCTGAAGCTTATCTTTTCTATTATAATTATTTTATGTAGTGACTGCTTATGTTGTCTGTGGAACTCTCCTCCACACGCAGAAGTATAGTCTTTGTGGAGGAATTCCGTAATATTGAGTTTTTCACTGTAAATGTTTCACTGTAAATACTTGAAGGAATAAAAAATATTTGAATTTGAAGTGTCCGTAACAGTAAGAAAATTATTCCCCGATTCCTAACTAGCCTATTCATTCTCGCTCGGTGCGAATAGTCCCATCTGAACTCATGGGAATAATATCTTCATTGATGGGCACAAACACTGATAGGCCTACTGATATGTGGTAACCCAGCTTCAATTCTTCACTTCAGTGTTCAAGCCTTTTGAAGCTGAGTTATGCATAAAATGTGGGTTCTATACACCACAGTTCTATTGATACAAGATCAGCTCTGAGCTCTATTTCACAACTGTATTCAAATAGCTCTCAAAGTTTGTCAATAATAACATTAATAAGGATGAATTGTAACCAACTAGTGTTACTTTTACAGATCAGCAGGAGCAGGGCAGATAGTGGCAGGACAGAGCCTGTTGCAAGTAGGTTCCAAGGGTGAGGAAGGTTCCAACGAATTTGAAGTCCGTTGTCTCACTGCTTTCTCGCGTGGATTCTGCTACACCTGCACGTCAGGAATTGTCATCCTATTTGAAAAGGAATCCAATTCCAGGTAAATATTTACCACATTCCTCCCACATCGACCATAACTCAACTGTATTGAAACAGTCTAAACTATGAAAATGAAATATACTATACATATTGTACAGTATAATGCATAGTATATTATACATGTATATTTTATTGTATATTTATAACTAAATATACTATATACGAGGGTGAATCAAATGAAAACCTTAAGGGCCGGTTTCCGAGCTCGGGATTTTGCTAAGTCCTAGACTTTAAACAGCTGGAGTCAGAAAATTGGTTTTCCAAAACGGGGCGTAGTCGCAGTCATTGTAATAGTCACGTTTCAATTAAATTTCGAAAAACTAGAAAATTGAACACAAAATAAAATAAAGAGAGAATAGTGTGAAGTTTCAGCTATTTTGAATTATTTAGGAATGTCTAATTTCGTCAAGGAAAAACGTTTCCAATTATATAAATGAGAAAATAAGAACTACGACTACTGTTATAAAAGCTGCGACTACGCCCCGTTTTGGAAAGCCAATTTTCTGACTCCAGCTGTTTAAAGTCTAGGACTTTAGGACTTCCGAGCTCGGAAACCGGCCCTAAAAGTGTTATATATTATTTATTTTGACAACTAAGTGAAACCTACATTTATCATTTTGTGAGATAGTCTGTTTGAAGTGTTATGCAAGTGTTGGAAGCGCATGGATACCACGTTTGGTTGTGCCTGTGCCTGTAGCCACTCGTGCCTGTGCCTGTAGCCACTCGTGCCTGTGCCTGTAGCCACTCGTGCACCGCGGTTTTCACTTCTTCATCACTATGGAATTGCTTGCCTTTCATTGCATCTTTAAGCTCTCCGAACACATGAAAGTAACGGGGGGCGAGGTCAGGAGAAGAAGGTGGGTGGATGAGGCATTCAAATTTGATATCCTGGATAGTTTGAACGGAGAGACGGGCTGTATGTGGTCGGGCGTTGCCATGCTGTAACAACACACCTGAAGTGACAAGTCCTCGCCGTTTACTCCTGATTGCTGGCCGAAGTTGATTTTTTTAAAGATTTGAATGAGAATTAATGTTTACTGTCATTTCCCTGTCAATGCAGTGCTCCAAAATTACTCCGTTCACATAGCAGAAGAGAGTCAGAAAGAGTTTTCCTGCAGATCGCTGAGTTCAGATTTTGATTCACCCTCGTATTATTCAACTATCACAGATTCAGCATTGAAATCGTTCAAAAGCATCATATCTCATTCTTCTTCTACAGTTACAGGAAGAGAAATGTTTTCCGGATTGTAGCAAAGGACGTGAGAGATTGTTCAAGCAAAGAAATGAATGAGATACACAACCTCTCGATCAGTCCAAATGAAGAGAAGCTATTATGCACAACCAAAAGAATGCAAATCTATTTTGTTCAATTGTGGGGACAAGATATAGCTCAGGTTGCTCATTTTCTCACGTGTATCAAGTAGTTCAGTTTCACGCTTGTTCAATATGTGTAAATTCTCTTTATTTGCAATAGGCCTTTTCAAATTCAATCATTCTACAATCACCAGTAATGAAAGATAGCACTAGTGAAAGAAGTAAATAGTATACTCAACCCTCACTCCTAATGCCGTCACAAAGTGCCGTTTGTATGTGCCAGTTTGAACGGGATTTCTGATTAAACTGGATTAAATCGATATTAGGATCGGTTACACAAAAGTTATGTTTTAATCAAGATCCAATCAGAGAAAACGTTTTTGAAAAGGGTTCTTCTCTGATTGGCTCTCGTGGCATTTAATCACTTTTAAAATTTAACAGGATATTGTGCAAACAATCTTAAGTCTCGTTTGTTATAATGTGGTTGATTTTCAGTCAAACCACCAGCTGATCCAATTTCGTTCAAGCTTTCACTGTGCGAACGGCCCATAATAGAGTAGATTATATTTGCCTCATATACACCAATTTTACAATCACCAGTAAAGAAAGAAAGTAATAGTGAAAAAGTAAATAGTACACCCCTACACATAAGTATAGCATATAATTTGCATTATACAATAGACACTAACAGTGACTTCACTTTTGTTTCTGAAATTTTCACTTGAAGTTGACCTTTGTTGTAAAGCAATTACAATCTCTCTATTACACCTTGACTTTCTATTTTTTTAAATTTTGTTTGCTTATCATGTTGAATAATTTTCCTTTATTCCATCAACCTAGACAACAATTTTTTCAAGACCCTTTTGGTATGTGCACAGCTTTTCTGTATAAGCTTTGTAAGATTCGAAATATAGAATTATTCAGGTTAAATTGCTATTTTCAAAAGCTTAACATTCCCTCTGACTTGTTGGTGAATCGTAACAAACACAATGAGCAGTAATTGTGGGTGTATACACACAGACACACAGAGAGTGGTCAGGCGTTCCTAGTTCCAGCGGTCTTGAGCCTAGTTTCTTTCTAGGACACATATCAAATCTAATGGACCAGTACATCTACAGGCTCAATGGTCCATTATATTAATAAGTGTGCTAGATACCGGGGTTTCAAAAGTTACTTTACAACTTTGATGAACCATAAAAAATATTCAAAAAGGATACAGAGCTGTACTTAGTGTTGTTAGAAAGATAAACAAACACCTCAAGTTTTTATCAGAATAGTTAAAAGTACGAAATCGTGCCATAACAAGCACTGTCTTCAGTTATATCAAAACTCCACTGGACCCAAGAGTGCTACAACACCCTTTCTTCATTCAATATGAAAAAACGTAGGGATAGTGTATCTGGATCAATTGCAACAGTTTTCGACTGCAAATATCGATAAGAATGACTATCAACGAAATTCTCACTCACCGCAAGATGGTACACATCACTATCTAACTACATCCAGGCACGCTTGGGTACAAAGGTAAAAGCCATTTCAATTCAACTTGTTATGGCGCAATTTCACACAATCAGACTATTCTAATAAAAACGTGAAGGGTTTTCCTTTAAAACAACACCAAAACCAGCTCTGTAGCCTATCTTGTTTTATTGAATTTATACGAGTTTTCAAAGTTGTAACGTACCTAACTTCTTGAAAATTCTTTAAAATACAGAGTGACCACGAGAAACATTTACATTCTAGAAATATAAAAAACAATATTATTTTTTCAAGATACTATTTATTCAACTTGAGTGAAATAGTTGTGAGTATATGCCATTATTCAATTTTCGTAGAGAATATTAGGTCAGGAAGGCAGGTCCTTCTTCCCTGAGGCAATTTTCTATTCTGTTGAGGAAGCTCTTCCTCACTCGCCCCAGTATACTCTCAGTGATCAATGCCACCTCAGTAAGTATCGCCTCCTTCAAGTCATCTAAAGTGATCTTTATTCGTGGAGACATTTGGAAAAGCAAGTTTATCAACATAAACCCCGTGACATAATATTCTCTACGAAAAGTAAATGGCATGAATATATACTCACAACTATTTTAATCAAGTTGAATTGTACCTTGATTTTTTTCCAGAATAAAAATGTGTCTCGTGGTCACTCTGTATATGGAATCCATCTATATCCTCTTAAGACTGCTTTGGCCGCTGACCGCTCTTTAGGTGAACATACTCTTAGATAGTAAATATAATTCAATTATTATTAATGAATAATTATTATTAAACAAAAATCCCAATTAAATGCTTATTTCCATCTGTATTATAATTCTATTGGAGGTTTAACTGGGTGAGGGGCTACACTCTAACTTCTCCCTTCAATCAATCAATCCTGCCTTGATTATAATCGAATCCACATCAAATAAAAATATATAGTATACATTTCATAGAATAATAAATTGGAAATGGGTCAGTTTTGGGCATGAGCCTGTTGTGCCTTTCTTCATGTCAATTATTTGTATACAATGTTATAAATAAATGATTATCCAATGCACCTTTTGAATAAATTTATTAATTTCCTTATTTATACTTTGAATCATCCATTTATTTATTTAGTTGAATGAGTATATCTCGGTTTCAGTGTGAGGAAATCAGCTTTGAACTGATGGGCGAGGGCCTGCACCATGGCCCCATCACAGGCGTGTCACTGTGTGCGTGGAAGCAGGAGGCGATGACTTGTGGCTGGCTCGACCGAACTGTCTGCGTCTGGGACTACGTCAACGAAACTGTTCTCCTCAACAAAGTCTACCAGGAAGACGTCTACTGTATAACACTGCATCCCACTGGTCAGTACAATAATATTTTCGATGCGCTATTGAGATGTACAATATTAATCAACGGCTTCTCAGCATTAATATTAATAGGAAAATATTAAGTTTATACATATAGAAGCCGTATTCTACGGTTGAAATAAGTGAACTATTTGGCTTCCCGCCGATCATGCAAACCTATGTGACTGGAGGTATATGGTATACTATAATAACAATATATTATTTGTACATACATAGCCTTTAGTTAGATTGTATAATTTGTGTTACTGTTCTCCAAACCTTATTTTCTACTTGTAATTTGTGAGTTTGAAATTTCAAATAATATGACTGACCATTTAAAAATGACGTTATAAGAAATGGCTCATGTCAATTAATTAATTTATATTTATATCAGCTCAAGTGACTAATAGCATAGGGAAAATATAGCATGAGAAGATATCCGTTGTTCATGTCTCAAGCTGATTTTTTTGTTAACTCAAGCCGATCACTGTCGACTAATGTCTATTATTACTGTTTTGGCGGAGTGAGAGTGTAATGACGGCACAGTATATCTAGCGTCACATAGCTTCACGAAAAAATTTCTAGGATTATCGGCTCGAGTTAACAGTGAAATTTGGAACATAAACGCCCTATACCATGGGATATCTTCTTAAGCTATCTTTTCTCTATGTTAATATATAGCTGATAAAGAAATCTTTGTCCTATTGAATAAATTCAGTCACAGGGGTTGCATGAGGGAGTCACAATTTCATACAATTTGCAACGCCGATATTTGTTCGACTGGTGAACCCCAAAATATTCTATCCATACTTCAAGTATCCCTTTTCTTTCATTGATGTGTCTTTTATTGTTATATTGTTATGTGGAAGTCGTAATTCTGATAATAGGAATATAATATATACTGTGTAATTCCAGTCTAGACCGATATGATTTGTAATTGTATTAAATAGATAATTGAATAATATTTTCTCTATCAAAATATTTCTCTATAAATAATATTATTTATATTTTGTATCGAACAAAAATCATTATTTTGAAAATCTAAGAGAGCAGACTTTTTTTGAAACTAATAAAGAAGACTCACTTAACTGATCACGGTATAAAAATTCCATGACAAAATGGAATCTTCGGTCTACTATTGAATTTTAGGTTCAGGGGTTCCATGATTCGGTATAGGATGGGTATAGGACTATGAAGTTATAGAGTCTGTCTTGAAAATGAGTGAATATTATCGTTCAATTATTTTCATACGGCTACTTGAACGTGCTAATGCAAGGAATCACTAGCACCCTTATTATTCCATTACCGACACGACTAGTTTTGGGTATTAATCTCATTCGCAAGTGTCAAAATGAATTATTATTCTGCAGTAATGAAATTTCAATATTGGTAATCATAATAGACATAGACAAATTCATGGATCCACACAAATCAATAATAGGAATTATGTAAGCAATCTTGATAACAATTGTGTTGTATTTTGAAGGTTTGTATGCAGTGCTGGGATTCTCGGATAAGCTGAGATTTCTTCTAGTGCTAATCGACGACCTGCACGTGATTCGTGAATTTCCGATCCGCTGCTGCAACGAGGCACAGTTCAGCCGCAGTGGTCACATGTTTGCCGCCATGAACGTCTACAACATCCACGTTTACTCATCCATCACTTTCCAGCTCATCTACACTCTCAAGGGTCACAACAATAAGGTCACCTCTAATGCATTTTAAATAACATTTATCTGCGGCCATGTTATAATGTAAACATTACAATATCAATCTCATAGCAGGATTAATTTTGCAATGGTTTTTCAATACTTTACTATAATGTTAACATTATAACACGGTTTCTCATGCTAGTGACATCAACAGTAAAACACGGCTTCTGATGTAATGCCAGCTGAGCTTTAGTGTTTACAAGTTTGTGTTTCTTGAATGCTTCCAAATTTTCTTAAATAAATCAATATTATTAGTTTAAAGTGGTAATTGAGTGGAATATTTCCAATCAATTTATTAATTCAAGCCATCTAAATTCAAAATTTATAGTTTTCATTTTTATTTTGAACTAAAATTTTATAAAAATTGTACACGTGAAATTCTAGCCTTATCTTGGACTTTGTCACCTATAAATTTGGAAGAAAATTGGACAAGGGCTACCTTATTATTTTATCCACCAATGTTATTACATTAGTGTAATTTGCATTGTAAATAAATAAATGCTAGCAGCCGGTTTCAGTAAATCAAGTTTTTAGTACCGTATGTCAAGTATTCAATTCGTCAAATTCTCAGTTTATTAAGTTTTCAATTCGTCAAGATCTCAGTTTATCAAGTATTCAGTACGTAGAATTTTCATTGCGTCAAGTTTTCAATTTGACTTGTTCCCCGTATTTAAAGTTTACTATCCACTCTCTCACTCTCTCTCTCTCTCTCCTCTCTCTCTCTCTCTCTCTCTCTCTGAGTAGTTTTTCACCTATTGTTATTTCAATCTTTTCATCATAGAGACTAGTTGGTTAATGTCTAATCTTACAACAAGTGTGTCAGCAATGCGATACTTTTCTTTAGAGGTCGTAAATAAAATAGTGTGTACAACAATTTTATATGGTATTGTGACAATACATTTCGTAAGCGGGCTGGCATAGCTCGAATTGATAGATAGTGAGCGACTATCGATAAGATAAGGTGCCAGCCAGCTATTATTCCAACTCAAGCAGCTTTAATATAATAAAGATTCTCTCTCAATTATGTGATATTATAAATGTGAATGTCTATGTAGAATTATATTTTCAATAATTATTATATCCTCTTTCGGAAAAGTGTTTTTTTATGTTCCCCTCTGATCCATGATTTTATATTGTTTTGTGGAGACTATTGTTTCTATCTTTGTCAATTGAGGGTACCCTCACTTCCATAACTTTGGGGAAGTATCGGCCTTATCTCTCGTTGTAACGGTACTCTTTCCCGGCAACTTGGGAGGAGCCCGGTTGTTTTTCATTCTCCTCTCTCGTTGTCGATTGAAGTGTGCGGTTGAACTTGGCTGTGACGAATTATCGTGATGCATTAGAAAATTAAGCCGTGATGTATTACGTGCGGTGTGAAAAGACTGATTCCAAAAGCCTGAAGTACCTGCTCTACCGACTGAGGCATATCTATCCAGGGACCAAAAGCTTAAAAGCCGGTGAGTCCGCTCCTTAATTAAAATATAAGTTACAAAAATGACCCTTAGGTCGAGTCAGGTTCCACAGTATTTAGGCCTGAAGCACTCGTGAGATGTTTAAGACACGCGTTCGCTCGCATCTTAACTCTACATCCAACTCATGCGTTAAACACCTTTTCTATAAAACTGTTGTATAAACTACTATTATCGTTGAATAAGATAATCTCAACAACATGTGTTATTTGTCGTCGTGATTGCAGCCAAATGGGCTGAAAGCTCAGAAGTCCTGAGTTCGAAACCATTTTTACCCCTGGAGACTTTACTCCAATCTCTCTGTAAGTTACCAAATAGGTTCCCAAGTGGTTTATTTCTGGCTTCATAGCGTAGAGGTCCTGGGTTTGATCCCTTTTTTGACCTAGAGCTTTTCTCGGATCACTCCTATATTTTGAATGTACACGGTGAGGCCTTAGTTTCCCGCCGTCCAAGAATAATGAATTTATTCAGGTGAAACCTGGACAACTCTGACAAGCGTTCCAACCAATAAGCTCACTCGATATTATTATTTGTTGGCAAAAATGGAGCATTATTGAAATGACATAATCAAGTAAAAATATGTACCTACTCTGGGAAGAGGTTCATCTTGATTATCGTCAAGCCAGTGCTCTGAATCAGTAGACATAAGGTAGGATTGTAGCTTTTAACAAAAAGATTGTAAATTTTAACAAAAAGATATCATTTTATATACTTTTTCAAGAATTGGCACATACATTAATGTGTCCAATATTTGCCGATATATGAAGATACAACGCTATAATGTTGACCGATTGAAGTGAGGTCTAAGATTCAAGTCGACGGTTTCGCATTTCTCTTCATGTATACATACATGCGACCATGTTTGTTCTATTCGTTTCAATGTCCGAATAGGAGGTGTATGTATGTTTGTTCCGCATTTAAGTCGAAACGTGGCAATAGATTTTCATGAAATTTAACAGGAATATTTTTTTCGATGTATATGTAAGGTTTCTTGAAATTTTGCATTTCAAGGATAATATGAAATGAAAAGGAGTTTCCTTCTGAAACTCCGGGTGAAATATTACCGTAAAAATCAGACTATAGAATTATTCATAATAAATCAGCTGTCGAGTGTATTATTAATTGCAATGTCGCTTGCGATCAATAACTCAAAGGCCCGGTTGCACAAAAGCCGGTTAAATTTTAACCGTGATTAATTCTACGAGGACCAATCAGAGAAGGCATTTTTGAAAATACAGCTTTTCTGATTGGTTCTCGCGGAATTAACCACGATTAAAATTTAACCGTCTTTTGTGCAACCGGCAGAAATTATCATAGTACTTCCTCTCGACCTTTCTCTGCTTTCAACTCGAGCTGACCAGTTGCCAGTATGTCTTGTAGGAAATTAGCTTTTGGTGAAAGTAGTTGTTTACAACAGATGATTCGTATTGTCGATACGCAAACCCAAACAGTCATTAGCGGTTTTCACACCGATATCTCGCCGACACGACAGGACAGGACATAATTTACTCTGATGGAGTCAGTCTTAGAGGAGGCTATGGTTTACAACTGCGAACTGGTCTACCGTTCACAGAACTACTAGTAATATTATCTTCATCAATTAGCATAGTATTTCATTTCGTTCAATAAATAGTTTCTCGAAAGAGAATAGGAGGTGAAAAGTTATGGACCTTGGGGCGCCAAAATGCCAAATCCGACCCAGCCAATTTCTTCATATTCGTGCGGACACGATACCCTAAATGTCCTTGTTGGCTGATTAGGTTAACGTACTGATAAATCGGCCAATCGGAGGACATTGTGAACATTTTGTCGTGACGCCCAGAGATCGGCTTGTGTGAAAAAAGTTTGTAAAAGTGATAACTTATTTCAACTATCTATAATTATTGCCGAAATAATAAAATGCCAGTTCACAAAGTGTTTATTCACAGTGAATCACTTGATGTAGTTATTCATTTCCCACTCTGTAAGTTTTGTGAATCGGTCTTGCTGCTCCAAGATCCACTCTCCACACTCATAGTTTTTTCATCGTCTCTCGGCTCCCTGAACAAACTACAGTTTTTATATGTATTTCCTGTTCCTTGGCCTGTATACAGTATTATGAATTTTATATTTATTCCAAGCAAGAAAAGTCTTTATGAAAAATATTACTGTGGCAATGCAATTTTTTATGGTAATGGGATAAGCTTTCCATTGGGTGATGATTGGGATGATGAACAGGCATTTTTATAATCCTAGCTCTTTCCTTGCTTTTCTTATTTCTCTTTTTTCACTATTTTATGACTGTTTTTTGCTACATTTTGTTGAAATTAAGTAGGCCTATCATTAATATACCATTAAACCAACTTACAACAAAGTTCTGTAGCTGCATAAAAACTCCCACTTCATAATATCATAGAAATGTCCATGAATTTTCATTGGAAAATGTATTTCCCTGTTCACAGACAGCAAAAGAAGTGGACATCAGGCAAACACAGCTCGACTGCATTGTTCTGTCTCGCTCTGATCAAATGATGTTTGTTGCTGGGGACAATGGATCAGTGCTATCTGTCAGGTTTCCGTGGGTTCATCCGCCAGAGTATCAGAATTTTCAAATGCATAATCATCGAATTTTGAAGGTATTGATTTCTCTGTCCAGCTATAATCTGATCCTTCAATCTAGTTATTAAAGAACAGTAGTGAGAACCTTTCATTATCTCAAAGTTTACATAGAAATTCCACAAGAAGTCAAACTGAAGTAATCATACTATGATTCTAGAATAGAATAAATAAATTATGGAGAGCATGAAGATGCAAAGGAACTTATTAATTTATAAAAAAAAATCCGTATAGATAAAATGCATTACTAACTTAGTAAGAAATCTGATAGGTACTACTGCAATTTGGAATCAAATGTGAACAAGAGTACTTAAAGAATAGTGTCTGTAATGATTAATTGAATTTCGAATAATGATTTGATAAAAATATCAAAACAGATTCGTTGTCTTAATCAAATGTGACATCAATCATCATTACGTTAATCTTTATTACAACCTAGCATTTTCATTTTGATCATTGAAGAATATTCTTCATCGTAGACTTGATAGTTACATCGATTTACACACAAATCATCTTCGGCTTCCTCACTATGGGGGAAACCATAAGTTACAGATCAGTCATCGAAGAAATTAGCCTAATCCTCTTATTAACCGGAGTATGACCTCATGATCTCCTAAATGCAATTTTTATAGCCCTCCTTGGGTCTTGTCAATATAGAATCTATTTTAAGTTGATATTTTGTATGTAATGTCTTAGAAGTCGTCGAGTAAATGTGTCAGGGATAAGTGTAAAGATATCTTATAAATTAAAGACCCTGGAAACTATTTTTCTATCAATATGAAAATGAAAAAATCTTTATTTTGGGGAGTTAGGGCTCCTAAGTCCTCTGCACCACTCAACCTCGGAGTGTGTTTTTTTTTCAAAATATTCTCTTTCTTATGGATTCATTCTAGAATAGGAAATATCAAATGAATAGATCTAAGTTCAGAGGTAATAGTAAGAAATCAATGTTTCATCCTCCAAACAATACAATAATTTTCAATACCATAAAATATGATATATAAATGACGAATTAAATATGATAATTATCTTGTTTTGAGTTTTATCGTTTGAACTATTCCAATGTTGCTTTGTCGGTTAGAGAAAAGAAGGCTTTTCCCTCATTATCATTTCATTTTTCATCATTACGTTATTATTTCGTGTTGAATGAGAAATCTTATTTCTTGTCCGCAGATGAAATTGACTTATGACGATAAAATGCTGATAACGACTAGCACGGATGGCACCATGTGCTTGTGGAAGGTGACCGCGGTCGAGGGCAAAACCATCAACATGGACCCGAACTTCACCTTCTCCAACGAGATTCTGATCAGCAAGGACGACTTGCAGGACAAGATAAGAGCCATCAAGGACCAGACGCTGCGCATCAAGCAGCTGGACACTGAGCATGCGTACCAGACCCGGCAGATGCAGACTGCTCACAAGGATGAGGTGGATGAGTTGCAGTCGGCCTATCTCACTACCATTGAACAGCTCAAAGACAAAAATCAGGTCATTAAAACATCACTTATCATCATAGGACCGAATAGATTGCTATTTTCCACTTCTGAGAGTTTCTCTGTTCTTATTATGAGACCTAATCATTAAGATATGATTAACATACTCGATTATTATCGGACGGATTCATCTGAGTAGTTCAAAATTGTGATTATTCATTCATTTGATTTGTTAGTATTCTTAATATTAAGTATGTATAATTCCAAGTTAACTTCATAGTCCAGTCAAGGGAAGGTTATAGAGGGAATAGTTTGACTTCCACCCCGCAGTCCTGTAGGTTAGTCCCAGGGTAGTAAGGAGGTGAACATATAAAAAGTCTCAACCCCTACCTCCTGTGCTAAAGGGGGTGGGGGTGGTTTAAAAGCTCAATGGTGGTACCTTTTTTGGTTTCTTGCATATAAGTTAACTCGAAAGGTACAGACATATTGTTCTATACAAAATTAAAGCTTACATAATTCCCTACAATATTCATTCTCAAGTTCAATATTATACAGTTTCGAGTTATATGTGAAAAAAACAAATTGTACCTTTGAACCACCCCCACCTCCTTAGCACAGGGTGTAGGGGTTGGGACTCATTATATGTGTTCACCTGCTTACTACACTAAACAGAACTGCGAGGTAAAAAAGTTGTCTCCCAAACCTTTCCTTCTATACCCTTTTTTGAGCATTCATTGCCTGGACTAAAAATTATTTTTTCAGGATATGGAGACAGAGCACACAATTGAAATAAACAAGATAAACAGACAAATAGCCGACACCAAACTGGAGAATGAACAAGAAGTTGAAAAGCTCGAATCTAGTTACAATGCAAAGCTGATTGTTGAATACGATAAGTATTCTAAGCTTGAAGGCTTATTTGAATCAACGCAACAGAAGTGCAACAAGTACTGTAATATATATTACATTAGTTTTTAGAAACGTATGTCTAGACTGTAAATAGTTTTTCTGTACAGAATAATAATTGAAGTAAAGTGGATATTTTCAATTGAATTAATTTCAAGTCAAATTGAATTGAAAGAATAGTGTTATATACAAAGAAAAAGAGAAAATAATTTCAATATGGTGCTGAATAATTGTTGGTACGCAAAATTGAGTGTTAATTATTAAGATTATATTCCCAAATCAAAGTCATATTCTTGCTTAATTTGAGTGAGCTTCTCTTAACCGTTTTCGTGTGTAGAAAACATATATTATGTTGACCGTGAAGTAGATCCCGGCCTTCATTAGTGACTATGATTCACTCCAATCACTTTACTTATTGATCAATTTGATTGAATCGCTATTATTGACCGTTGATATTAAATTGTAGTTCTGTTCAATACTGTAGTACTAGAGTTGGAGGTAACTATTGAGTAGCTAATTTTGAATAAGAAGTAGTTTGAATTATTAAAGTTCCCTATGAATCGTTTGCAGAAATTACGAAGATCTGCTTGAATCAAAACGGCTGGCTCTAGAAGAGATTTCGACCAGTTATGAGAAGAAGTTGGATGAAAAACGAATGCAAATAAAAAAGGTCGGGAAATCATGAAAACTATGTAAGATGTATTTGAATAATTAGAGCTAATTTAGAAAAAATAGATTTATGAAAGATACCGGTCTCCAAGAACACCAAACTGTATATTTTTACAATAATCAGTATAGTTGCCCTGAAAACGAAATCAAGAGTAGTAGCAAAATTACCACTTATAAGAAATCACTTATAAGAAAATAATAGGAGATTCCCTAAAAATCTCAACCATAAATTTGATAGTGGAAAGAATGACAAATATGCATCTATTATACAGAGTGTCCCACCAAGGTTGTAACAGCCGTTGACCATAGATTCTACTCGACATTTCTGACAAAAAATGTTGACAGTAAACTTTTCTCCTATCGACCTTAGTTTTCGAGATATAACGATTTTTCGATATTTTCAGAATATATCCACTTCTGGTTATTAAGTTCTCAATAACTCGAAAACTACTGGTCGAATTTCAAGGGTATTGTTGAAAAGAGAAAAACATTTCAAACAAGATTGATATAATTTTATCTGTTGTTAGATATTTTGTAGTTTTTTATTAGGGCTTAAACTTGAAATAATGCTATTCTTTAATAATTCAAAGTCAAATTTCAAAGCGATTTTCTCCGGGTAATTATAGTGGTTTCAATATTTCAATAACTTCTCCATTTCATAAGCTTTCGAATGAGTATAAATTCGAAAAGGTTGAGTTCCATGATAAAGTATTCAAAACTGCTAATATCTGGAATGAACACCTTCAAAATGAGGAAATTCACAAACAGCATGCATCAAGAGGTGATCTTAAGGGTGAAATCACCTGATTATTGCATTATTTTCTATAGCCTAAATGCTATTTAAAATATTAATCATACACTTTTACAAGATCCAACAAAATTTATTTAAATAGAATTATAATTCAAAGTAGTTGAATAACACAATTAAAAAAACTGATGGGAATCATTCAGATGGTAATCAAGTTACATATCATGCTCACTGCTTAAAGGAATTCAAAATAGCCTCCATATTTATGTTTATGCAACTTCTGTTGCCGTTCATGAAGCTTCGAGTTGCCGTCTCACTTCGTTGGGCCATGTCTTCATTACTTTAAACGCCAATCGAATTCTGAGAATCAGTTCCTCCCTGGTCTCTACAGGTTCTCTATAAACATTACTTTTCACAACCCCCCAAAAGTAGAAGTCTATTGGAGTGTCTCTACAGGTTCTCTATAAACATTACTTTTCACAACCCCCCAAAAGTAGAAGTCTATTGGAGTAAGATCAGGTGTGCGTGGTGGCCAACTTACGGGTCCACCTCGGCCAATCCACCGGCCAGCGTAATTGTTATCAAGCTACCCACGGACGTTTCTAGCATAATGAGGGAGGCAGCCATCCAACTGGAGCCACATAATCTGCCTCAAGTTGAGAGGCACATCTTCCATCAATTCGTGAAGCTCATTGACCAGAAAGTCCATAATAATTTCACCATTTATTCTTGCAGGGAAAATGAAAGGTCCATGTATGTTTATTGTGGAAATTTACAGCATCAGTTCATGTGAACGTACTTTTATCTGTGATCTGTCGATAAAATGTTTGAAACACAATCTTTTGCTAAGATCCAAAGGCAAAAATGCATCCAAGAAACAGTATCAGGTTCATTCAACTCTTGAACTGGGGTATCATAGAATGGTCGAAAGTTATTCTTCTTCAATATTTTTTGGAACTATCATTCTTGAAACATCCAACATCTTAGCTGCCCGCCGGATGCTGGAACGAGGATTCTGCTCGAAATACTTTAAAATAATATTCTCAAAAGCTTCAGAAATTTAGATGGGTCTCTCGTACCTTGAAATTGATCCTAGGCCCTTACCATCTTGACATCTGTCAATCTTAAAAACGTGTTATGAGATGGGTGTTTTCGGTCAGAAAAACGTCTTCTGTATACTCTCTTTGCCTCTCTTTTATTGCATCCACACTCTCCATACACCAATAACATGCTCAAATACTCAAACAAGGTTAATTTCATGATAATAAACGCGAACACTTCTCTACTAGCCAAAGTTGATACATATCAATTATGCCAATTAACTGGAAAGCACACTGAAAACTATACTGGAAATAGGCTGAAACATACACTACTTCTTGTTATGTTATTCAGGATTTATGGTACAGGAAAAATGCAAGTTATTAAAAAAGACATATCATGTTAAAATGTTGATTAAAACTTGTGGATATTGTCAGAGAGAAATCAGGTGATTTCACCCTTAAGATCACCACTTGATGCATGCTGTTTGTGAATTTCCTCATCATTTTGAAGGTGTTCATTCCAGATATTAGCAATTTTGAACACTTTATCATGGAACTTACCTTTTCAAATTCATACTCATTCAAAAGCTAAAGAATAACATTATTTCAAGTTAAAAAAACCTAATAAAAAACTACAAAATATCTAACAACAGATAAAATTATATCAATCTTGTTTGAAATGTTTTTCTCTTTCCAACAATACCCTTTAAATTGAAATTCGACCAGTAGTTTTCGAGTTATTGAGTATTTAATGACCGGAAGTAGGCATATTCTGAAAATATCGAAAAATCTATATATCTCGAAAACTAAGTTCGATAGGAAAAAAGTTTACTGAACATTTCTTGTCAGAAATGTTGTGAAGAATCTATGGTCAACGGCTGTTACAACCTTGGTGGGACACTCTGTATAATAATTGTTCCTGTCTGGGTTGTTTGTTTTTCGTCGTAGATGATTGAGGCGATGGAGAAAAATGACTATGAGCATGAAGTGATCAAACTGCAGATGGAGAAAGATTCGGACAAGGAGATAGTCGAACTGAACAACAAATATGAGGATTATCTGAACGGTGAGCGCGACCTCAATATTCGTTTGAGAGGTGAAACTGGTGTTATGAAGAAAAAAATATTGACGTGAGTATTATTGAAAATAGTAGCTTTGATTCAATGAAATATATGATTGGTCGAAAAATTGATTGAATAGAATGGAAATATATTGTATAAGAAAGTAACCTTGTGGAGAGATTTAATTATGTAGAGAATATTCGTTGATGAATATTCAATTTATTAGATTCGCAGTGCATTTAACTCATATAAGAATTGACAGAAAACGTTTCAAATTTTCATTGAACATACACTGTCATCCTCTAGGATTGATTTATTTATGAATTGTACTTGTGTGTGTTAATTCAATTAATTATTGTATTTTTTCATTTATATCAATTGTGCCAATGGATATACGTAGCTCATGAAAAAAATGCTCTTTATCACTTATCGTTTGCTATTATATCTCGTTTCTTTAAAATTGTGATTGATATCACAGATAATTTATTGCTTTATAATAATAAGGTGTTCCAGTTTAGAATGACATAATTTTTTCTACCCTACTCAGGCCTGATCGAATACAATGCGATCATTATATTTAATGATGGATAGCTCAAAATACAAATCAAACTTGTGTAGTGTGTCTGCTATTGAAATGAAATGAAGTTTATTGATTCCTTTCACAAAAAAATAGCAAATTACAATTTAAAAAAGTAGGAACTAAGTTGACCACTCTAACCAGTATTCGTGGTCAACTTACAGAAAAAATAAAAATAATCATCATTACTAAAAAATTATTCAATTCAATTCAATTTTATTTTTCATGTTATGCATCGTATATAATACGCATAATATGCATCTAATTACATAATGGTTATAACTTGATTTTAAATTATACAAAATAAAATCCATTGATTTTTCAGTCCAGCATTAATTAAGAATCTCTTGCACTCCGTGACGTCTGCAAACCAATGTGAACAAAAATATACAACCAGTACAATTTATCTTGAATATTCAAAAAATATAGGCTACAGTCTCATTATTATTTTATATGAATGTATTAAAAAACCATTACTATTCTACGATTATATTTCTCACATGTGTTATTCACGATTCTAATTATCGAAAAGAGAAAAAAATGTATATAATGTTCAATCTGTATATTATTAGTATCTGCTTCTTTATAAACATATTCATACTTATGTCAGTGTTGCGTCAAGAAAAACTAATTCTTGGAAAGACATTAGCCAAGCTCTTAAAAGTTTTAAAAAGTACTTAATATTTTCAGATGATTTGATTTCGTATGGTAATTGATTGAAGTATTTTGGTGCTACATATTGGAACGATTGTTCGAAAATTGATTTATTGACTTTTGGTAAACGAAACATTCTTTGTGTGATTCTTCTTGTACTGTAATATAAATTCTCTTTACCAGTATTGCCAGCTCTGACATAGAATAGCTTTAAGACTTTATATACAAAAAGATGTTGTAGAGGTAATGCTCTTATGAAGGTATATTATGAAAAACATAATGGAAAGGAATATAATGGAATCATATTTTATGATTCTATTGAATTTCATAAATTCTATTGTTGATTACTTTGCAGAGCTCATAAGGACATAGAGGAGCTGAAGTATCAAGTGTTCACCTTGCAAAATGAGTTATTGCAACTGAATTCTGTAATAGAAAAAATGGAGAAGAAAAGATTACAACTCCACAAAGAAATTGCGATAAAAGACAACTCAGTGCGTGATAAAGAGGGCAGGATTCTAGAAGTTAAGGGTACGAATGACTTGCTTGAAAAGTACAGAACTGTTCTCAGTGCCAAAATCAGTGAACTCCAAGACACCCTTGAACCATCCGATAAAAGAATTGAGTCACTAAAGGATGTAATAGCCAAGGTTAGTGGGCTTTATCATAGCCACATTTCAATTTGTGGAGTTGAATTAACTTATTTATTACCGAATTTCTTCCGATGCCCAGTATCAATATACCTTTGTATATAGAAAAACTGAAAAACAATCTCTTGCAATGACTTTCTGCTTTACAAATAATTTTTCCTTCACCTACTGTCTGAAATACTTAATTTACCTACTCCCTGAAATATAATACTAAAGTGTCACTTCTTCGCCCTCGGTACTAAAAACCAGATAAACTCCCTAGGGAGTAAAAGTAACTCCATTCAAATAACATGGAAAGCATATCTATTTTAAAAACTTACATTGGAAATAGGTTATTATTTTGTTGTCATTAATATTTTTCCACCAATTTTCTTTGTAGCTAGAATCTGAAATGGAAGACATGCAGAATATGAACGCAGTGCTGAAATCACAAGGCAACGAGTTGGAAGGCATTTTGGAGAACAGAACCCGCTCTCTCAACGACGAAATAGCTTTCGGCAAAGATATTCGCACATTGCTGAAACATCTCTCGACCGACATGGCGGCAGCGTCGAGGCTTATTCAGCACCCAACCAAGCTCAAGGAAGAAATGAAGGTGAGTAGGCCTACAGCAAGCGATAATGTCACCTCCTTTCTTTTAATAGAAACTCATTGCTTATAGCCTAATAATTCAGTTAAATAGTTTTCTCTTGTCATGCTATTATCGGTTGAGAACTACGTTTCAAATTATATGTATATGGTATTCTTTCCTTCCCTGTCCTGTTGTGTTAAATTTAACAATACAATCATCATTCGCTAGCAGAAGGCATCAGTATTGGTACACCACAACAAATTGTTTCTAAAGCTTCTCAACACTATCCCACATGCTGGTAGAAGAAGTAGAACTTTGAAAGAATTTTCATCCATAGTAAAAGACTGACTATTTCAGAACCAAGAAATAGATATCTTTTTTAATTCTCTCCTGAGAACCTATCACATAACTCAGCTACAATAAAATTTATGTATGTTTCGGTCAATTTCTAATTTTTTTGTAATTAATTATTTACATTGTTTACCTTAACTCATACTTAATCAATATAGTATTATTTCATTATTATCAAACTTTATAACTTGGCTTTTGTTTTTCTAAATCATGTTTTATCATTGTTTTACACATGAATATACACTTGTACCGCAAAGGCCGTATTATACTTTGCTTAAGTTTTTAAAATAGCAACTATAGTCTGTGTAAAATGAGTTGAGACTTGGCCCTCCATCCGAAGAAATTACAGGGTTGCCAAATCGTGTAAAATTGCAACTTTCTCAAATTTCCGAATCAACGTCAGAATTGGATGTACAATATCATCCCCGATATCCTAGTAGTGCTAAAAAAGTTCCAGAGTTGAAGGTTGAAGGATTAATGGAAATTTAACTTTCATGATAAAATTGGAAATATCGCGAAGATTTGTTTTTCTTCTGAATATCACTTCTCTGAGAATCATGGGGCGTCGTAATGCGTAATCATTTTATATCAAATTAACGGAGATAATGTCTCCTTTTTATTTTAGCACTACTAGGATATCGGGGATGATATTCTACATCCAGTTTTGACGTTGAATTGGAAATTTGAGAAAGTTGCAATTTTTCACGATTTGGCAACCCTGTAATTTCTTTGGATAGGGGGCCAAGTCTTAACTTATTTTACACAGACTATATATAGTATTCAATTATGTAACTAAGATTCATGACACTGGCAGCGCCGCTACACAATTGCTGCCAGTTCAATTCTAAGAGAGAGATTATTTTTGTAAAAAAATTTGTTATGTGAAAGGAGATTAAATTTCATTCTCATTCAATTGTGGTTGATTGCACGAATCCATCATTATATTCTAATACTAGGTCATTAATTTATAAACAGACCAACTAGATTAAATTAAAAGATAGTAAGTGCATTGAGATTGATAGTGGTGAATGGATTTATTAGACGAATGGAAGTTTATGTCACATCTTCTTCTTCTTGAGTGCTAGAGGGGTATGAATCCCGTCTTACATAATATCTCAAGCATGATCAGTTGGATTGAGAGTGCTGTATTTTTTCTAGTGTTTTAAATGTTTCCTCCTGGGGTATGCTGATAGTCTCATCTTCCTGTGTTGTTGATGAGACTAGATCTTGAAGCATGTTAGATCCATTGATCGGTTCATCTTCAAATGTCAAATTGCAATATCTTGTTTTGTCGCAGAAACTGTATGAACGTTACAACCGTGCGGTTGACCTGGAGCTAGGCCGGGGCCACGACAAAGAAGCCGACCTTGAGTTTGAGCGACAGATGAAGTATCTGCAGAAGGCGGCCGGTAACATCAAGTCCCTCATCTACAAGGCTTCTGACAATGAAGACTATGAAACCAACGTGGCTCTCATCAAGGTACCGTAGTTATCCTTTATTTCAACTACTATGAACCTAAAAGTAATTGCACATTCATTCAGTCTTCCTTGCTTATTTTGAAAATGCTGCGACATAATAGATCTGTAAGTATTGGCTCAATTGAATTTTTAAATGAAGATATTCTGAACTACAAAATATTACATTTCCAAACTTTCCACTCCTTTCCAAATAATTTTCTTACTGAATACCCATGTTGAATGTTTCAGTTGGAGCTTGTACAAAATCTTGTTGGGATGAAATTTTTCATGATAAACGCGATACGAAATTCCCACACCACAAACCGCCGCGATTTAATCCAGGACCAATTCATTATATTGCATCAAACTAGAGCAATTTTAATCCCGAATCATTTCATCCTGAATCTCTAGAAGCAAATTCATATTCGCAGCTATTAATTGCAACAAAGCACTCAGCATAGACATAACTTATTAATTTAAAGCCTGATGATATAGTTGTAGTGCTACAAGTTTTTGTCAGAGGAAACTATGTACCAGAAGTGATTTCTCATAGACTATTTCTGATCGTTCGATTGTTTTGCAGAACAACACGAGTCTGATTATATAGGTGGATACACAATTTTGGGCTGTTTGTGGTACTTCTCTAGAAGTTGTGTTATTCTGTGTGATTTAATAAATTGATATATTACTTCTGTAACACCAATAATATCATCATAAACATTACATGTCTTCATTACATCATACTTACTTTTCTAACTCCTTCTACTACATCTTTATCTATATTAAATGTTAATTCGAATATATAACGTAATCTTACAGTTGTGTTGTGAGTGATGTGGTAATTTTCCATAATGAAAACACAAATTAAAATTGTCAACGACTTTTTATGGAAAAAGTGGTTGACAATTTCAATGTATATTTTCATATACCGTAGTCTTACTTATAGCACTTTATATCTAACTCCTATTCGCGGACAAAACCAGTAACCTACTGTCATTTCTGTGAGTAGTATCTTGTTCACTTGTAACTTGTCGTTCTATATTTTTGTAAATATTTTGTATGATTTTTTAGAGAATAAATTTGATATGATTTGATAATGAATCAGATTCCCATTCAACCAATGGTGACAGTATGAAGCAAACCTCACTATAGATGAAGCATGTTTTGGAAGTGATTGTGTGATAGTGTTGGATTGTTTTGCAGAGCAACATGAGCCTGATGAATGAGATGGATGACCTTCGCGTGGAGGTGGCCGTGTCGAGACAGGAGGCGCGTGACCTTGACTGCCTGTTGGGCCTTGACGAGGCTGCCATGCCACCCAGCCAGGCCAGTGCCACGCTCACTGCGGCCATCGCTCACCATGCAACCATCCACAAGCACTGTCAGGCTGACTTGCAGGTCAGTTATTATCTTGACGCATATCATAAAAGAGCTATTTCTCTGTTACAACAAGGTGAAAATAATATCGAGTGACCTGGCTGGCTCAGGTCTGGTGTCAGAGTTTTCAGGTCGCAAATGATCAATTTAAATCACAAAATTTGAAGACAGGTTGTTTCAAATCAAGAGTACAGGATCCGTCACGGGAAACGGGCGTTTTTTTTAATTGATATTACGCATGCGGTAGGAGTTGAAGGGGGGATTCAATCGTCTGAACTTGCAATTTATGCTCGTTATTGTTCAGCTTGTCAGGAGAGTCAGACTTGTCCTGCTGTTCGCCAACGTCCGAAACGGACAGCGCACTACAAGAAGAGAATTGTTCAGTTGCCATCATACCTCTCTGCAACGTGGAGCATCGCGTTTTCGTGTATGACAGTTTTGTGCGGAGTGGTGAATCAGTTGCGGAAGTTAAACTCCTCTTTTGTCGAAGGTTTAACGTTCCCCGGCATGGTGAAATTCCGAGCCGAAACACCATAAGGATGATAGTGCCCTCCGTAGTGGAGGTGATTAAATGAAAAGGCAGGACCACGTAGCACAGTTTGAACTCCGGAGAACATGGAATGTGTAAGACAGGCTATATTCACTAATATATTCACTATATTCATTATCTCTAGTTTCGGTGATCTGCATTGGCTCCCCAGTACATTTGATGTGTGGTTTCTCTTGTGGGGATTTCTAAAGTATGTTGTGTATGAAAACAATCATCGTACGTTGGGCCTACTGCGACAAGCTATAGAGCAGAAAGTCGCTCAGATCGATCGTCAACTATTGGAGAGAGTGGAAGCAAACTTCAGAGAGCGTCTCTACATTTGTCAATGTGAAAATTTCCACCATCTTAATGACAACATTTTTCGTACATAGGTTAGTCAAATTGCATGTTCTAAGAAACATATTTCTGCAAATGAATAATCTTTTAAACTTTAAAATAGAGGAGTGTTGTTCATTCGAAAAACATCCGTTTCCCGTGGCGGACCCTATATGATTGAGTTAGGAAGTTATTCTTGTGCTTTTAAGAAGCTATGTAATAGAGATAATAAGGATTGAAGTTGACTTGTTTTTCAGTTTGTTGAAACTTTTTGTACTTCAACAAGCAAGGTTTGAAGGTAATTTATTTTCAAGTGTTGACATATTGAGATAGAATGGTAGTCACAAGAAAAAGGCCATCTTGCAGCAGCGACATGAAGGTAGCGAACCATTTTCTCATGGCTAAACCATCTTTACCTCAATATGTCAAAATACTTGAAACCTTGAAGGTAACCTTCAAGCGAGTTTTCCCAGAACACAATTCTCTAAAATGATCGTGTTTATATTTCACAGCTGGCTATATGTCATCTTATGAATTTCGGGGATGCGCGATATTTTGATTTTTCAAATACTCACTCGCTCACTCACTTTTTTAAAGTCTCAACAGTTTCAGCCAAGGATGAATTATCCTTTTAATGTCGTTCAGCGAGTTTTCCCAAGGATGAGACCTTTTGCAATCGAATTTTTATATCATAAACCTACTATGTTCCAAATTTCGTGAAAATCGTTAGAACCGTTTTCGAGATCCAATGAAAATAAATAATCAGATATAATAATATAAATAAATAAGTAACCAGATATAAAAATACAGAAATCGCTCGCTTAATATAATAGGATACAGTAAACTTTCAAACCAGAGATTACAGTAAATTATCAGAGATTAAAATGTCATTCCATTACGGTACTGATCATTCTCACACATGTAAGGCTGACTTGGAAGTGGGTTGTTTCCAATAGTGTATTGACTCATTGTTTATCTGAGCTATTCATTCAACACGTTATCAGAACAAGGTTTGAAGGAAAACTTTTCCTAATATTTTGACAGATTAAGTGATCGAATTACTCTCTCAAGAAGTTATTAGAGATTTAATTCTAGGTATTAATGACCATTCGCGCAATTTTAAACAATGTGAGGCTGACTTGGAGTTTATTTGTTAACGCATTGTGTAATAGAACTATTTTTCCAACTAGATATTACAATTTTCAAGTAAATTCAAGTTGTTTTCAAGTAAATGTATGTTTAATTGGACAGTTATTCTTGTGCTGTTGTGAATCTGTCTTGACACATATGTACAATAATTGTTCTTGTGCACATGTGAATCTGGCTGGCTCTATAAATTGGTTTTGATGTTCGGAAAGGATATAGTCTATTTTTGAATTTTATTATTTTGATGATATCAAAAATATCATTTTGACAATATTGTAATTGATAATGAGGCAAGTTGTAGTCTGAGAAAATGTTTGAATTGAAGCTTTCATACAAGTTTTGTCTTCATAATCCATCTCATGATTCACGCACAAGTCTGAAGCTATTGCCTACAGTTTACTAACTGTAATGTCTTGAATGTTCCTTAGAACTTGATTCAAGTCATGTGCTGAGAAATGACATGGAGAGTAGCCCTACTGGTACGAACTGCAATGCAAATCATCGCTGATATTTCAAACATGTTGACATTTGATTTTGCAATATCATGATCAACTGTATAAAACACAAGATTCATTTTATAGTGGCACCTAAAGCATTTTTCCCGATCTCGATGAATAATTTATTATTAAAATATATAACAATCATTGTATCTATGCTTTTTCAAATATTTTTTATTCATTGGTTATGGTGGTTCATCCATTGTTTCTCAAGCTAACCATTGTTTCCCTGACTAATGAATGAAAATTTGTTACAGAAATACATCAAGAAAATAAACCTACTCAAACAGGAAATCAACTGTTATGAAGAAGCTTTTGCTGGAGCAATTTATTCTTCAACTTCCAGTTCGAGTGATGAAGAGGAGCAAGATGAATTGGAATAAGGCATCAACATTTCCAAGTATGTACTGTTCTGATGCATCAATTCATAAATCCAAACTATTCATGTATTCTCAAATAAAAATGTATTTCTTAATATAAACATTGCCATTCTTTCTTGAAACCCAGGAATAATACGAGACTGAAAGGATTGTTGACTGTGATAACAGCATAGACTAAAAAAATATTGAATTAATAAATTTACACAAATCCTTTCTTTATATGTTTATTTTCAAACTTGAGGAAGTATCGTTGTCATAATGGTTATCATTCACAAATATATTGGTTTTTATTGAATCATTTAAGAGTATAGTAACTGTCCACTCATCATTTCTTCAAACTTTTGTAAATGTTGAAGTAGGAGTATGTGCCTTTCACTATCTGTAAAAGTAAACTGATATTACATACAGATAATTACTAATAATACTATATACATATTGATGAGTTGAAGTACTTGTATAATAACTGCAAAGATTTACTAAATTATTTCTTGGAAGGAACCCAGAAACATAAATATATTTGTATAAATCTGTGTATCAGTCATACCTGGCAGTTGACCATAATCTTTTTGCCTATATGGTTAAAACCAATAAGTCGATTGTAGCTATTATCTACAGATACCTTGTTCGCCTTTATTTTTGACTGACCCTTAAGCCGTGTCCACACTGAACAAATGTTCGACTTACATGTTCGGCAAATGTGTTTGTTGAGGGGCCCAGGGACAAACATTTTTAAAAGTTTGGACAATCATTGTTTGTCAAACAAAAAATTACTGTTTCTCCAAACATTTTCAGTGTTTGCTGTAAAACATAAAAACCTGTTCTCCCCACTTACAAATATTGTGTTTGGTGACGTGTCCACACTGGTCACGGGCAAACATTTTTTGTCAAACATAATAAAATTTGTCCAAACTGTTTTAACAAATATGTATGTCGAACATTTGTTCAGTGTGGACACGGCTTTATTCTTATTATCCATCCTAATTACATTTCCGAAATATACATTATATGTTGTCAATAACCAAATCAATAAAACTCCATACTTTAAAGCTAGCCAGAAAATACGGGATTATTACTGATGAATAATGTAGAATATTGACAGTCCAACTCGTTTTATATATTGATAGAGGTTAATTTTCTGTGGACTCATTTGATAAATTACCTGAGTGAAGCAAGTCAGATCCAAAGAATACAATGTGAATGGCCTGATTTTCAAATCGACTGTAGCCCTTGTCATCATCGTCAGCAAGGATTTCTTGAACCAGTTTGGTTTATCAGTCCAAGAACACATCCACAATGCTTTTCTGAGTTTTTCTCCCTGCAAATTGGATTTCTTGATCATGGATGAAAACATGGACTTTTGCATCTAGGAATAAGATTTAAAAAAATCCGTAAAGAAAATAATTATTATTGTTGCTCGATGGTCTAACCAGTTCTATTGAATTTTATCAGTGATTTTCATTAATTTATTGTCCTCCACCCAAACTATTATTTATATTAATATTTTTATTCATTATGTTTCTTTTCTAAAATTGTCATATACAAGCTGCAATGACAGCTGGTGGAACTTATCTACAGTAAGATTAACGTTATAAAGTTAGTGAAAATGATAGGACGGCATAGTTGTCAATTTTCTTTCTTATTTTATTATTTCACCGCCTTCTACAGTAGACACATGAGATTCAAGTCATCCCGGTGTATATTATATATCAATAATTGATTCTTGTTAATAATAATAACCAATTATAACTGAAATATAGTATATTCTCCAAAAAAAATTTTTTCATGATTTAATAACAAATTTTCATTATTGAGATTAAATATTTAGCCAGTTCATAAAATTTCGACATAGTACAAATTACTACAAACAATTCGTCAACGGTGCAGGGTTGGAAAAGGAAACAGTCATACTTTGTCTAATATCAGACAGCGACATCAAACTTGTTGATAATTTGCTGACTGGAACGTGAATTTCATTATAGACGTCGTCGGGCTACGAATAACGCTTGATTTTCCCAATTCAAATTAAATTGTGTTACTTTTAATCCCTAGAAAGTAAATTAGTCAAATCAGTAAAATTCTCATCCTTGGGAAAAAATCAAATTTAGTATTTCATTGTAGTAAGTTGAGTGAAATATGAATTTAGATTGTAGGCGGAGTGAAAGATGCAAAACAGAACTTACGGTTTTAAAGTGCGAAATAAATATTACACTGTGCTTTTGGAAGTAATCATGTTTCCTGTTAATCATTGTTCGAATTCTACTTGATTGCCATTGTATTTGAGGTGCTTATAACAATACATAACCTAGGATGTGGCATTCGAATGCATTGACTGTGCAGTCCTTGGTGAGGACATGGTATAGGCCTACCTGTATACCAATACAATGTATCAGTTGGTGTATACCAATATCAATGTTATCAATGTATCATGGTATACCTGTATACCAATACAATGTATCAGTTAGTGTTGAATTATCAGAATTTGAAGCATTATATTACCTCACTAGTTACTTTTTCTCCATCCACAGATATGAAGAATACCAGAGACAGTATTATAGAATACCGAAGAAGGTATCTTACTTTGGAGAAGATGTCTGACAGCTGAAACATTAGATTTCAATTGTTATCAGTTCGAAAATATCAGAAATAATCAGTTCGTTTGAACATTATTCTACATTGGTTGTCATATTCCAATTCAACATTGTTCCGTTCCATCTCATATGAATTTCCAAACATCAAATTAATATTGAAATAATCCATGCCATACTTTAAATATAATATAGTCCGGGTCCTGTAGCTTTGCCTATCGGCGGAGGGCTACTAGACTACAATTTATACTACCCTTCAAAAGCATCGAACATTTTTGAAAATGTATCTTTCCATAAGCAACATATGTTTTTTGTATCTTCTCAAAAACAACGTGTTGCATCTGAAAAGATACACACGGAGCTGTTTGAAGCTACGTCCTTTTAGCACAACCATAGAATAAACAATCTAGTATAGAAGTTTTCACTGGCACAAAACAGCCTATCAGCTGACATTCGTTCAACATGCTCCTTCCATTGTTGGTGATACGTTGAAACTCTCTCATTCATGAAGAATCTCTGTATGTAGGGAGCTACTACCTCCAAGGAAGCTCTGTACGGAGCTTCCTCCATCTAGGGACTCTAAAGCCTGATGTTTTTGAAAAGCCATGAATATTACTCAATTACACTGTATTCGCTCTACAGTGTCAAGTCCCAACGAACCATACCTTGCCTATCTGCCGTTTCAAAGTCACAAAAAATGCAAAACTACGAGATGCGTACTGTACGTACATACTATAAATATGTGAGAATAATTTACTGAATTTGACTATTTATGAACATGATTTTGTGGTTCACTTTAAATTAGTCATAGACATTTCTCATTCAGAATAGCAATTGCTTTACTGTACACGAGGTGATATTAAAAATCGAAGAATCTTTTTTGTTTTTCACTTTCTGTTGCAGTGAATTTAATTATGTGGTAAAACTCGTAATTATAACGATATTTGCGCTGTCAATTTATTATTAATTTATATAATATATTCAAATAACTTACTTCAATAACAAAGATGAGGAAGAGACAAAGTTGGATTGCATAAACATTCATTAAGAAAACAACGAGATTTTTCAAATTGATATTGAAGAACCCCATTCGGCTGTAAAGAGACAAAATTACCAGCATAACAATTTTCTCCTGATAATTTTCAATCATATTAGCCTATTCTTTCAGATTACTCTTCTTGAAGATTCAATCAATTCCATCTTAATTATCCTCTTTCATTTTTTTTATAAATCACAATTTCACCTCTTTATAATGGCTGAGAAGTACGCTTTCTTCAAAATAGTTGAATATAATTTCTATTTATGAAAATTAGTTTGAACGCCTACGGTTTATCTCTTTTGTAACAAATCTCAAGATTTAATTTTGTAATTAGAAATATTTTCAAGCTTTATCAATCCTTACTTTGTTTATATACTAATGGTAATCTCGTACAATTTAGTAAATTACAATGCTGACATTGCATTTAGAAAATTCTTGTCAATTAGTCTCATTCTCATGGTGTAATTTGATATTTATCTTGGAAGGATTATTACCTGCAAATGAGTTGATGACTTTCAACGATTCCAGAAACGTATGATTGTAAAATGATTGTGTTGAAGAGTTGCGAATCAATATTTGAAGGTTTACGGATTTCAAGATGGTGATTCTCAATAATTGCATCCATTTCTTCGATTGAATTTCGCAACAGTTCCATCTCAGTAGTTATGCATTGGAATGACAGTGACATTGCTTTCAAATCTGTTATCCAATAGTATAGAAATACACAGTACCATACTAACAGAAACGTTTGTACTATCAAATCCATGAATAATGATCGATATTCTTCGGGGTAGTGCACATTCATCAGAAAAATAACTCTGGGCTTTCTGATGAGGTAATCCGCTCTAGGTAGTACTTTCAAACTCTGAAGATAGGGTAAAAGTCCGCATACAACAACCAATAAACAATAATATCTCTTGATAATTTTATCAGTTGTTCCAATTTTTCTCTCGCGGTTCAGTATGATTGAGTTCTGTCCTTCTGAACCCCGGCTCTTACCAATGTTTATCGATGATATGTGATTTTCCACATACTTGCAAAGCAGTGTTGTGTCCCTTCCTATCACTCTTGCAAAACTCATATAGCAGAAACAAGTTAAAATCATATCTTTGATTGTAATTAAACGTTGAATAAAGTCATGCCAACCATAATAAACAGATAACATGAGGTTCAGTTGAAGTGAAACAGTTAAAATTAAGTAGATTCCTGAAACAATTTTGGGTGGTAGAGTTAACGTTGTATATTTCCTAGAATCGTTGACAACTGAAGAGGTTGATCTCTCCATTTCCAATGTTTACTAGAAACAATATTTAGTTATTTGCTTTGGTCATCATCATGACGTTCCTGGGGAGTGCTTGCTTCAAGTACCTAGCTTTTAGGAAATGAGAAGGAGAACACTAAACGTTCCTGGGTTGAGTCGACTCCTGATCGAATGACAAACTGTAGAAATGCAATAAAAGAATGGAAATCTGCTTCATTACTGGAGCTCTCTTCAGTGTAATTAGACAGGAATTGCCACGATAATAGAGATATTGTTCGTCTTTGAATATAATTATCTTTATTTTTTGGCGAAGATTTCTAGGGTAGGAATTACTAATCATGTCAGCAATCACAGGAAATAATTGTTTTGTGATTTGAGCCAGAGGTGTAATTTATCGTCTTCTTAATTATTCATAAGTAGTCTTGATTTCTCTTCCCCATAGCGATAATTGTTACTATTCTGATCAGATTGAATCGGATTTGCAAAGAGAGCTTAATAATACTGGAAACTCTTGTAATTAGACTGTAAATAATTGTAATTATCGTCATGAAAATAGTGATTCCAATAATTATTATTCCAACTAGATAGTTCTTCTGAGAAGACTTCTTTACAAAACAGCATAGAGGAATCCATGGAAGAAAAATCTAGTGTGGCGCACTCACACAACTTTCCTTGCCGTTATGAAAATTGATCACCTGACGCTAGTGTTCTCGCGCATCTCAAGTCTACTTATAAACAAAGATCTGAGCCAGCTGGTGACAGGACAATAACGCTGGAGACATACGAGGTCTGTTATCTCTCCATAGTGAATGATTTAATAGAATCAACAGTTTGCAATTGGATAATCACATTTTCTCGAATTTCGAGCTTATTTCCAATTTTAGGTGAAAATGTTGCTGAGCATTAATTGTAGAAAGTTTCATGCTCAATCTTTTCCACTCAAAATTTTTTGTTTAAATTGTATCTGAAGCCTGATAATTGGGAATCTAAAATCAAACTTTGCATAGATGGGGCGGAGCTCCTGATTTTTTTACAGATATGGGACTTGTGGCAGTAGATACAGCTTATCAATAACTATTTCAGTCGCCATCTTGAATTGCATTTGATCGAAATTGTTCGTGTCGGATCCTTATTATTGTAAGGACCTTAAGTTCCAAATTTCAAGTCATTCCGTTGAATGGGAGATGAGATCGTGTACACAGACGCACATACACACACACACACACACACACACACACACACACACACACACACCACACACACACACACACACACACACAGACCAATGCCCAAAAACAACTTTCCTTACCTATGGTAATAGGGCAAGGAAAGTAAAAAATGCTTTCGTTATTCCATGAAGGAATCAAAATATGTCCAGCTGTAGATGGGGTAACAGCAGTCCACATAATCAGATCGGGTAAGAATTCTATTTATTTATTGAGATGAATCAAAAACTATGTGAAATGTTTTATTTAAAATAAAATATAGTTTCAATTATATTTAAAGTTTATAGTTTCAATTATATTGAAAGTTTATAGTTTCAATTAATTGGTTGAAGTGAGTTCTGGAGCCCTGTTGCTCCAATTTTTTGTATGAATTTCAGAATTAATTATGGCTGCTATTTGGGCACCTGTCTTCCTCAAGATTTCAATTCTACTCGGATTTTATCAAGCCATAGGATATTTTTCTCCCATCTCCAGCAACTTGGCTTCGGAAAGAAATAGTAATCAAAATATATCAAAATAAACGCTTGTGAAAGTTTTACAGTTTGTTATCAGTTGGTAATATTGAGAATTCTGGGAAATAAACAATAAAAGTATATGTAACTAGCAGGAACCCGTGCTTCGCAAGGATCTATTTTCAAACTTGACAAACTGAAAACTTGAAGTGATGAAATTTTGAAGAATTAAAAATAGGCCTTTAACCATCCTTAGTTAATTAAGAATCTATATGCAAAATTTCAAGTTAATTAGTCCAGTAGATCAGACGTGATGATGCGTCAAACATAATTTTTCTATCCCGTATGTGTATAAGCCAGCTCTTTACTTTATCTATATAAGTAAAAGTCGATCCTCAAATTTGGACATTCAATAACTTTCTTATGTGTGCACCGAATTTGATGATTTTTTTTAGTTGTGTTTGTTATGTTCAGGAGCAGGTTTATGGCCTATCACATTATTATGATCCGACTTCAGGACTCTTTCCTACGGTCCTTCAAAGTTTGCTTGTAATCGTTATGGGAGAAAATTTGTAATTTTTGGGAAAAATTTCATAAAAATATTGTACATCAGATTAAGCTAAGGTGTGCTTAACCTGAGGAGGCGCGGCTTGGTGTTACAAAGTGTTGATCTTAGATTGCCTTATCACACCGTTCCACGACATGCCCGATTCAGTGTGTGTGAGTTCTTCCATTCAAACCAATAAGCAAGAAACACCTGGATGCAAAATGCCACATCGCGCCTCCTCAGGTGAGCATCCAGCTAAAGTTTGTCATGAGATGCATTAACTATTTAGCGGTACGAAGTTCGCTGGGCCAGCTAGTTATTGATATAGTTAACGACTGCAAGAGATAGGACTGTGGAACAGAATAGTGGTGAAACAATGATAGCGCCAGAAGTGTCTCAAACACAATAGTAGGTACTACATGAACTTTTTGAAAGTGATTTGAAAAAAAATGTTAAAACAACAGAACTGAAAGTTGTCAACCTTATCATTACCTCCATTTAGAGAGGCTTATGTTTGAGCCGAATGTGAATCTATATTTATAAAAATGAGTGTCTGTTTGTGTGTTTGTATGTTCCCCATAGACGTGAAAACTACTTGACTCAACGGCGTGAAACTTTGGGAATATGTTGTGTGAATATTGGGGATGGTTTCTAAACAGAAATTTTAATATGGGGGCTAATCTATATATATATATATATATAAAAGCGAAATGGCACTGACTCACTCACTCACTCGCATAACTAAAAATCTACCGGACCAAAAACATTCAAATTTGGTAGGTATGTTCAGTTGGCCCTTTAGAGGCGCACTAAGAAATCTTTTGGCAATATTTTAACTCTAAGGGTTGTTTTTAAGGGTTTAAAGTTCGTATTTTAGCATGTATATTCTTCTTCTCCCAATCTCTTAATTATAATTGAAATTTCCATAACATATGTTACTATAGAACTATAATCTAGATAGAGTACCTCTTCGAAACAGTTGTTAACTGGCAACTAAATTAATAATTTTGTCAGGTTGGCATTAAGTTGAGTTGACTTTGTTAGGTTGGCACCAAGTTGAAGATTTAAATGCATTTATCGCGGAAAAATTGATTGGGCACTGCTACTTCAATCCTGGGAATATTATATTACTAGCCGTCAGGCTCGCTTCGCTCGCCATATCCGTTTAGCCAGACGTTTAGTCTGGACCCCCGACTGGATTGTTCTAACATATGATAAAAATGCTCAAATGAAAAATGCAGGCGAGCGAAGCGAGCCTGCTGATCTCATTCCTGGACGATCCAGTCGGGGGTCCAGGGGGCGGAGCCCCCTGGCTAGACGGATATGGCGAGCGAAGCGAGCCTGACGGCTAGTAATAATTATATATCAATCCATTTTACAGACCTATGTTTTCGAAATTGGCTACCGAAGAACGGAAAGATGATCATGATTCAAGATCATATTGTGATAATATGATTTAGCATCTAAAGTTACCAGCTGTTAATGTACACATCACCCTGTGATAATTTGTGTACTGGTATTAAAACGGTAGTTTGGAGTTGAAGTGTAGTTGCTTGGTACCAGCTGTAGATGATGGTTCCTTAGAGGACCTATACAAAAAATAATTATCACTCCCCATCATTGAGAAACTGGAAAATGTTGGGGGAAAAATTATTCACCTCATGTAAGAGAGTTGTTTATATTGCATTCATTAATAAAATTACTGAATAATGACAGAATAATTTACATTTTTTTCTAATTTAGCTTAGCTCATATTCATCCTAAAATGGAAGATGGAAAGAATATGGAATTCTGTGTGATTCATCGTACATCGAATATTTCCTGGACCTATTCATAAATATTTCATATTTTCTATGAATATTGACAATTAACAACTATGAAACAATGAATTCATCTGATTTAACTTATCTATTTTTTTTAATTTAACACTTTACTGATAGATATTACTACCAATTGATTGAGAATAATATGTTTTCGGAATAATGAATGCTGCATGACTAAGCACATAGGAAGTCCGTATTGAAATGTAAATGAAAATATTGATTGTCAGATGAATTTCATGATTCGCCAAATAAATTCAAGTGTGACATGAGATACATTGACTTTTTGGCGGTATGAATGTAAGTTCACCGGGTAAGCTATAGTTGTAAATAAAGCTTCATTACGGTATTAATAGGTAGTCAACGCTGAAAAAAGACAGGCTCAATTACCAAGAATACTATAAATTCTATTAGGGACCAGTAAGACATTAATTTTTAGTAGTTCAATCACTTCCATTATGGGCACTGGATACATTATGGACAATCAATACGTATGAAATTTATTAGCTACAGAATAAAAACTTTTGACTGCAGTGTCCCCGACTACTACAATATGAATAACCATTTGAATCAAATATAAGGAATTAGTTACATCTCTCATCAACTCGTACTTTTTATTCACAAAATATTATCAAAAAATAAAAATATAAGTTATATTGAATGAACTCACGGCTAGTACTCAGGTTTGTCTTTTTCTGGCCGTGCTACAAATAAATGTAGGTACGGTATATGTTTGACATTTTGTTTTTGTAATCTTGTCTATTAAGAAAGTTTTCAATTTGATTTTTGATGCCAATAAAATTTGAATTTTGAATAGAGTTATCAACAAACTCCTAATCAAAGAAAATCTCTGTGCTCTGTTCTAATCGGAATGTAATACATGATACTCCATATATACAGCTGATAGAAGGCGCAAAACGAACTGGCCAAGCATTCCATAATGGAACACACACGTGGCAAGCTCGCGCTTTCGATCAATGCAAAATTAATTCGATCAGCTGATTGATAAGATTATTTCAAGCTTTCCAATGATTACAACATTATGTTAGAATATCATGTGTCAATCTTCTCAGTTCCATATGGCGTTCACCTTCCCATGTTCATAACCTTACTTAATAGGATCCTTTTTCATCCTTTGAAACCCTTAGAGGCAAAATATCTCAAAATCCGTTCTTAGTGCGCGTCTAGCATGTTTGAAGAATATTTGTGCAAAGTTTTAAGTCTGTAGGCCGATTAGTTTGAGCTGTAGTGTGATTTTACATCAACATTTTCGAAAATGCCCTCTCCTGAACCCCCTGTGTTCCTGATCGGAATTTTTCTGCACAGACCTAATTTTTTTTCATAGCTGAACAAAAAAGCTCCTCAAGACTTTGCTGTGCAATGAGCGGTTAAGAAGTACAACATTTTTGGGGGGCCCCAGCTCCCTCAGGGGGGAAAATTTCTGAAAATCCTTTCTTAGTGGATGTCTTGAGGCTATCATAAACAATTGTGCAAAATTTCAAGTATTAGTCTCAGTAGACTGTATTAGGCTGTGGTGTGATTTCAATCTGTCGGGGCTTAGTCTTTTATAGATATAGAAGAAGAAGAATAGAAGATAGATGATAGATGGATGATATATAATTTTATGATAATAATTGTACATAATTATTGAGTGTGATTGTAACGATGGATGTGTGTAAAATTCAAAGAAAACTCAATGATTATCCTAATTCATTAAGGCTGTGTCATATCAATGCTGAGTCCCTTCCAGGTCACTCTGATGATTTCAAGGAAATGTTCTTATCATTGAGTTTTGATGTAATTGGTATTAGCGAGTCTTGGTTGAAGCATTCTTTGCCTGATTCAATCTTCGAATTGTCTGATTACAAATTATTCCGTAATGATAGGCTAGGGAAGGGTGGAGAAGATGTTGCTGTATATATACGATCTTTGCTTTCACCGAAACTGTTGCATTCTTCTCCGCAACCCTATTCCAAGTCACCAGAATTTCTCTTCATTGAGATCTCGTCGGATGATTGTAGAATTCTCATTGGTGTGGTATATCGTCCTCCTAAGGCAGGAAGACTGTCTCTTTTTGAGAATGCCTTACTGAATTATATGCACTTATATCAGGATATAATATTGCTTGGTGATTTCAATTGTGATTTATTGAAAGATGGCTTCGAAAAGAATCAACTTAAAACTTCAATCAACTCTTTGGATCTTAAGGTTGTAAATTCATTAACTCCAACTTATCTTCTTCCCAATTCAAAAACTCTTTTGGATCTGGTATTTTGAATGAAAAAGACTGAGAAATTGTCAAAAAGCCACTGATTTATTGATAATTAGAAAGACCGGTTTCGGTTATTACACCATTGTCAATCTCTGATAAACTGAAACTAAATACAAGAGCAGCAGAATTCATACTAGTAGGCGAGTACTGCTATTGGTCAAGGGCATGAACGCCTGCCATTGGCCCAGCTAGACAGTCTCCTCCCACTCAACAGTGTGACAAAATGCCAGCTTAAGCAACAGAATCGCCATGATAACAAAATTTACTTTCAGTACAAAATAAGAACCAAGAAAACAAGTGTGAAAGATAATAAAACAAATATGTAAATGGAAAAAATATTGACTAATGTATGCTTACAATTTTATGATAAAACTAAATTCTTAGTGTTGTATTGGTTGAAATGAATCTGGTCATTTAAACTATACTGGGAATTTTCCTTAATTACTCTTGTTATTTCTAAAGCCTCTAGAATACAGTATTCAAAGATCTGCCTTTGTTATTAAAATGCAGAAACTCAACATTCTCCTTAACTGTGAACTTGTGATTATTTGTTATCAAATGTTCTGCAAAGTTAGATTCCCCATTTTGTTTATTCCAATCTATGATATGTTCTTTAATTCTACTTTTGAAACTTCTACCAGTTTGACCCACATAACAAGCATTACAATCATCACATTTAAGTTTGTACACCCCACTTTTATCCCAAATATCAATTTTGTCTTTACTCCAGCTAAATAGACTATTTAAAATCGGTTTGGTCTTGAAAGCAACATGAAATCCATTTCTCTGCAATTCCCTACCTATCTTATCAGATACAAGGCCTGAATATGGAATTGTTATCCAAGTCTTTTCCTCACAGTTTGAGACTACAAAGTTAGAATTGATTGAAATTTGTCTATTAATTTTACTCAATAATCTGTCCACCATACTTTCTTCATACCCATTTGTGACAGCTATCTGTTTAATTTTAGTGATCTCAATATCAAAATCATGATGGCTCATAGGTATTGTTAGTGCTCTATAGACCATGCTATTGAAAGCAGCAAGTTTGTGAGAAATAGGATGACAAGAATGAAGAGGAATGATAACATCAGTATGGGTTGGTTTTCTGAAAATAGAAAACTTGTGAAAACCTTTCTTGAAGAATTATGTCAGCACATCTGTTAGTTAGTATTTTGTTCTTTGAGGCTTCCCAATTGCTATTAATGCTGCATGCTAGTCGTTCAAGTTGTTGGTTATCCAAAAAGCTATGACTACTGTATTTGTTACCTCTTCCTAGTAACTCTGTCTCTGAGGATCAAAATTGTACTTGTGAGAAATTAGCTACCCTATCAGCAAACTTGTGTTGATGTTGAATGATAGGCCTATTATTTAGTGTCCGATGTTGATCTTTAACAAATAGGCTACAGTAGTCATAGCTTTTTGGATAACCAACAACTTGCAGCATTGATAGCAATTGGGAAGCCTCAAAGAACAAAATACTAACTAACAGATGTGGTGACATAATTCTTCAAGAAAAGACAAGGGAACTTCGACCAGAGATTACAAAGACGGCAGATATCATGAAGAGTTTAAAGAAGAAGATGAAAACCAATGACCTGATGATTTTGAAAGCTGACAAAGGATGCACTACAGTAATAATGGATAAGGATGAATATCTAAGTAAGGTAAACCATTTCATTGCAGATAACAATTTTATTGAGATTAACTCCAATCCCACCACCAAAATCAATAGCTTGATTAGAAATAAGTTGACCACCACCACCAAATTATTCAATAAGAGAGAAACTAAGTATCTAATAGTTATGAATCCATATCCACCTAGACTTTTCGGTCAACATAAATTACACAAAACTAATGTTCCTAAAAGACCAGTGGTATCTTTTGTTAATTCCCCCTGCTCTAAATTAGCTCACAAACTGAATAGCACCTTTCGGTCATTAGCAGGTTTTCAACAAAAAATTAGTATTAAAAATTCATTGGAGCTGGTCAACAATATAAAGCATATTCCTGTTCTATCATCTCATAAACTTGTGTCATTTGATGTTACTAATTTATTTACTAACATTCCGGTGGGAGAAAGTCTTGAAAGAGCTGAGGAAATAATGAAAGCCTCTATCAATGATCATATACTCAGAGAAGAACTGATAGGATTGTTGAAGTTATGCACTCAGCATAATTATTTCAAATTTAACAATAGATTTTTTGAACAAAGAGAGGGGTTGGCAATGGGGTCACCCCTCTCACCATTCCTAGCTGAATTATTCATGGATAAGTAAGAAAGTAGAATTATGGAAAATGGTCAAATTCAAATTCAAATTTCAAATTCAAATTCAAATTCAAATTCAAATTCAAATTTATTTTGTCAATCAAAACAATTACAATTTCAAAGAAAATAGTATACATCACAGAAAATATAATCGGAAAATTCCTTAATAAACAAAAAAATGAAATAGAATTAATCATATAACATGAGCTTAGTTTATCAAGAATGTATAAATGGGAAAGTATATATATATAAATGTATACAATAATACTTATAATTTAAAAAATGATTTGACAAATTTTACTGAGCGCAAAAAAATATAAAATTTTCGTCCGCGCTCAGGAGTTAAAATAAGATAAGCCCTTATGCAGTGTTATAAAGAGTGCCCATGCAGTGTTAAAAACCCAATGACCAAAAAAAAAATGAAATTATTATCAAGAAGAAAAATAAAGAATAATAGAAACTGAGAATTTCTATTTTTAAAGGAAAAGAAAAAAGAAAAACAGCAATGAATGGTCATTTCAAAGATAAAATTGTTTACTGGTTTCAATATGTTGATGATATTATTTGCTTATGGAAAGGAAGTAACAGACAACTACACAATTTTCTTTTCTATCTGAATGGATTACATCAGAGTATAAAATTCACTGTAGAGGTAGAACAGGATTGTGTATTGAAATTTCTAGATTTAAGAATAGATCATGGCACTGGTTTTCACAAGTTTTCTATTTTCAGAAAACCAACCCATACTGATGTTATCATTCCTCTTCATTCTTGTCATCCTATTTCTCACAAACTTGCTGCTTTCAATAGCATGGTCTATGTTATGTGTGTCAAACTGGTAGAAGTTTCAAAAGTAGAATTAAAGAACATATCAGAGATTGGAATAAACAAAATGGGGAATCTAACTTTGCAGAACATTTGATAACAAATAATCACAAGTTCACAGTTAAGGAGAATGTTGAGTTTCTGCATTTTAATAGCAAAGGCAGATCTTTGAATACTGTATTCTAGAGGCTTTAGAAATAACAAGAGTAATTAAGGAAAATTCCCAGTATAGTTTAAATGACCAGATTCATTTCAACCAATACAACACTAAGAATTTAGTTTTATCATAAAATTGTAAGCATACATTAGTCAATATTTTTTCCATTTACATATTTGTTTTATTATCTTTCACACTTGTTTTCTTGGTTCTTATTTTGTACTGAAAGTAAATTTTGTTATCATGGCGATTCTGTTGCTTAAGCTGGCATTTTGTCACACTGTTGAGTGGGAGGAGACTGTCTAGCTGGGCCAATGGCAGGCGTTCATGCCCTTGACCAATAGCAGTACTCTCCTACTAGTATGAATTCTGCTGCTCTTGTATTTAGTTTTAGTTTATCAGAGATTGACAATGGTGTAATAACTGAAACTGGTCTTTCTAATTATCAATAAGTCAGTGGTTTTTCGACAATTTCTCAGTCTTTTCCATTTAATATGAAGAATTACCACAATATCAACTTCTCAACTACACAAAAAAAAAGATCTGGTATTTGTTAGTGAACCTAATTTTGTCTACCTCTTTTCTATGGGATAATGTCTGTTGTCTGGGTGCTCATCGGAATAAGAAGCAAAATATTAGCATTGATCTCCCACTAGATGAATTGAATGATTATTTTGTTGAACCCATCAACCCAACTACCCCTATTAATAATGAGGAGATAGCATAAAACCAATTAATCAACCAGTTTCTCCATGTCCTTCCAGATGAACCATTCTTTTTCTCATATGTTTACCGGCAGAAGTATCTCATATTATCCTCAATGCAAATAAAAACATTAAAGGGGTGGATGGTATTCTGATCCTTTTCTACAAAAAGCTACTTCCTATTCTGCTTCCCACAATTACCCACATCTTTAACTTTTCTCTGCAGTCGAGTGTTTTTCCTGACTTATGGAAGTGTTCATTGATCAAGCCTATCCCTAAAACTAAAAATGCATCAGCTCCCAATGATTTCTGCCCAATCAATATTCTCTGTTCGATATCCAAAGCACATGAGAAGATAGTTCATAGGCTGGTGGTTGAATATCTGTCTCGTTTCAATTTCTTTGCCAAGTTTCAATCTGGATTCAGACCTCATCATAGTACAAGCACTGCTTTGATTAAGATAACTGATGACATTCGGGCTGCACTGGACAAGAAGTTGACTGCTGGTACTCTTTTGGTACAGTTTGATTTCAGCAAAGTTTTCGATAATGTAAATCATCTTATACTGAAAAATCAATGCATTTTTTCTCTCTCTACATTGGCATGGTTCAAATCTTACCTGGTGGGTCGATCTCAGGCTGTGGTGGGGACAGCTGGTGACGTCTCCTCTTGGTGTATTATCAATCAAGGAGTCCCACAAGGCTCGGTGTTAGGTCCTCTTCTATTTTCAATTTATATTAATAATACTCCAATGATTCTCAACAATACCTCTTATCATCTATTTGCTAACGACCTGATAATTTATTCCTATTTTCAAAAATCACAGTTCACACATGTCATTGATCAAGTGAACAATGATATAGCATTGCTTGTTGAGTGGACTTCTGCTCATAGGTTGATGCTTAACCCTTCAAAAACCCGAAGTATTGTCATTGGACATCCTAGGCTGTTGAACCAATTGGACGTCCCTAGTGCACCCCCAGTGACCATAAATGATACTAATATTCCTTACTGTTCCAGTGTCAGAGTACTTGGCTTATTAATTGATTGCCCATTGAGCTGGTGGGAACAAGTTACTCATGTTTGTAATAAAGTTTTTGGGAGGAATGCATCAACTTAAAAGGATAAGAAGATTTTTGCCCAGAGCTGTTCGCACTACCCTTGTCATGTCCTTGATAATTCCATTCTTTGATTATTGCTGCATCTCTTATAACAACATAACAAATGAGTTGAATGAACGCTCATTGAACTATGCAGTCAGGTTCATATTTGATGCTAGGCGTTTCTCGCGAATCACTCCATTTGGGTTGGCTCAAATTGGATAAGTGTAGACAGTATTTTCTTCTTTGTCAAGTATATAAAATTCTGGTCATGAGGGAGGGCCCTACTTATCTAGCAGATGATTTCATCCGTCTTGTTGATGTCAATCCAGATCGCAACACGAGATCTCATTTGTGTAAGATACAAATTTTCATTTGTGGTCACAGCTGCAAGACTTTGGAATGCTATTCCTGATCATGTCATTTTTTCTGTTTTACTAAGCGTTTTCAAAAGGAGACTTTTCAAATTACTTTTGGAGGGCAACGAGTAGTTTTTTTTTCTTTTTTCTTCTCTACAGTATTTTATTTCAATATTTTTTTGTGTTGGGTTTTCCTTGAGCATGCGCGCACGCGTGTGTGCGTGTGTGTGTGTGTGTGTGTATGTATGTATGTATATCTGTTGAGAAAATTTGAGTAATTTTATTTACTTAGTATTGATAGAATTTCAGGTGTATTCTCATTTCTATTCTGTATAACAAAAAAGGTTCTACTCTTTGTTTCTAAAAGTTATCCACTCATCTACATATTTATTTTCTGTTCTGAATATGTTAATAGTTCATTTTTTTTCATTATAATGTAGTGCTAGTATGCAATGGGTCTTGCAAGTCCTGGCAATACATTGTAATTTGTGATAAAGAATCAATAAATCAGTATCTTTGAATGAGAATAACTTTTGAAAGGTTTGAGATATCATCTATAAGTTGGACTCAAAATGGCGGAAAAAATTTTGGTGCGACAGAAAACCGGGTTTTATTATTTGAATAGGACCACAATCATACCTATCTTCTAATTCTTCTTTTAAAAGAAATGTTCAGCTGCTTCCATACAACAGCTGGAAGCATGACAGATTGGAAACTTGAAAAATTGAAAACTTGATGTAATCAAATCTTGAAGAATCGAAAATAGGCCTATAACCATCTTTGGTTAATTAAGAATCTATATACAAAATTTCAAGTTAATCAAGTAGTTAGTCCATCTTAACTACTGGTCAAGTTAATCAGTCCAGTAGTTAAGATGTGATAATGTGTCAAACATAATTTTCCAATCCCTTACGTATATAAGCCAGTTCTTTCCTTTATTATAGTATAGATTATTATGTTGCTTTGTCCTGTGATCTTTATAAATGTTGTAAGAATATATTTTGAATAGTTATCAAAATCATTGAATGGAAAGAAATTATAGGTATCAAGCAAACAGCTGTATTGCTATCGCTAGATACTATGTCAACAAACTCAAGATTAGATAATAACAGTTATCCAGGCTACAGTTTGAACAGCTAAATGAAAAGGGAAATATTATTGCTATTTATTTAATAATATAAAATAATAATTTTTTGAGGTTAGGTTCTTTGGTACTTACTATTCGGTTACCTACATAATTAGAGCCATATAAACTGAGAATTAGCCAGACACCTGTGGCAAATTTAGTTGCATACAAATAATAGCATTCGCTTAAACCATGATCAGAGGGTTAGTAACAATCAATGCTTCAGAGGAAATATTTCCCAAGTTTTGGAAATATCAGTTGCAATACTTGTAAAATGCAATTCACAATAATTGAGAGTCACACTAATCAGTGAGATTGGCAATATATTACGATAATTATCAATAGAATGAATGATGGGTAAAACTTTCAGTCCCAAAGTTGCAAATAAAGAATTACTAACAAAGTTAGCACTCGATGTGAAACAAGAGTCTGCAATATGTAAAACAAATTTAAACTTGTAGAAAGACACGGTGACGCACACAAGCAGCCATTTTGAGAATGCCATGGTGGAAATGAAAATATGTAAACTGAAACAAGTGTTCAAATCTTGAAAAACTAATAATAGTTCCACAGAACCAGTCGAGATTATCCAACAATTGAAATAAACAAACAGGGCGAGGTGAAATTTTCATGAGAGATGAGAGTTCAAATGTAACTTACAAATTGTACAAGAAGGTGTATAGATACACACACAAGAGTTCACGAACACGTTGAAAAGTTGGAATTGAGATAACAAATGAACTAATTGTCCGAATTTTAAGGTTGATGGCTCCAAAGAACCGATGAAATGTCTCCAACAAATAAAACAAGCAAACAGGGCGAGGTGAAGACTATTTTCACGTATGAAGCAGAATAATTGGAGACACACACAAAGTTGATGCCAGACATGAAAATTATGAACAACAAGAAGGAAATGGGTAGCATGCAAGTGCTACCTCGATCAAGAAATCACCAATAAAATTGATGTTTAAAAATATGCAAAAATATCCGGAAGCCGAACAACAAATTGACAAATACAATAATAAAATGACAAAGGCTTCAGAACATATCCAAAAACTAAAACAAAGATAAGTATAATATGCAGAGAAATGCCCAGTATCAGGTCGGCAGTGGACCACTAGCGCTCCAGCGACAAAGATACAAACTAATGACTACCGTGCAGAGAACATGACAATTCAAAATCAAAAATCATAAAAGGGATTGTTTGAAGATGGAGAATAGTTTTAACAACAGGTAACAATGAAATCGGCCTATATGAAGTTACTTCATGTGGTTCTTTTCATGGCTTGAGCAGCATTATAACTTCAGCTACTTTCCAGATTCCTGGTACAAATCTAAGTCTAAATGAAGCATTTAGTATGTTTGTTAACTTGATGAGTGCTTTCCTTGGCAGATGCTTTAGGACTAAGCCAGTTATCAAATCAAATCCTGGAGTTTTCTTTGTATTGATAAGCTTAATTTCCTTTTTAACTTCTTCCACCGAGACACATAGAATTTCTTGATTCTCTTGCATAAAATTTTCATCAGTTTCTAAATCTTGTTCCTGTGGTCCATTATTTGGCTGGAAAACTTTAACAAGATGATCTGCGAATGTCTGTGCTTATTCTTCATTGTTTCTGGCCCATTCTTTTTTTTGCTTTCTGATAGGAGGAGCTTGTTGAATAGGTGTTTTCATTTTCCTAGATGCCTTCCAGAGCGAGTAATTAGTGTTTTTTCCTCCTGTTAAGTTGCGCAAGTAACCGTTGATCGATTCATTTTTAATAGATTGTATCTCTCTTTTCAGCTCTTGAGTTAGATTATTCAGCAATCTCTTATCTTGGGGAGAACGTGATTGTTGCCACTTTCTTCTAGCTCTTCTTTTCTCCGCAATCATTTCTCTTATTTCACTTGGGTAGTTATTTCCAGTTGTTCTTCTTCTACTTGCTTATGGAGTATTACACCATGCTGCCTGTTGTATATTGTCGGTTACAAATTTTTCCAACTGTAAAATCTGACAAAGCATTTATTGGAACGGTTCCACTTGTTACTCGTTCTGCTACTACGTAGTCATCATGTCGTCATTTTGTCTGTCTGCGCTGACCAGTGATGTCACACTCACGGTTCTTTGCCACTGCTCTAATCAAGTTGGTTTTCTATACTTTTAGTCGTGTTATTTTGCTGTTTCAATTTTAATATTTATACTATTCGATTTTTTTGGAATTTATTTTGTCTTTAGGCATCTTACTTTCTAGATATTTGTTACTTTTTCACCAAACGTTTGCAAACGTTCTACCTACATTTCAAACACATCCGGCATCTTCCTTTTTCTGACCAACATTAGCGGTTTCCGTGTCTTTTGCAATGGTTCTTAGTCGATGGTGCATTTACGCCTTCGGTCTAAACCTTTTATCCATTTTCATCGGACCTACGAAACGTTTTTAAAAGTGAGTTATTCTTCAAATTAATTTGTTTGTTCTATTCTTCAATTGTGATTCAATTATTCATCGATTGCTTCGCATATTTACTCTGATAAACCTTTGATAAACTTTGTCAAAAATTGCAACCTCGTGTCGGCGTTCATCGCTATTTATTTGATCTACAGAACGTTTTTAAAGTGTGAATTACTTCTGCAAATTAATTCATTTATTCTATTCTTCAATTGTGATTCAATTATTCATCGATTTCTTCACTCATTTACTCTGATAAACTTTATCAAAATTGCAACCTCGTGTGTGCGTTTTTTTGCTATTCATCAGATCTACAGAACGTTTTTAAAAGTGAATTATTCTTCAAATTAATTTGTTTGTTCTATTCTTCAATTGTGATTCAATTATTCATCGATTGCTTCGCATATTACTCTGATAAACTTTGTCAAAAATTACAACCTCATGTAGGCTTCAATTGCCATTCTTCTACATTTGGCTTCACCTCGTGAAACTCAAACTTTCAAGTTCATCATCTCTACCGTTTGGAAATCAATCTAAAAATTCCACAACTTGAAGGTCAGATTATTCGTTTGGAATTCTGCTCCTGTTCTCATTTCCACTGGGGGATTTGCCTGCTGTGATGGACGCTTCCACGCTTGTCATCGCATGGCCAGATCACATCATCGCTTGCTGATGTCCTGTTCCTGTGGGTATTGCGGAGTCATTGCCTGTCTGCCTGGCTGCATCTCCTCTTCAAAATTTTATTCAGGTTACGTAAATCGTTCTATTCAATTTTCATTTACGTATGTATCATAATCGTTTTATTAATGTCTATCTTGACATTCAATTCACTAAGGCCACCGACGCCTATTAATTCATTGGATTTGACAGCTACCCTTGGCTTTACAAGTGATTTTCTAAGGCCACTGATGCCTACTTATCGTTCTAATTGATGTCTGTCTTGACATTCAATTCATTGAAGGCCCATGTCGCCTGAACCTGGACATCTTTCATTGTATTTATTAGCTACCCTTAGCTCTTAAGTGTCATCTAAGGCCACTGACGCCTATTATCGTTTTATTAATGTCTATCTTGACATTCAATTCACTGAGGCCACCAACGCCTATTAATTCATTGTATTTGACAGCTACCCTTGGCTTCACAAGTGATTTTCTGAGGCCACTGACGCCTATTAATTGATCTATTAATGTCTGTCTTGACATTCAATTCACTAAGGCCATTGACGCCTATTTATTGTTTTATTAATGTTTATCTTGACATTCAATTCACTGAGGCCACCGACGCCTATTAATTCATTGTATTTATTAGCTACCCTTAGCTCTTAAGTGTCAATCTAAGGCCACTGACGCCTATTTATTGTTTTATTAATGTCTATCTTGACATTCAATTCACTGAGGCCACCGACGCCTATTAATTCATTGTATTTAACAGCTACCCTTGGCTTTACAAGTGATTTTCTAAGGCCACTGACGCCTATTTATCGTTCTATTGATGTCTATCTTGGCATTCAATTCACTAAGGCCACCGACGCCTATTAATTCATTGGATTTGACAGCTACCCTTGGCTTTACAAGTGATTTTCTGAGGCCACTGTCGCCTATTAATCGTTCTAATTGATGTCTATCTTGACATTCAATTCATTGAAGGCTGATGTCGCCTGTATTTAACCTGGACAATCTTTACATTGTATTTATTAGCTACCCTTAGCTCTTAAGTGTCAATCTGAGGCCACTGTCGCCCATTAATCGTTCTAATTGATGTCTATCTTGACACTCAATTCATTGAAGACCCATGTCGCCTATATTTAACCTGGACAATCTTCACATTGTATTTATTAGCTACCCTTAGCTCTTAAGTGATTCACTAAGGCCACTGACGCCTATATAATTGTATTCAATAGTAGCAACTATTTCATTGGATTTGACAGCTACCCTTGGCTTTACAAGTGATTTTCTAAGGCCACTGACGCCTAATTATCGTTCGATTGATGTCTATCTTGACATTCAAATCACTGAAGGCCTATGCCGCATATATTTTTATGTATTTTACTTGTTGAGCATTATTTACAGCTTATTGTCATTTTTTAATCATTAATATTGAACCTTACAGCAATAACTTTCATTATAGCACTCAATTTATATTCATTTCAGGTATCATTAATATTACCTTTTCGTTTATTGTCAGGCTTCAATGGTCATTAATGTCATTGACCTAATTTCATTTAAATTTTGTATTTCTCTAACGTTTTATCATGTTGTAATTATCCCAAGATATTTGACTCAACCTACTTACAATTGTTTTTGTATGTGGCCATCTGCCTATTATTATTTTATTGTTATTAAATCTTATCTTGTTGATTCATTTAGTCTTTTATTGGCGTACTTACCACACTTCAAGCTATCAGTATTTTTATGCACAGAATTCAAAGATTTATTTGTAGGTATTAATACCAACTATCATTCACAGTCCACTGCCCTGACCTTGGATTCTGTCATAAAAATTGGTCCTCCAGCCCGTCATCTTTGACCCAGTGTCTACCTAGGATATTGTTAATTGGGACCAATTGGATAAAATTGGTCCTCCTGCCCGTCATCTTTGACCCAGTTTACCTAGGATAATTGTTAATTTTTATTACCCATTTCTTGGTCCATTGAACCTTAGGGTTTCAGTGACCGTGTGCCTAATAGTCTAGCTTGACGCCAATGATTAGGTCCCACTCTAGAGTATATTTTATTCCATTGTACCTTTGTATGTTTATATTGTTTAATATTAAGCATTCACACACTTGTTTCAAATTTTCAGTACTGGCTGCAACTCAAAGCATGCTGCGACGTGTATGCACCAGCTATCAACTATCTTGTACCCTGAGAGACTGAACCGCACTGAACTGGTCACAGACGGCTATTGCGCATTGAGAAAACAACACATGGCAAACTACACCACCTTGCGAGCTCGCTACTTGACTCGCCACACAGCAAGCTTGATACAACTTGCCTCAAACGCACAGGCGTGCCTCTCTGCATACTGGACCAGCGCCCAAAGTTGCTTATTGGCGCAGCAATCGCATTGCTACAGTGCAGCATCGTTTCGTTCACTCAGGTTTTTCTGTTAGTTTTTAAGCATGTCCGATCATGAGGAAGATTCACTTCCTGAGCCTTCTGCTCTTTTCAATGCAAGAGACAATTTACACCAGGAAATAGATTGGTTCATAACCAGCTATAACGATTATGTTGTGGACACTGAAGCCACTTATTATCAATTATTGACTGTCAAAAACGAACTAGGTTCACTTAGAATTAAGTATGATAAAATACATGAACAGCTATGGAATTCAGAGTTGCAAGCACAAGACACTTCAACTCATTTTGAGATACTTAATAAGTTTATCTCCATTACCTCTAAGGCAAACGCTGCATTAACTGCTTTTGAAAGCAGACAACGCAACAATGAGGCCACTGCTGGTGCTTCCCAGCGGCCAACATCTCAAAACTCACATTTGGCAAATTTTCAGTTGCCTCAGATTCCGCTTCCACGCTTCAATGGGGAGCTTTCAAAATGGCAAGCATTCTCAAGTGCTTTTACCAATATTATTGGTAATCAAGATAATATTAATGACTCATTGAAATTTTTCTATCTTCGTCAATCACTCAGTGGTGAAGCTCTTGCTAGAGTGGAACACATTGAAGCTGACGAAAATGGTTTTCAGCTTGCATGGAACCTCTTAAGGGAGAGGTATGACAATAAGAGATTAATTGCTGCCAGGCACGTCACAGCAATTGAATCTCCGCCTACCATAAAGTGCAACTGTCCGCAATCATTACGGGCATTCATTGACTTTTGCAAGTCCCACATTACCGCGCTCGAAGCGCTTCAACTTGGAGTCCAAATCAAGGACTTATTGTACATGCACAAAATGTTGTTGCAGTTGGATACTGCTACTGTTCGAGAATGGGAAAAGAGTGTTGGTATACACGACATTCCCACCATTGATAAATTTTGGAATTTTTGGAATCACAATGCAAAATCATGGAAGCTGTTGCTTCAAGCTCAGCTAACCATCATCAAGGAAATGTACAGCAAAGTACATCCAACTCGGTTGGTGCTCATAGCAAGCCGAAGTTCAATCAAATCATCGAATGTTCAAGCTAGGATGCAGGTTACTACCTCTTCTATGTCACCTTGTAGTTTTTGTAATTCTGTTGGTCATTTTCCAAATCGTTGTAATGAATTATTGAAGTTGCAGGTTACTGATCGTTGGAATGCTGTCCGTGACAAAAGGTTATGTTATAATTGCCTCAAGCCTTTCGCACCCAATCATGTTTGTTCGGACAAATCGTGTACACTTTGTGGCAAGAGTCACCACACTGTTCTTCATAGGTCGTATCCTCAATCACGAGACACTCAGCCTACTTCTAAGGATAAGGTAACTTCAAATGTTATTCATTCTCAATCTTTTGCTCCCTCCAAGGGTAAGAATGCTGTTTTGAATTCCGTCATGGTTCAGAATGCGGAAACAACTAAGCAAGCTGTTTCTCATGCAGAACAGCCTCAGAAGAACTCTCATGTCACAATGAGCTCCACCTCGTCACTGTGTTTGCAACAGCAATCAACTGTCGCTTTGTTACCTACTGCCGAGGTTTTGGTTCAAACTTCTAGTGGAGAATTTATTAAAGCAACCACTCTTTTGGATTCTTGCTCTGATTGTAATTTGATGTCAACTAGGTTGGCTGAAAAATTGTCACTTGCTGCTTTGTATTCTGACACTTTGATTCATAGTGTAGGTTAGAATAAGACCAAATCATCTATTTCTCATTCAGTTTGCTTGTCTTCATCTGATCGTTCGTGGTCGGTTGAAGAAAATTGTATTGTAGTTGATAGCATATCATCTAATGTTCCTAGTGTGAACATTGATCTTTCTAAAATTTCAATTCCTGTTGAACTCAAATTAGCGGATCCATTGTTTGATCAGCCTAAGCCTGTAGATCTGTTACTTGGTGCTGGCATATTTGCATCTGTTCTTCAGCCTGGTAAATTATATCTAGCTCAAAACGCTCCCATCCTTCAGGAAACCAGTCTAGGTTGGGTCATATTTGGTTCTTTTAAAACTATTCGTCCTATTGCAGCACCTCGGTCGTGCCTCCCTGCTTCGCCTGTGGCCGCTCCCCGTAGGGTCACGTCAAATTTTCTAACTTCAAATGATGTCTCTCATCAGTTAGAGAAATCAGTTCAGGAAATCAGTTCTCAATCAGTTCAGGAAATCAGTTCTCATTCAGTTCAGGTATTAGCTACCACTTCTTCTCATAATGATGTTATCTCAGGTATAATCAATAGTTGCTCAACTTATCACAAAATCGTTCGTACAACAGCATATGTTCTATGGTTCATTCATAATTGTAGGAAACAAAATTCAGTCACTCTGCGCTTTGGTCAATTAGCTATCTCTGAAATTTCAGAAGCTGAAAATTATATCTTCAAATCCATTCAAGAAGAAGCTTTCTCTGCTGAACTTAAAGCATTGCGTCAAAATCAGGAGCTATTGCCTAATAGTTCTATTAAAGCCTTGTCACCATTCAATCATTCAGATTCTCTGCTCAGAGTTGGTGGACGTTTGCAAAATGCAAATGCTTCCTTTGATTATAAACATCAAATATTTGCCCAGCAATCACAATTCACTCGTGCATTGATTGTTGCCACATCGTCGTCTAAGTCATGCTGGTGTGCAGGCCACCATGGCCAGTGTAAGACAACGATTTTGGTTTCCCTCCACCCGTCGCACCAACAAAAGTGTATTGTGACATTGCATATTGCGTTTTCGCTTTTCGGCTCTTCATTCTGAGCAAATCATGGGTAGTTTACCAGCGGCCCGCGTTCAGGCTAATTTTCCCTTTTATAATTGTGGTTTGGATTACGCCGGTCCTATTTCCATTCGTGTAGGTGGCCCCAAATCTCATACTTTTTCTCCACCACTCTTCAGAAAAAAGACCCACTCTTCAGAAAAAAGGCAAATGGCTAAACAATTATGAAAATTTGAAGGTCGGTACGGTTGTCATCTTGAAGGATCCTGGTTCCGCGCAGTCCACTTGGAAGCTGGCGCGCATTACTGAAGTTCATCCCAGTAAGGACGACAAGGTTCGAGTTGTCACTGTTCTCACTCCCTCTGGCACCTTTAAGAGAGCTATTTCGAGTTTAGCACCTTTTCCCATTGATGAGGATTCTAGTTAATCCCCTTGCTCTTATGGTTCATGTTGTATTTTTAGGTTTCATTGTTTTTTCTCCCCTGGTTCTCACATGGGGCCCAGTTTTCAATTTCCAATTGCCTTGCCAGATTTTACATATTTCTTACTTTTTCTTATTGTGCCATACCCCCATATGACACAAGGGGCCCAGTTTATGTAAAATCTGACAAAGCATTTATTGGAACGGTTCCACTTGTTACTCGTTCCGCTACTACGTAGACATCATGTCGTCATTTTGTCTGTCTGCGCTGACCAGTGACGTCACACTCACGGTTCTTTGCCACTGCTCTAATCAAGTTGGTTTTCTATACTTTTAGTCGTGTTATTTTGCCGTTTCAATTTTAATATTTATACTATTCGATTTTTTTGGAATTTATTTTGTCTTTAGGCATCTTACTTTCTAGATATTTGTTACTTTTTCACCAAACGTTTGCAAACGTTTTACCTATGTTACAAACACATCTGGCATCTTCCTTTTTCTGACCAGCATTAGCGGTTTCCGTGTCTTTTGCAATGGTTCTTAGTCGATGGTGCATTTACGCCTTCGGTCTAAACCTTTTATCCATTTTCATCGGACCTACGAAACGTTTTTAAAAGTGAGTTATTCTTCAAATTAATTTGTTTGTTCTATTCTTCAATTGTGATTCAATTATTCATCGATTGCTTCGCATATTACTCTGATAAACTTTTCAAAAATTACAACCCATGTAGGCTTCAATTGCATTCTTCTACATTTGGCTTCACCTCGTGAAACTCAAACTTTCAAGTTCATCATCTCTACCGTTTGGAAATCAATCTAAAAATTCCACAACTTGAAGGTCAGATTATTCATTTGGAATTCTGCTCCTGTTCTCATTTCCACTGGGGGATTGCCTGCTGTGATGGACGCTTCCACGCTTGTCATCGCATGGCCAGATCACATCATCGCTTGCTGATGTCCTGTTCCTGTGGGTATTGCGGAGTCATTGCTGTCTGCCTGGCTGCATCTCCTCTTCAAAATTTATTCAGGTTACGTAATCGTTCTATTCAATTTTCATTTACGTATGTATCATAATCGTTTTATTAATGTCTATCTTGACATTCAATTCACTAAGGCCACCGACGCCTATTAATTCATTGGATTTGACAGCTACCCTTGGCTTTACAAGTGATTTTCTAAGGCCACTGACGCCTACTTATCGTTCTAATTGATGTCTGTCTTGACATTCAATTCATTGAAGGCCCATGTCGCCTGAACCTGGACAATCTTTACATTGTATTTATTAGCTACCCTTAGCTCTTAAGTGTCAATCTAAGGCCACTGACGCCTATTTATCGTTTTATTAATGTCTATCTTGACATTCAATTCACTGAGGCCACCGACGCCTATTAATTCATTGTATTTGACAGCTACCCTTGGCTTCACAATGATTTTCTGAGGCCACTGACGCCTATTAATGATCTATTAATGTCTATCTTGACATTCAATTCACTAAGGCCATTGACGCCTATTTATTGTTTTATTATGTCTATCTTGACATTCAATTCACTGAGGCCACCGACGCCTATTAATTCATTGTATTTATTAGCTACCCTAGCTCTTAGTGTCAATCTAAGGCCACTGACGCCTATTTATTTTTTTAATTAATTCTATCTTGACATTCAATTCACTGAGGCCACCGACGCCTATTAATTCATTGTATTAAACAGCTACCCTTGGCTTTACAAGTGATTTTCTAAGGCCACTGACGCCTATTTATCGTTCTATTGATGTCTATCTTGGCATTCAATTCACTAAGGCCACCGACGCCTATTAATTCATTGGATTTGACAGCTACCCTTGGCTTTACAAGTGATTTTCTGAGGCCACTGTCGCCTATTAATCGTTCTAATTGATGTCTATCTTGACATTCAATTCATTGAAGGCTGATGTCGCCTGTATTTAACCTGGACAATCTTTACATTGTATTTATTAGCTACCCTTAGCTCTTAAGTGTCAATCTGAGGCCACTGTCGCCCATTAATCGTTCTAATTGATGTCTATCTTGACACTCAATTCATTGAAGGCTCATGTCGCCTATATTTAACCTGGACAATCTTCACATTGTATTTATTAGCTACCCTTAGCTCTTAAGTGATTCCTAAGGCCACTGACACCTATATAATTGTATTCAATAGTAGAACTATTTCATGGATTTGACAGCTACCCTTGGCTTTACAAGTGATTTTCTAAGGCCACTGACGCCTAATTATCGTTCGATTGATGTCTATCTTGACATTCAAATCACTGAAGGCCTATGCCGCATATATTTTTATGTATTTTACTTGTTGAGCATTATGTACAGCTTATTGTAATTTTTTAATCATTAATATTGAACCTTACAGCAATAACTTTCATTATAGCACTCAATTTTTATTCATTTCAGGTATCATTAATACTACCTTTCCGTTTATTGTCAGGCTTCAATGGTCATTAATGTCATTGACCTAATTTCATTTAAATTTTGTATTTCTCTAATGTTTTATCATGTTGTAATTATCCCAAGATATTTGACTCAACCTACTTACAATTGTTTTTGTATGTGGCCATCTGCCTATTATTATTTTATTGTTATTAAATCTTATCTTGTTGATTCATTTAGTCTTTTATTGGCGTACTTACCACACTTCAAGCTATCAGTATTTTTATGCACAGAATTCAAAGATTTATTTGTAGGTATTAATACCAACTATCATTCACAGTCCACTGCCCTGACCTTGGATTCTGTCACCAACTCATCATCAATCTGATCTGCATTAATTAGTGGTGAATTAAGATGAATTATTCATCAATTCATTAAAAAAATTATGTTCAACATACTAAATTTTTATGCAATAACATTTAAATTTTCTATTTATTAAACTTATGTACAATTTCAATAATTATTCTTTAAATAAATTAAATTTTCTGTTCAGATAATTTCCTTGAATTATAAAGCTAAATCAAAAAATAATTTTGATATTCTATACTTTCAAATATGGTTTGGAAATATATAACGAATGATATTGATGAATTTTTATAATAATTTCCAATTATAGGATGACATGTAATGTTTGTGTAGAAAAAATTGTTCCTGTTCTCAAATTTAATTTCAACAATTTCCATTTGTTACATTGAAGATTCAATTTTAATCGAGAAAAAAAATGTAATATTACAAATACCCCCCTCTCGACATAAAAAATTTTACTGTTTGAGAATTAAAAAAAAAATAACATTATGACATGTAATGTTTGTGTAGAAAAAATTGTTCCTGTTCTCAAATTTAATTTCAACAATATCCATTTGTTATAATGTTTTTTTTTTTTTTAATTCTCAAACAGTAAAATTTTTTATGTCGAGAGGGGGGTATTTGTAATATTACATTTTTTTCTTGATTAAAATTGAATCTTCAATTTGATATTCAAAATATTAATAAAACTTGATAGCAAATATCTGTGTAATCAATATACGGACTAAACTTTTCACAGGGAATTTATCATATAGGCCTATACTAGTGTTGAACATTCCACTGAATCACTGTAACAAAGTTATATTTCTGAATAAACAAGAAAAGGTTAATTAAATTTAAAATAACTTTAAAAATAAAGTTTTATTGAATACAATAGATATAATGTTTGTAGACTTGTGTTCTTTGCTAATTGGCAATCGATGATGATGTGTCTTGGCTTCACCAGAAAGGCTTCTTGTTCTTGTCTCTCTCAAACTTTTTAATGGCTGGCTTATGTTAGGAGTGTTCGCTTCTGTTGAAATTTTCCTAAATAATTGAAATTTAAGAGAAATTTAATATTAATAATTTTTGGAGAGCTGTAGTGGAGGCGGCCAAAGCTCATATTGGGCTGTAGTGCTAAAAAAAAAATTGTAATTTAAGATGTGTTATTTGTGATCTAAATGTTTCTGTAAAGTTTATTGATGTTATTGAACATACATGAAATGTGGATTTCAATTTTTCTTTTCATTTTGTGCTGAATTTCTCGTTTAATGATGAAAGCCATAAGCCTGTTTTGAAACCTGTAAATGATAGATAAGTATTCTTAATCTTTAAGTTTTATATTTTAATTTTGATTTTGAAGTAATAATTTCTGAGTTTTTGTGAAAGCTGTTGGAATCTGTTTTGATGAACAGAACAAACATATTAGTAACCTCAATCATGTTCAATCTATGTTCAATCCATGTATGATTATTTGTTCTGGTGTGAACTGAAATTTTTGAATCATTTTTTAATAAATTATAATTTAATTTGCTCTGAACTGGATTTCTTATTCATAAGCATTAGATCCATTCATGATATATCAAGATATTAGCTCATTAGGAATCGATGACTTTCCTTAGGTGATAGGTGAATGCTATCCAACCTATTAGGATAAATTGGTAGCACGGCAATAGATTAAGAATACTTATCTATCGTTTACAGGTTTCAAAACAGGCTTATGGCTTTCAATATTAAATGAGAAATTCAGCACAAAATGAAAAGAAAAATTGAAATCTACATTCCATGTATGTTCAATAACATCAATAAACTTTACAGAAACATTTAGATCACAAATAACACATCTTAAATTTCAATTATTTAGGAAAATTTCAACAGAAGCCAACAATCCTAACATAAGCCAGCCATTAAAAAGTTTGAGACAAGAACAAGAAGCCTTTCTGGTGAAGCCCAGACACATCATCATTGATTGTCAATTAGCAAAGAACACAAGTCTACAAACATTATATCTATTGTATTCAATAAAACTTTTATTTTTAAAGTTATTTTAAATTTAATTAACCTTTTGTAGTTTAGAATTATCTGTTTATTCAGAAATATAACTTTATTACAGTGATTCAGTGGAATGTTCAACACTAGTATATATGATAAATTCCCTGTGAAAAGTTTAGTCCGTATATCGATTACACAGATATTTGCTATCAAGTTTTATTAATATTTTGAATATCGAATTGAAGATTCAATTTTAATTGAGAAAAAATGTAATATTACATAATTTACAGCATATATACAGTAAATTAACTTTATATACATAGCATATTTTATAGAAGAAGTATTCTATTTGTCTCCAAAATATAGCATGAGATGAAAGACCACCAACAATTCCAAGAACCGGCAGAACAATCATAGAAATTACCTTGAATCCTGTGTTGCATATCCATTTATTTTCATTACTTGGATGTCAAAGATCGCTAATTCAAAGAGCTAGGCTATTGTGTTGGATAGCTCTAGAATAGTGCTGACTGCTACCAACAAAAACCTAAAAACTGAAAACATTGAGCTGACAACATAGCAAATTATAATCCATATTGAATATGTGCAGGCTATTTGTCTGATTATATATACTCACTGTCCTGAGACGGTCGTGGTATGTTTCTGAAGAGGTGTCCCAAACCACAGGATGCTTCTGGACTGCACTTATTAAAACTTCAATATCTACATTAAAATCTGTTTTAGAATACGATTTTAGAAATTTCAGATACAATTCTAAGAGCTCTGTCCTCTCTAATTGCTAAGCACAGACCGAGGCACTATGTTTGTGGATGAGAAACTCTACTGTACATGCTTTGTGTTAAATAATAGAATAGTTGTTAAATAGGTAGCTAACTTGGGAATTTTGTAAATTTCTAAACATTATATCCCTCTAACCAGTATTGATATTCTAGCCAGTTTTTACTAATAATATTCAATCAGAATTTTACAAATAAGCCTATTCCAAATTCCTTACAATATTTAAAACCTATGTCTCCGGTAACTGTGTTTCACTTAAATTTGAAGTAGTGAATCTCAAATATTTCATTATCACTACAATATATTACCTGAACATAGGTGAGTCCGGTTTTGAGAGCCAAGTCATTTTTCTCGGATCGATTAGGATAGGGGTTCTTCCTCCTTTAGTATTTTTATACTACACTACTAATCCTGGAGAAAGAGAAAGAATAGAGAAAGAGAAAGAAGAATACTAGAAAAAGAGAGAGAAGAATATAAGAGAAAGAGAAAGAAGAATACTTTAGTATTATGTGTTTTTAGGTAGAAAATTCACCTAATCATAAATAATAGTTATGACATTGGAGGAAAACCTAGGCTGAGCCTGTACTATTTCTCTTCAAAAATCTTGGAAGAATGTTTATGTTGTCCAAAGGTTATGTATGATCTGAATGAAAAGAGCCTTCCTCCTTTAGTTCTTCCTCCTAAACTTAGAAATTTAGGTGGAAGATTATAGAGCAGTGGACTTTGCTAATAAATTGATTGAACAACCAAAAGAGTATTTTATTCTTGTAGTACAAGAATACTGAACAGTACTGACACAAATTTAGCACATGCTACAGCACAAGCACAATTATGACTCAATTGTGACAAACTGACTGACAATAAACTTACTTTGAATGAAGCATGCATTACCAAGAATTGTTGGATTTCAATGCAAACATCAATCTAGCCGACATTCGTAGGTTGGTATTTACCGTATATATATATATCATATCATTTCAAAAGATCTATTGTTCCAAATTAGATCGAAGCTCCTATATTTCATAATAATAATCAGAGGAAACAGAAATACAAAGTATAAATGGAGTCAACTAACAATGAGAGCATAAAAAATAATGGGAAACTACTCAGACCTCTATACTATTATTATTGAATAATAGTTCTTAGAATTTAATAATAGTACAATTATTGCTGGACTATTAGGCCAGTTTCACACAGCAGAGACCTCGCTCCTGGAATATCATATTACGGAAGATCATATTTCATATTTTGCAGCTCTCCTGTACTTTCACATGGGGATCTTACGAATAAGCCGACAGATCTAACAACTATGCCGACGTTTGCTCAAAGTATAACTCATCACTTTTTCTCAAAGTCTAACTTCCTTAAAAATATAGATTGAAGATTTCTGATTTCGGATTTGGATTCAGCAACCCAAAATTCTTCAAAGCGCAAGTCCCATTTTCAAAAATACCTGAAAACAAGGGAGTTATAGCTGTTTTTAATATAGCTTTCCATTATCATATGATTATATAGTACGTACTAAGATAATAATACTCCTGCCTCACAAAGGGACAGGCAAAGGTTTTAAGAAGTTTTTGAACACATGAGAAGTTTATACATAAACATTTTTAATTTTTAAAAGTTCTAGTTTTCCAAAAAAATATTGAACTATGAAAAGATGAATCCAAATATGAAATCATAAATCATCTCCACTCATCACCCAATAAAATAGGAGGAAAAGGAATGTTGTACAGTAAAATTCACTGAATTTCAATTGTCATTCAACAATCCAATTTATCAGGTTCAAATCGTTGAATATCACTTTAAATTCCCAGCAATTATTGACTATTTCTTTTTACAATCAGAAAAATCTATTATGAACGTACAGTATAAACATTGTGCTGATCTGAATCGATCTATGGTAATAATAGGAATTGAAAGAATAGAAAATGTCATGGCATTCCAAGTAGTGATGTCTGTGTATTAGAACTGCTGAGTTGATAATGCATACTGAAAAAAGGCATGAATAGCTCAGACCAGCCTGGCCTGTGATGAACCTGTATAAACAATTCATAGAATTCTTAGAATTCATAGGAACGGTAAAAAATCAATTTTACGAAAATCGATGTACATGTAACTGGATTTAGAAGATCAATACGATAATGTTCTCTATCACAATTTAATCATAGAAATGTTTAAGTGAAAACGTTGGGCGCAAACCTTCTGCCATGAGGAGACAAATAAATTTATAAAAAGCTTGATAGCTTGAATAGTGATCTGATATTTGTTACACGTTTTTATTCTAAGACATAATATGTCCTAGACTAATTTTTAATGTTTCTTCAATCGGCAGGAGAACTTTGGTTTTTCAAAGTTATCTTACTCCCTTATTTTGGGGTATTTTCAGAAATCAAGATAAATAACCTACCAAATTTCCTACACGAATACAGTGTAAGTTGTATTATAATAGCTAGAGTACTTATGTACTGTATAGTACAGTACCTGTTCGTTTTTACCGTATAATTATATGATAATAGAAAGCTTTATTAAAAACAGCCATAACTTCCTTGTTTTCGGATATTTTCGAAAACGGGACTTACACTTTAAAGAATTTGGGGTCGCTGAATCCAAATCCGAAATCAGAAATCTTCTATCTATATTTTTAAGGAAGTTAGACTTTGAGAAAAAAGTGATGAGTCATACTTTGACCAAACGTCGGCATAGTTGTTAGATCTTGCCTCTGCTTGCCTCGAGGGGAAAAGACGTGACAAAACGATGTTCCTGGATAGGAGTCACCATGTGAAAGACACGATTTGACTCAATGTACTTCGACAAAAAACGTGAACACTGTTCAGTGTTCAAGTTGCACGTCTCCTATCGTGTGAAAGAGGCCATAGAATGTCTTAATATCCAATAAAGCCAGAACTTCTTCAATTTTGATTATTTTCGATAGCTGCGAGGCCATTTGACTAATTCGGAGGCGCTGAATCCGAATCTGAAATCACAATTTCTCTATCATCATTTTTACGAGTTTTAGGTTTTTGAAGTAGAGAATGAAACGCGGCTTGCCCGCCGTGACGTAAAGAAAGTGGCGGCTGGCATGCGTCAGCAGAGCGTCGGCAAAGCTTGAGCGGGCGTGCGACGCTGTAATGTGCACCGCTCCGTCCGGAACCCATATACTTCTAACAACTTTTAAGGTTCGAACCCACTAGAACGTATCATACCATGACCGTGCCCGTACCGACACATGCAAAAAAATATTCTTTGCATCATTTCATATGTAATACACCCATTAGACCGTTCCGTCACCGGCCAAGCACGGAGCGTGCCATGCACGTCCAGGTCAACATTTGTCGGCCAGTATATTTTGTCTGTGACGGAACGCTCCTTGCATGGCACGTGACGCCTGCAAACCCCGTTGTAACCGCGTATGCACCGCGTTGGTAACCAGTTCACCGCTACATTCTCTTGCTAACTGACGCGTTCCCAACAACTTCTGACCGGTGTAGTATGCGGAGATCGCCCGCTATGTACAGATGTACCATAGGCGAAAGCATGAGTTAGCACAGTGCAGCTAGTGAAGAGAGAGATAGTCTATGCGGAGATGGACCATCGATGACGTCACAGTGTCATACGTCACACGCACAGTCGACTCCCTTCTCATCAATCTCTCTCATTCTAGACTGTTGCGCGCGCATTCTCACAAATGCAATCAGCATTCACGCACTCGCATTCCCACTTGAAACTTCCAGCTGATTTTTACTGAAAGAAAACCAGTTTTCGCTATGTACAGATGTACCATAGGCGAAAGCATGAGTTAGCAGAGTGCAGCTAGTGAGAGAGAGATAGTCTATGCGGAGATGGACCATCGCTTTACAGACGTCACAGTGTCATACGTCACACGCACAGTCGACTCTCTTCTCATTAATCTCTCTCATTCTAGACTGTTGCGCGCGCATTCTCACAAATGCAATCAGCATTCACGCACTATAGTGAGGTCCACGTTTTAATGGCAGTGTGTGATTTGCAATGGTGTTGCTATCAACACTTTCTTTATTACAAATAAAATATGATTAACTATTTTCAACAATAATGAACAGTTAAATTCATCAGATAAACCTGTATCAGCTGTTTGGGTGGCAAGGCTGAGATCTGGCAACCCTTTTCTCCTATCTTCCTACACTGCCATTATAACGTGGACCTCACTATAGCATTCTCACTTGAAACTTCCAGCTGATTTTTACTGAAATAAAACCAGTTGAAATGAGTACAAACATCTTGTGATGTACCCTCCCCTCTCAACAGCCACCGTTTCATAAAACTAATTTTTATTATTATTGTTCTCATTTTCTCATTCCTCCCAGATCTTTTTCTTTCAGCACACAAGTTAGAATAGAATAGAATAGAAATAATGCTTTAATCTTCAAATTTGCAACATACAATGAATGAGAAAACACACATTTATACGGCTTGATTAAACAATCGTCAGCCGGAAAGTCGGTAAAACCCAATATACTATTATTACATAAATCAAAGCTATGCAGAATGTTCTTTTAAATAGTGAAACAAAAACAGAAAAAACAACCTTAGAAACAAAATAAATCAGTAATGTTGAATTCAATAAAGTGAATATTCCATAAATTAGTTTTAATAGTAACCTACATTCTAAACAAAATCCATTAATTTCATAAAAAGAAAGCTATACTTTTTATATTATGATAATAACTGTCAGCAGTTGGGAAATCATAACATAGAATTAATATTCCCTTTCATTTCGTCTTCCTATGATGTCCTCCTGAGAATATTCGAATAACCTATATTGTATTATATTATAACACGATACTTCTACCCAACTCAGATTCAATAAATAAGTTTCAATTTATTATACTAAGTTACCAGTTGAACTCTGTGTAAGTAATCGCCTATAACGCCAGGCATCTCTACAGTTTTTAGGAGGCCAACCCTACCCAATCTCTTCCATTCATAAAAGAAACGAAATCATCCTTGATAGCTCCCCAATTCCAAACCATTTTCTTCTCCATTCTCTTAAACAAGGACATCGAGCTATGAAATGATAAATATCCTCAATTTCTTTCAGATTACACATGGAGCAAACATAATTCCCATCAGCAACCCATGGCTTGTAGTTTAAATGGATCAGTTCACCCCTTGCTTTAAGTATCCACCTCATGACCCACATTTCATAATTATAATTTTTGTCACCCAGTTCCAAATTGAGAGTTTTGTACCATGTGTGGAAACGCCCATCTTGAGCATCCCGCAAAAAAATTTCCCTATGCATCTTGTTCAAACCTGTGATTATTCTTTTAAATGAGTCATCCCAATTAACTTCGTACTCATAATTTATACCAATTTGATTACTTAATTTCTTCCACTCTTTGAACCAGAAACATTTCTTTCGAATAACTTGTTGAGCCAGGAATTTAGGGAGCCTTTCATCTTTCATTTTCATAACTCTTAGAATATAATTGTAATGGAGTCTAAGGCAATATTCGAATAGAGGTGTTAGTTGAGTTTCAATAAACAACATATAATTCGGTGTATTTATTGGAAGTGCAAAAATCTTCTTGATGAAAAGGCGCTGCAACTTTTCTACACTATCATATTGTCTAAAACCCCACACCTGTGCTCCGTAACACAATCGCCCTTGCACAAGCTTTGAACAACTTACATTTGGCTGAAAAATCTACACTACTACTATTTAAAATTCCTTTCCATGCCACATTCAATGCTAATTTTGCCTTGTCTAATTTATCACTCACTTGAGCTTCAAAATTCAAGGTTGGAGTTAGAACTACCCCCAGATATTTATACCTGTTGACACACTCTATCTGCTCATTTATATTCCATTTTCTCGCTCCTAGCCATTTTTCCCCCGTTCCTGAAAACCATTACTTTTGACTTATCTAAATTAGCTCTTAAATTACACCTTCCACAGTAACGCTCTAAATTGTTTATCATGTACTGGAGTCCCACTGGCGAGTCCGAAATCAAAGCTATGTCATCGGCATACAATAAAACCCTAATCCTCTTACCACCTATTATTTATCCTCCCCCTAATTCATCATGCAAGTCATTCATAATAGGGAAAAAAGCAACGGGCTCAACAAACAACCTTGCCTCAAGCCTGACTTCGTTTCAAAACGTTGGGAGAGACCCCCATTGGCAGTACACCATACACTAGAAGTTGTGCCTTCATTCAATGCCCTCAAAATATTCAATGTCCTTGTTGAGAGACCTAAGAGACTAAGCTTATAAAATAGTGCATTCCTATCAATTGAGTCGAACGCGGCAGAGTAATCCACAAAAAAGCAATATAGTCCTACCCCTTTTTTTCAGCCAGCCGCAGACTAATGATGGATGTTAGGGCGAATATATTATCAATGGTCGAGTACCCCTTACGAAAGCCAGCCTGAAACTCGTTCAAGATTTTATCTTCCTCCACCCAGCAGAATTAACCCTGCAAATATTTTGAAAAATGTTGATAAAAACTAATGCCTCTGAAATTAGCTACTACATCGCACTCACCCTTCTTGAAAAGGGGAAAAAATATTGACGACTTAAAGCTATGTGGGACTCTACCTGATGTAAATATAGAATTGTAGACATTCAGCAATTTGTTAGAAAGTTATCAGGTGCATTTTTATAATACTCGAATGGGATCTGATCTTCACCAGGCGCTTTATTATTTTTACTAATTTTAAAACTCTACTCAGCTCTTCCCTGCCCGTTTTCTCTATCTAATTTGTTGTCAACTATGTAAGGTTCAGCATAGAAATGAGGTAAGCTAACATTTCGGGATTCAAGATGTGTTGGAAATAGTTTACCCAGTCTTGAGGAGTTATGGCGTTATTTACAATATTATTCCTTAATTTAAATTTATTCAGTGCTTGCCAAAAGTCCCTAGAGTTTTGTGCGGCAGAAATTGAATTTATTAGAGTCTTCTCATAGCTTTTACTGAAAAGCTAAAATATCATTGAATAATCATTTTTTAAGAAAAATAAAATGAAAACTTGCAAATCAGTTTAATGTCCAGGTCAGAAGGTTGGATATTATTCAATTCTGATTATGATCTAACATAAAATTGGTGAAACTCTTATAACTATGTTAGTTTTGAATAGATTGATTTGAAACTCCATGGGTGTGTTAATTGTATGAAGGGAAACGTTCATGATTTTTTGTAGAATTTCCCTACGTTCCCTTCTCCGTCCCAAACCAAAAAAACATGGTTGTTCTGATGCTACATGCGAGAAAATTCAAAAGTCGCGCTATTCTGAGCTTCCTCTTTGCTTCGCGGCAAGGAACAGGATTGGATTAAATCGCCCGCGGAACAACACTATTGGTCTGCTCAGAAGCGCGACTTTTGAATCCTCTCTCATATACCATCAGAACTACCATAATATGTTTTCGGTTTAGGAGTGAGGATGGGACGCAGGGAAATTCTACAAAAAATCATGAACGATTCCCTTCATACTATTAACACACCCATGAAGTTTCAAATCAATCTTTCAAAACTAACAAAGTCATAAGAACTTCTCCAATTTGTTGTTAGTTTATAATCAAAATTGAATAATAACCAACTTTCTGACCTGGACATTTAACTAATTTTTGAGTTCTCATTTCATTTATGTTAAAAAAAAAGATTATTAAATTATATTTTAGCTTTTCTGAGCTTGTGATCATATTTCATATTTTGACGAGTTTCTTCATACCTATTAACACAATCAGGTATCTGATATGATACATGAAAGATTATTATATCTTATATGATATAATCTTATATGATAAAGTTCAAGAGTAATTATCATTCATTTTGTATACTCTTGTATATTTTTGTCATTGAGTATACACCTAACTGGATGAATACTTCTTGTACAAATCAATTCGTATTCCGTATAATTCAATAATATTCTAGTAATTTGAATTAGAATAAAATATTATATGAGGAACTGTCATAAGGCTGTTGGAGAATGTTTATTATAGAATGTAGTAACAGTTTGTAGTATTCAACGTTTTAATTCAAGTTCAGTATACTTTCTTGTGCATATCATTTATTATTGTGATATACTGTACGATAGGTATCGATTGAAACTTGGAATAAATTTGAATATTAGGCGGTGTATTTAAAAAAAATGATAGGCGATGTTTGGCAAAGATGAATTATTCCAAACAATATTGTGATTGTGTCGGAATGCAATAAACCTTAGCTGCAATAAACTTGTAGATCTGGGAATTTTTTTATTCTCTAACTAGTCTAATCAACCTCCTGCACACGTTATTCAGCTGTAGGTCGGTCAGAATAAATAAAATTTAAACGGCATTAAAATTTAAATATTATTGTGTTTTATGAATTCGAAAAATTGTCATAATTATTCTTTTGTAGCTCTATCTAGTCACAAATCATTGTGCAAAGTTCCTATTCCTATTAGAAAACAAATTGTAAGTTAAAAAATAACAAAATGGCAGGTGTTAGAATAACTGAGGACTTTCGGACAGTTTGAAAATTAAATAGAAAAATATGTTTTGTACCTAGGAACAATTCCCTAGAATATTGGTAGGAAGCTCGGAAACACTCTGTATATTGGCTTTGAACATCTATATGATCGGCACTCTGATATCATAAAAATTCAACTCGTCAATCAGGCCATAATGAAACATGTTCATTGAACTTGAAATTATAGTGGCGACGTAGATGATTCAGTTGGCCCTTTAGAGGCGCACTAAGAAATCTTTTGGCGATATTTCAACTCTAACTCTTTTTATTGAAAAGACTATGCTTGTACAAAGTTAAAGCTTCACAACATATTCTGAAAACGTGAAGTTTGAAGTTTCTTTCAATTTTTCTAAAATATTTCGACACCTGCGCACTACAAGTTCACAGAGCGTAGGAAGCCTGTACCTTTGGTGTTATTTTGTAGCATCATGATTCATATAAAGCATGATAATATCATTCTAGAATGATGTTTAAAAATGCATATAGAACATTGATAAACAGAAAATAGACGATAAATAAATGAATGAATTTATTTCTAGTTAAAAAATATCATAACATCCAGTAGAAATTAATTCATTAAGAAAGATATAGTAATAGTAATTCTATAATATTATAAAGTATAGAATTGGCTTACACACATATGGGATGGGAAATTCGCGAATGAGGCATTCGCGTGAGAACTACTCAACTGATTCACTTGAAATTCCCAGCAATTATTGACTATTTCTTTTTACAATCAGAAAAATCTATTATGAACATACAGTATAAACATTGTGCTGATCTGAATCGATCTATGGTAATAATAGGAATTGAAAGAATAGAAAATGTCATGGCATTCCAAGTAGTGATGTCTGTGTATTAGAACTGCTGAGTTGATAATGCATACTGAAAAAAAGTCATGAATAGCTCAGACCAGCCTGGCCTGTGATGAACCTGTATAAACAATTCATAGAATTCTTAGAATTCATAGGAACGGTAAAAAAATCAATTTTACGAAAATCGATGTACATGTAACTGGATTTAGAAGATCAATACGATAATGTTCTCTATCACAATTTAATCATAGAAATGTTTAAGTGAAAACGTTGGGCGCAAACCTTCTGCCATGAGGAGACAAATAAATTTATGAAAAGCTTGATAGCTTGAATAGTGATCTGATATTTGTTACACGTTTTTATTCTAAGACATAATATGTCTTAGACTAATTTTTAATGTTTCTTCAATCGGCAGGAGAACTTTGGTTTTTCAAAGTTATCTTACTCCCTTATTTTGGGGTATTTTCAGAAATCAAGATAAATAACCTACCAAATTTCCTACACGAATACAGTGTAAGTTGTATTATAATAGCTAGAGTACTTACGTACTGTATAGTACAGTACCTGTTCGTTTTTACCGTATAATTATATGATAATAGAAAGCTTTATTAAAAACAGCCATAACTTCCTTGTTTTCGGATATTTTCGAAAACGGGACTTACGCTTTAAAGAATTTGGGGTCGCTGAATCCAAATCCGAAATCAGAAATCTTCTATCTATATTTTTAAGGAAGTTAGACTTTGAGAAAAAAGTGATGAGTCATACTTTGACCAAACGTCGGCATAGTTGTTAGATCTTGCCTCTGCTTGCCTCGAGGGGAAAAGACGTGACAAAACGAGGTTCCTGGATAGGAGTCACCATGTGAAAGACACGATTTGACTCAATGTACTTCGACAAAAAACGTGAACACTGTTCAGTGTTCAAGTTGCACGTCTCCTATCGTGTGAAAGAGGCCATAGAATGTCTTAATATCCAATAAAGCCAGAACTTCTTCAATTTTGATTATTTTCGATAGCCGCGAGGCCATTTGACTAATTCGGAGGCGCTGAATCCGAATCTGAAATCACAATTTCTCTATCATCATTTTTACGAGTTTTAGGTTTTTGAAGTAGAGAATGAAACGCGGCTTGCCCGCCGTGACGTAAAGAAAGTGGCGGCTGGCATGCGTCAGCAGAGCGTCGGCAAAGCTTGAGCGGGCGTGCGACGCTGTAATGTGCACCGCTCCGTCCGGAACCCATATACTTCTAACAACTTTTAGAACGCCAGTGACCTAGTTGTCGCTCTGGTCGTAAAACCGCGACTAGAAATGATGCAAGTGTGCACCAGGCCTTAGTTGACTCGTCATAGTTGTGACGTCATCTCTGTTTCCTCCTCCTCTTCGAACTCAGGCACGAGGAAGGTCGGCAATCTTTTGGGAGTCGACATTCCTCACATTTCTCAGCCGGATTATATGATAATTCAGCACTGAACTATTTTTTCAGCGCAGGGCACTGAACTCGCGCACAACAATCAAAACACTGAACTCAGCACTTTAACTATTGCATACACTATTTCAACTACTCTCACTAAAAAAAAAAACTAAGTCTGCTCGCTACAGCTGCTCGATTGATACAAAAAAAATGTATAAATATTTTTTTATAATCCATGTTATTCAAAATACCAGCCAACGAATATTCCTCATTAACTAGGTAATCAAATTTGAAACAGGAACTTCATCATAGTTGTAGTTGTGGCGGCCATTGTTATTACAACTTTTGCCGACAGGTAGTGCTTAGCACTGTCGGCGGAGAACTGTGATTACAAGCCAGCCCAGCTGTTTACTTTTTAGATTATGTTGTAACACATTGTTTGGTCACGTACGTTTTTAAAAATTATTTTATTTGCAGTTTTTATAAAAATGTAGGTGGAGGAAAAATGTTGTGTATAAATCACAAGTGAAAAATGTTTTTTCTCCCTGAGGGAAAATTGTTGCCCTCGGCTTCAAACTTTTCCCTCAGGGAGAAAAAACAGTACTTTCCACTCTAGATGAATAACAGCTACCGTACGGTATAAGATACGGGTGAATGAAATTATTAGACTAAAATGTTTTAAATTCTACAAATAATGTTCTATTCCGTTTTGCTTAGCTTCTAGTAGTTGATTCCAGAGGAATTCAGTGTACAACTTTAATAAAAAGCATATTTCTTCTCCTGACATGGGTTCTATTCCTACCTTGACTGAAATAAATATTATAGCATCATATACCTCACGTCTCACACTTATGTGTCATCTTTAAGCCAGTCATGCAGAAATAGTACAACACTTTTCCCATGACTGCAGTCATTCTATGGAAATCATCGAGAGTACTTTCCACATAATGATAATCATAATTACAAAGCTGATAAGTTCGTCCTCAAGATAAACAAGAGGAGTTCATTACTGTATCTACAAAATGATATTTTGATGTCTACATATTATTTTACTGAGTGCATTGCTGGTTAGATACCGTATTTCAACGAGAAACAATCATGTTCAAGCAAGGCCAAATAATCTTGTTTGTATCATTAAGATGATTTCAAAAAAGAGAATTGATCACCGGCAGCATAAGTTATGGGCTACGGCTACAGAAAGAAACAATTAAATGCCGGACGGAATGGGAACCCATTATAACTCGCTTTTCAAAATTGCAGCATTATACAGTATACACCGGCATCACCCACCCAATAAAAGTGGCCTTTCCATGAGACTCAAAAACCACTTATAAAAGATTCTAATTTAAATTTAGCAGTTCATTGAGGGCATAAGGAGCTAGAATAAATAAAACAAATAGCGGCTTCTTATTAATGAATGATAAAATGAATATTTTATTTTTCAACCTATGAGTAAAATATGAATGTATCTAGTATTTTTTTTTAATTAAAGATTTCTCAAAGAATAATTCAACATAAATTTGACTTATGAAGTGAGTCTTTAATCTTTCATGTTTGGCTTCCTTACTATTTCAAAAAAATTCATTTGTTGATAGATATACAATTTTGTCCCTGTTATAAGCCATTATTCCGCTATTTCCGGAGACTTTTGTAGATGTTGAAATATGAGTACGTTCCTTTCACAATCTGTGAACAATCAATATGAATAACTGTGATCAAATTATGATGAATTGAATTTTCAATAAAGAATGTTTGTGATATGTGTAATTAATAGGCCTATGATATTGAAATAATAGTACCTTAAGTTAGTAGTTTTATTTTCAAGTCTCTCTTTAAACGTTTTTTTGTTACATTAACTTACACTACATTTCATACATATGTTTCGCTACACTTGACAAGCATAATCAATAAAGCTTATTATTTTAAAGTTAATAAAAACAGCGATTAGCCAATATTAATCTATACTGTACTTATTATTGTAGGCCTACGTTCAACTCCACTCACAACTCAATTATTCATTCATCGATGTACGTCCAATTCCACCTATTGGTAGACAGACTTGAAAAGATGCTCCCCACTTTCAGGGAAAATTGTGAACCACTTGAACGTTCTACTTTTATAGGTCCGTATCACATTAGGACACCAGACTGGATCGTCAAGTGTTGGAGCGAGTCGTGGGACATTAGTTCTTATTGCGCTAATTACATTCACAGAGAAGGAAGATAGGCCTACCTCACTCTTACCATATACCTTTACTAAGTGTTACATTAAAGTCGCCAGCCGGGATCACCAGCCCACCAGGTTCTTGTTAGCGGTCGGTTGGTGTCTCACTCGGGTTATTGCCAGTCCGACCACCATTCCTGGTGTCTCGGCTTCATTCACATACGACCATCACTGGTGGAGATCTGGTGTCCCGTTTGGTGACCCAGCTTGTTGGCCTCATGTAATGCAAACCTTGAACTATTATCATTATTGTTTTCATTTTTGAGCTATCATATCTATTTATAATCAATAAATTTGAATTTATGAAAACATAGTTTTTATAAAATGTTGGAAGTTGCCTGATAAGAGGTTCAACAAATTTCCAATCCAACTTCTTATCCATTATAATATGACCCGGTTTCATCCCAATTATTATTCATCCAATTTTTCATGAATGAATCACATTTGAAAATATTGCGTCACTAAATTAGTTCATGCACCAATATTATTATTACCAATGCAAAACAGCTTAGGTCCAGTGAGTATAAGTTGTAGGGCTTTATTTTCAAATCGACTGTAGCTCTTGTCATCATTGTTAGTAACGATTTCTTTAGCCAGTTTGGTTTATCAGTCCACGAACACATCCATAACGCATTTCGCAAATTCTTGCCCTGTGATAAATATATTATATTGTGATTATTTACGGATAAGTTATTTTGACCAATCATTTCTGATTATTCATGTTACCAATCATTTGAGTAGTGATTCTAAAATATTGATATTATTGTTATGTGACAATGAATAAATAAATAACAAGCTTCCCTATAATGAGATTCTTAGGTGTAAATTATTATGTATATGGCTGTTTTTGGCAGAGAGATCCTTTCGGATTTTCTGCCTTGCCGTAATACCCATTGTGAATTTTTCTTTCTCTTCACTATATTGGGTTGAAGTTTAATAACTGGAAATGTTCACTCCCACCTCCTGAATGGAATTTTTTATAGTATCAAATCCAAAAATTAGTTGTAGAAAAACATGATACATCATAAATCGTTCAAACTTTATAAATCATTAAATTATGTAATAAAATTATATTATTCTTTCATCAACTTATTACTAGAATGGACTTTCATGATGCTTGATTGGTGAACCTTCTTGGTGAATTCTATTCATTGAACTGTATCATATAAAATTGGAGCTACCGACCTCACTGGTTACCTTCTCGCCATCTCTTGAAATGAAGAATACCAGAGACAAAATGATAGAATAACGTAAAAGATCCCTCACTTTCGACAAGATGTCCGGCATCTGTGGAAATTATAAAAACACTCTTCAGGTTATAAATCAAATTATCAAAACACACTCCAGGAAAAAACTTAATTTCTGGATTGAATAGACTTTGGGTTACATTTTTTCAAATTATCTTGCAATCGTAAAGTATCTGTTAATATTGAGAAAAGGCAATTTTTTCATACTCAATATTTTATTATTTGTTCTATTTATCCTCCGATGAATTTACTCCTATATTACAAGTAGGTGGTTGTCATATAAGTAAACTAATTTTTTTCGCTCTTCATTTTCCAATATTACTGTACATTTTAGGTTTTCATAACTTAATAAAGCTTCATGAGAGATTATGCCGGTTTACAATTGCATTCATCGAAGCCTCCGTAGTTGTTGGACAAAAACTGTCTTGAAAACCGTATGTCTTTCAAGTTAGCACTTGACTTGAACTCATTCCGTTGTTTTCGACAAGAAAGAAAGAGAGAGAGAGAGAGAGAGAGAGAGAGAGAGAGAGAGAGAGAGTGAGAGGGGAAGAGTAATAAGTGTTATAAAATGCTAAATGTTCAATTCTCGATTCGTTTCTTTCACTGATTGTTCTGGTGTATTAAGAATGTTTATGTTAAGTTAACTACTCGTATTATTTGTATGTATTTCATAAATAGAGCAAATTCGAGCAAACTTATTCACCTCCAGTGTATTCTATTGTTAATAATGTTGAATGAAAAAGACCCTGCTAACTTCTCAACTACACAAAAAGTATTGTTAATAAACTGTAATTTAAATTATATATGTATGATAATAATCCAGCACATTTTCCATTAGTCACTATAATCATTTGAATGTATTATCAGAGTTTGCTTTGTTTTTTAACAGTACTGGTACCATATTAAAAAAAATCATTGATTAAAAAGTCATTGATACTCTTTATAATTCAGAGCCGTAATGACAAAACTATATCTTACTTCACTAGCTATACTCACTTCGACAATGATGACAAGGAAAAGGCAAAGCTGAATGGCATAAATATTCATCAAGAATACAATAACGTTTTTCATATTACCGTTGAAGAACTCCACCCTTCTGTAAACATAAAAAATTTAATGTATTGTCATGAGCAATAAGTTATGATGGTCCCAGGCCATAGAATTAATTTATAGAATATAATTCAATAGGTAATTCCTTAATAAAATATAATTTAATATTGGAAATTATAATTGTATCCTCTAATAACGACAAATATACAAGCCAAATCACCAGGAAGCAAATTTGTGCTGACTGGAAGAGAAGATGCTAAACATAGGGCAAAACTTCCCAATCTCCCCACCAGCCAGCAATAATATAATTATTACAGTAGATTTTCCCACTTTTCAACTTTTGGAGCTCAGTCTCACTTGTGCCTCTCCTCCTGACACCCAAAGACTCTGACTGGACAAGACTCAGACCTTCCTCTGAACCTCACCTTTCAGCCAAAGCTGACGAGATGTTCACCTTAAGGGTATCGTACTCAATTCATTAATTTTCATTGTTTTTCTTTTAGGAATTTAAAAATAAAATAAAACGTAAAGATTTTTAACAAAGAGGAGACTCCTCAATATGTTTAGTGAATCATTTTATAATTAAGTCGATTAAATTAAAACTGAACAGAAACTCTTTTTCTTTTTATAAAAACAAGATAAGTTAATCAAGACTTGTTTAGATTAATCTGGTTTAGAAATTGGAAAAATATTAACTTTCACGTTTCAAATTATATTGTTTAAATATTGTAGCCTAAAAATAAATCATGCATCTCATTTAAAATTATTTTTTCCTTTCATCTTCAGCTGAGTATCTCCTTTGTAACTTTTCTTCCCATCCGAGAAGTGGTGGAGCCCCCAATTTGCAAATTGAAACATATTGGTTACATAAAATACATTTATGAATATTTTACAAAATTAGTGACACATTAATGAATTGTAATTAAATACTCTCTATAATAACTCCTATAATAACTAAATAACGATTTATAACAAATGAAGGAGGCTTACTTTCCTATTCGTCATTGTATATTTATTTGATTGAATAATCGATAACAAATCGATAGTTGATTAAAACAAAGATGTGTTTTATAATAGTTTTCAGATTTCAATATTTTAATATTCTGATACACAGACCAGTGCACACGAAGTTACATTATGATAATAATAAAAGTAATGTCGAGTGACCTGATATCTGAGTTTTCAGGTTGATTAACTCGGAAATAAAAATCATTCAAATCATTTGAAGAATGAAACTTTCCAAAATTTGCGCCCAGACCGGGAATCGAACCCGGTACCTCTCCGCCATCGCCCACCAGGAACTTTCTGATATAGACGGTCAATATTTACATTAGCAGAAGTCCTTAGTTCTATTTATACAGCTTTGATTGGATATTTTGAAATAATTATTATAAAGTAATAATATTCCAGCAGTTGGTTAACTGCAATTTCTTAAAAAATCCTCCATCTCAGTAAAGTTTCTTTGTTGTGCATGTAAGCTATACATGAAACGGTTACATGATAATGATCATGATACTGCGTTGCACCGTTCCTTATGTGATTGCAAGCATGCTCTGCAGCTAGAACAATCCATATATTAATCTGAATTTTCGTTTAATAACTATGATTGTGTATTTTATCATTATTTCACTCCAATTTATCTTTTGAATCTCTTTCTCAATTCATATTTCTCATTACTAATTTCTCATTATTATTAATGGAATGATTATTCTCTAAGTTATTTTGTTGTATCATGTGTACGGTACGGTTATTGATCTGTTCACATAATCAAGTTTTTTATTTGAAGAGAGTGGAGATATTTTATATCGCATAATTTTCCCTTCTTTTATTATTAATTTTTGAGACTGAATTTCAATCTATGATTATGGAGAATAGACACATAAGGTAATACAAATATTATGAGACTAGTGACCTCCTGGGTTGGAGAACTCGTTCAAGAACTGTTGTACAATCTTTTATTGTAATCTTTGAAACCCACAACTTTTAGTTATACAGAGTTGATGAAAATTATGAAAACAGCTGAATATTCCTCTTACAAGAATAATTTGACAGTAGGTTTCATTAGGGATCCTATTTGAAATAAAAAAATCTGGTGTGGCGCACTCACACAACTTTCCTTGCCGTTATGAAAATTGATCACCTGACGCTAGTGTACACGCGCATCTCAAAACTACTATTCAAAGATCTGAGCCAGCTGGTGACAGCACAATAACGTTGGAAACACAAGAGATCTGCTATCTCTTCATAGTGAATGATTTAATAGAATCATGTGGCAAACAGTTTCAAGTCTTCCATTATTTTTCCGATTTTTAAAAAAGGTGAGAGCAACGTAGTAGGTAATTACAGAGGTATCAGTTTTTTAACAGCATTTTTCAAAATTTTTGCAGGGTTAATACTAAATAGACTTAATCACTGGGTGGAGGAAAATAACGTACTAAACGAGTTTCAGGCGGGATTTCGTAGGGGATACTCTACTATTGATAATATATTTTCCTTGACATCTATCGCTAGTCTTCAGTTAGCTAAAAAAAGAGGTAAATTATACTGTTTTTTCGTGGATTATTCAGCCGCATTTGACTCAATAGACAGAAAATCTCTATTATATAAGCTTAGTAATATGGACCTCTCAACAAAAATGTTGGCTATTTTGAGAGCGTTAAATGAGGATACTTCTGCTAGAGTATGGTGCAGTCAACGGTCTGGAGAGGGTGGTCTCTCACAACGTTTTCAAACTAAATCAGGATTGAGACAGGGCTGCTTAATGAGTCCCTTGCTATTTTCTTTGTTTTTAAATGATTTAAATGATGAACTGGGTGGAGGACTATTGATAAATGGTAAGAGGATTCGGGTCTTATTGTACGCTGATGACATAGCTTTGATTTCTGACTCTCCAGTAGGGCTTCAGTACATGATAAATAATTTAGAAAGGTACTGTGAAATGTGGAATTTAAAAGTAAATCTAGATAAGTCAAAAATAATGGTCTTTAGGAATGGAGGAAAACTAGCTGGGTGTGAGAAATGGACATTTAAAAATGAGCAGATTGAATGTGTAAATAGATACAAATATTTGGGGTAGTTCTTACACCAACATTGAATTTTGAAGCTCATTTGAAAGAAAAATCAGATAAGGCTAAACTTGCGGTGAATTTGGCTTGGAGAGGTCTTTTAAATAGTGATAATATAGATTTCACAGCTAAATGTAAATGGTTCAAAGCTTGCGCAGGGGCAGTTCTGTGTTACGGAGCTCAAGTATGGGGCTATAGACAGTATGATACTGTAGAAAAATTTCAGAGATTTTTCATTAAGAAAGTGTTCTCGCTTCCTATAAACACCCCAAACTACATGTTGTTTATTGAGACAGAACTGTCACCTCTTTTTGAGTACTGTCTCAGGTTGCATTACAACTATATTACAAAAGTTATGGAAATGAAAGAAGGTCGACTTCCAAGATTTCTAGTGGAAGAAGTAATAAAAAAGAGAGTCTTCTGGTTTAAAGATTGGAGAAAATTGTGTAATGATATAGGGATAAGTTATAATGACAATATTAATTGGAGTAATAAATTCAAGAAAATTCTCTCAGGCTTGGGCATAATTCACAGGGATAAATTCTTACAGGACGCACAAGCAGGCCATTTCCATTCATTGTATAGATCATTGAACCTACAACTGGGTGAGAACAATTACATAAAGAGGAATAATTGTGATTTGTGGGTGATGAGATGGGTGTTTAAAGCGAGAGGCGAGCTGATCGATTTGAACTATAAGCCATGGGTGTCAGATAGGAACTATACTTGTTCAATGTGTAATTTAAAAGAAATTGAGAACGTTTTCCACTTTGTTGGGCGATGCCCATGTTTGAAGGAATGGAGAATTAAATGGTTAGGGGCGGCGGTACTCTCTAGAGAAGTATTTATGTCTTATATGAATGGCCTAGATTGGAAGAGATTAGCTTCTTATTGTAGGGACGCTTGGAGATATAGGCGAGAACTAGTCCAGGATTTCAACTGGTAGGGTATTTTTGTCATGCTCTGGGGAAAAATATTTATCTACAATAGGTCAAATTCATGAGTCCTCTACCTTCCAGAGGTTTTATTTGAGAGCAAACATGCTCTGCAGCTAGAACAATCCATATATTAATCTGAATTTTCGTTTAATAACTATGATTGTGTATTTTATCATTATTTCACTCCAATTTATCTTTTGAATCTCTTTCTCAATTCATATTTCTCATTACTAATTTCTCATTATTATTAATGGAATGATTATTCTCTAAGTTATTTTGTTGTATCTTGTGTACGGTATTGATTTGTTCACATAAGTTGTTTATTTGAAGAGAGTGGAGATATTTTATATCGCAAAATTTTCCCTTCTATTATTATTCATTTTTCATATTTCTCATTACTAATTTCTCATTATTATTAATGGAATGATTATTCTCTAAGTTATTTTGTTGTATCATGTGTACGGTACGGTTATTGATCTGTTCACATAATCAAGTTTTTTATTTGAAGAGAGTGGAGATATTTTATATCGCATAATTTTCCCTTCTTTTATTATTAATTTTTGAGACTGAATTTCAATCTATGATTATGGAGAATAGACACATAAGGTAATACAAATATTATGAGACTAGTGACCTCCTGGGTTGGAGAACTCGTTCAAGAACTGTTGTACAATCTTTTATTGTAATCTTTGAAACCCACAACTTTTAGTTATACAGAGTTGATGAAAATTATGAAAACAGCTGAATATTCCTCTTACAAGAATAATTTGACAGTAGGTTTCATTAGGGATCCTATTTGAAATAAAAAAATCTGGTGTGGCGCACTCACACAACTTTCCTTGCCGTTATGAAAATTGATCACCTGACGCTAGTGTACACGCGCATCTCAAAACTACTATTCAAAGATCTGAGCCAGCTGGTGACAGCACAATAACGTTGGAAACACAAGAGATCTGCTATCTCTTCATAGTGAATGATTTAATAGAATCATGTGGCAAACAGTTTGCAATTGAATCACATTTTCTCAAATTTCAAGCTTATTTTTAATTTTAGGTGAAAATGTTACTATACATTAATTGAAGAGATTTTCATTCTCAATCTTTTCCACTCGAAATTTTCCGTTTAAATTATATCTGAGACCTGATAATTGGAAATCTAAAATCAAACTTTGCATAGATGGGGCGGAGCTCCTGAAATTTTTACAGATATGGGACTTGTGGCAGTTGATATAGCTTATCAATGACTATTTTAGGTATAAATTTGATCAAAATCGTTGGAGCCATTTTCGAGAAAATCGCGAAAAACCCTGTTTTTGACAACATTTTCGCCATTTCATCCGCCATCTTGAATTGCATTTGATCGAAATTGTTCGTGTCGGATCCTAGTGTAAGGACCTTAAGTTTCGAATTTCAAATCATTCCGTTAATTGGGAGATGAGATATCGTGTACACAGACGCACATACACACACACATACAGACCAATACCCAAAAACCACTTTTTTGGACTCAGGGGACCTTGAAACGTATATAAATTTACAAATTGGGGCATCTTAATTTTTTTCGGAAAGCAAAACTTTCCTTACCTATGGTAATAGGGCAAGAAAAGTAAAATCACTCTTCAGATGTTACTCTGTCGCTTAACCCTTATTTGACATTATTCATGAAAAAGTTGTAAGTCGGTGAGGTTGGCTCCATACGTGTATGTGATTTTAAACCATGCAAAACTGCTTCTTAGTTCTACCTAAAGATGCCAGCATTGATCAGAGCATGAGAAAACATTGTATCCTATATTGTACAATATGCCTGGATAGTATAGTTATATCCAATGCCTTTTAATCTCTCTTCAAAGTATTCCTCCAATATATGAGCCACCATGACAGAAAGAGAATTCCATACTTCATAAGGAAGAATTTTGAAATCAATTTGCCAAAATTTCATACATTAGATAATGTGTCGCAGTAAATACATAACTTATATATAAAATTACCTGCAAATAGATTGGTGAGTCCTGACTATTTTTGAGATGTAAGACTGTAATACAGCAGTTTCTTCGGGACTTTTAACCTGTTTCTCTGGATCGTTTTGAACAATACTTCTCTCAACAATGGCATCCATGTCTTCAATTGAGTTCCTTAGCAATTCCATCTCAGTAGTTATACATTGGAAAGATAATGACATCACTTTCATATCGGTTATCCAGTAATGAACAAAGGAGATGTACCAGAGTAGCAGTAAAGTCTGAACTGCCATTTCAAGTAGAAGAGATTTGTATTCTTCTGGGTAATGTATGCTGAGAAGAAAATGTAACTTGACATTTTTGTTTGTAAAATTGGCAATCAGTGCCGCTTTCAGACCCTTCATATAAGGGATGAGACCAGACACAATGGTCAACAGATAAAAGTACCTCTTGATAATCTTGTTTGTTGTTTGGAATCTGTGTTCGCGGTTCTCAATTATAGAATTTTGTTCTTCGGTTAAAAGCTTTTTATCGATATTGATCGATGATAGATGCTCTTCTATGTATTGACACAGCTGAATGGTGTCTCCTCCCATCAGTCTCATGAAACTCAAGGAGCAGAACAATGTCAGAATTATGTCTTTTAAAGTGATCAAACGCTGGATGAAATCGTGCCATCTGGCATAGAGAGAGAAAAATAAATTCAGTTGGAGTAGACAGGTCAAAACAAAGTAAATTTTTGAAATAATTGTTGGCGGGAGCGTTAGAATGGATTTTCTAGAATTCTTGCTGTTTTCTGTACGAGATGCTGAGCCCTCCATATATTACAATTGAACACCTGGAATACACAAATTTTGCTGAAATAAACACATAGTAAATGGAAAGTTGAATAAATCAGGTTTTTACCAGAATTTAAATATCTATTCATCTCTACAGCAGCCTATACTTTAATTATTGTACATCACATGCCTGATAAGGCTATGGAATATTTTTCTCAAAGGAATACGCAATAAAAGACAGTGCCTAAATAAAATGTTCAGATTCAGTAGCAGAGGCCCGTGAGAAAGGCTCACACGTCATAGCAACGATTAATGTCGAGTGTTCATTTCGAATAGGTACTGTATTAGGTTCATGTTCTTGTATTAGAATGAATATAGAATTAAAACACTTTAGTGACTTTTGTTGTTTGGAAAGTTCAATAGTTTTTTTAAGTTTAACTATTCCCTGAATACTAAATTGTCCAACTCCAGAAGTATCAATACAATTGAATGAATCAATAGCTTGGCCTGTAATGAATAGACTCATTTGTTTGCCATCGATTTGATGATTATATTTGAGAAAACAGTAGGCCTAAGGTATCTATTATGTGGAATGAAACACTATATTTCAGTGGGAATTCAAATTTTTATTTCAGAGAAATAAAGAAGCGAAAAGAAGTTTTGCTTTCAAATAAATGAAATGACGAATTATAAGGTAACGTATATGTATGAATTCAGAAAATGTTTACTGAATTGAAACTCATTTTTGTCAATGAAAAATTAAAAGGTCAAGCAATACTTCTTCGTTTTGCAATATGGGAACACATAGATAGAACTAGACGTATATAAACATGAAATAGAACAAACCAACTGGACCTGCCGCTTGACAACAAAAATATATTCTCCATAGTGAAAGTGAAAGTTGACTGCTATTACAATTCCCAAGATAATTAAAGTTAGTTGACAGATAGATTATTAAAACTTATTGATTCAGGGGTAAAAATGAACTCAACTTACTTGATAAAATAATCCGATATATGATAGTAGATAGAATCTACTGTTCTATACAGCAAGTGGTGTGTATCAAATGGAAATAATCCTCCCTCTATATGAAGATTTACTAATACATCAATACGATCGGGTCTCTTCAGATTAAATGCAATAGAATAAGCTAGATATATGGTTTTATCTCAGTAAATAACACTGCTCTGAATAGAAATCAAAGTTTTGATACAAAGAAATCTGACAATTGTACTCCGTGAAGACAATTGATATTGTCTCGATAGTCAGGAGAATAATCACACTCCAAAATCTGTACGGTATTTAAAAGGATAATATCAGCGAGTTCAAGCAGAATCTGCACCAAGGTAGTAATTATTGGACAATCACAGAAAATAATAGCGTCTAATTACAACCAACCCTACAATTACAATACCCTCCAACCAATCATCAAAGATTTTGATTTGTTTTCTTTTTGGGGTATAATTATTACAACTATTCGCTGCTAGATGTTGTCACTTACTGATAGGAGTCATACAATCTACAACTTTCCGACAGTCTTTCTAAAATGTTTTGTCGAAGAAGTATAAACGACAGATTAAGATTCTCAGTATACGATATCTATTTGACTTAAAATAAGAACAAAAGTCAACTCGAAAAATTGATTTTCCTCCATCTTACCACTAATTTGTCTCAATTTTCACTTACAAACTATAAGTATAATTTAAATAGAGCCATTGAAAAATATCTTTCAAACTAAAGTTCAGGTATGTATAATTAAATGCTCAAAGTAAAAAATAAAAATTATTATAAAGTAATTGAAATAATTAAAGTGGAGTATATCTTGATGCTTCATTAGCAAATATGAAGGAGTAAAAAAAATAAATTATAATTTTATTGCATTGTAATTTGAAAAATATATTTCATTTTTTGGAAGATTTGTGAATTGTACTAAGTCTTTATATGTACAAGATTTGTTGGAAATATAATTATTGTTACGAGCCCATCAATGATTATTGTGAAAACCTTGAATAGCTAAACATAAGTTTGTTTAATGACATTGAATACCCGACCAAGTAAAACAACACTATGAAGCTAAAACATAAATCTTGAAAAATTACTAAAATATAACAATGACTAGGTCTATAAGACACATTTTCCCCTATAAGTGTGTATGTATTGCACTATGACAAAAATATATTAATTTTTATACTTGGGCATTCTCACCTTCCCCACTTCGTTTGCAAAGGTGGTGTTTCAAAGCTTTTCTGGTGCTAAAAGTACCATTGCAATCAGTACAAGTATAAATCACGGCGTTGTGTAAAGTTTCTATATGTTTTCTCAGACCATCTTTCTGTTTGAATTTGTGCTCGCAGAAATGGCATTCGAATGTTCGACCGACATGAACAGAAAGGTTGTGTTGTTTGAGGTTGCCCGGCTGGCTGAAGCTGACGTTGCATTCCTCACACTGGTACTTGCGGATTCCAAGATGCACATGCGCAACATGCTGGTTGAGACGTTGCTTATCCCTGTAACTCTTGCCACAGTCCTTGCAAGGATATCTAATGCCCTGGTGGATGCACTGCAAATGCTGCTTCAGACTTTCTTTCCAGCCGAATGTAGCCCCGCATATATCACACGTATACCTCTTGCCCTCGTGAATCAGTTGTATGTGAGTTGCAAGCTTCTTCTTCTGATTGAAAGACTTGTTGCAATAGTCACATGTGAACGCCACCCCTGAATGATTTGCGACAGTATGTTGTTGCAATGCACCTTTCTGAGAAAAACTCTTAGAGCACAGCTCACAAAAATGTCTTATCTTCAAGTGGATCGATCTCATGTGTATTCTTAAATGAGGTTTACTAGTGAATGTCTTTTTACACAACCTACAATTCACACTAGATTTATCATGAATTGTTTCATTGTGCGCTTTTAATCCACTTCTCTGTGTAAAAGTGACATTGCAAACCAAGCAAACAAATCTGATACCCAAATGGTTTGTCTGGTTATGTGTGAATAGGCCGCCTTCTGATTTGAAAATCTTATCACATTGCAAGCATACAAACTGTTTGTGAACTCTTTTCAAATGCGCAGCCTTATCAGATTCTTGACAAAATTTCTCATCACAATCGTTGAACGAGCATTCAAACTTTAAATTTAGATGTACTGAATCAACGTGTTCAATAAAACTTTTGCGGCTATTGAAAGACTGCTGGCAAAAGCCGCACTCGTAGATGACGTCACAGTGCATCGACTTGATGTGCTCGCGCAAATGATTTTCGCTCTTGAATCCTTGATTGCACATGTCACATTCATACTCCACTGCCTGTCCCTCCGGCCCTAGCAACTGACCCACACAACATCCGTCCGAAAACTTTTTCAAGAACTCGCTAATATTCGTATTCAAGTTGGTTTTTCCTAAAACGAAAGTTGCACCAGGATTTAAACTGTTCTGATCCTTATGAATATTTTTCGAAGTAGTTTTTGATGAGGATCGGGAGCATCGTCTCACCTGAGAAATAGACGACATAGAAATTAATGCACAGTCCTAAGTAAAATAAATTGGTCGTAGTATATCATTCACAAACTCCGCAATTCTGATCGGAGTTTTGAAATATAATATGAACTGACAATACTGTATTGGAGTGGAATACGAGAAAACATTATTGAGATAATCAAACCAATGAGAATAGATGGGAAGCAAATGTAGAATCTTATTAGCACAAAAAATTGTATTTGTAATCTATAGCAGAGATGATAAACGTTTTAAATGTGTTACTATAAATTACGATTATTGGAAATCTTAATATTGTAATCGTATTGCAAATCGTAATAATTGTATTGTAATCATTCCTATGAGAAGATTGGATGGTGCTAATTTCAACAACAAATTTTAAATGAATACAGTAATTCAATTATCCTTCTTAGTTATAGGAATATGAATAATTTGTATGAGAATATTGGTAGTTGAGCGAGTGTAGTCAGGTCTACAGTGATGAGGTTTTAGCTTGACCGGATTTGCTTTTGTCAGAGTGTATGTTACGCATTTATTATTTATTCAAAAAATAAATTGTCATTGTCATTCATTTACCAAGAATAGATAGATAGTTAGTTTATCTATCATTTCATCGCAATGCTTTTTAGTTCTTCAAGAGCAATAAATTTGCCATAATAATACTGTACAATTAATACAATATTAGACCTACATTAGAGCATAATGGTACAAAATATGGATAGTAATCGATATTCAAGTTACTGTGTCCTAGTCTATCTCAAGTCTCTCATAATTATGCTCATGTGAATACACACACAATAATGACGTTGTGATATTACATCACAATTATGTATGTTTTTCTTATTCATCAGACGTTCCAATTTATGATGCCGGCGCTTTGCTCTCGCCGAGTTCGTACAGATGACGACGAACGCGAAAGTGTGGATAGCTACCATTCCACTGGTCGCCATCACTCCGTTTTTGACGAGTCGAGATCAAGAGAGACGAGCAAAGGCAAGTAGCTCGCTACCGCTAATCTTGGATGAAGTACACATCTTCTAGTCACATTGCAGTGTGGATGGCAAGACAAACGCGAGCCGGTCATGTTGACCAGTCGGCAAGCGACTCGGCGAGAGTGTAGCCTAGGCATTAGATAGCAAGCTCTTCCTTGGGATTATAAAACTTCACAAATTTAATGGTACAGGTCTATCTATTATTACTCAGCTGAGTTTCAATGCCAGCCGAATAATCAACTAACTCACTTAGAGGTGCGTACAAGCTTTTTCGTTACACTGCATAGAAAATGTGAAATTCCAGAACAGTTTCTAGGTTGGAAAGATACCATTTTACGAACAGTGTAAATAAAAACAGCTGATCTCTGAAATTTACATTGAGAATCTTGATTATATTTCAAAACACCAAGGGAAATGTGTGCAGATTTTTTCTATAAATATTCATTACTCATTAAACTTACGTTCTGCATTTCATTTTCAAAGTACGATATGGTCTTCTTTCTCACTCGCAAACTATCCCTCCTATTCATAATTTCATCACTGTGACTTATCTCATTGTTATTTATCCTTTCATTATTTGGTTCATTACCGTCTTGTTCGTCTTTGATTTTTAGTTCTCCAACCTAGAAGTATAATAAATCACGAATGATATTACTAAAAAAACAACAGTATAGGAAAAATCAAACAGGCATATTCACATTTGAAACACAGCTATGAGATAAAATTTAAAGCTAACCGAGAGTTCAACAACTATTCAAATCCATTTTATATATAAGTGATTTTATGATACATTCAATTCATTGATTACGTTGCAGAATTTTATTTTAGTTGTTGAAACAAATTATTATTTATCATAATGTATATTTCTACATAAGGTATCGTTTAACTAAATTATCAGTGCAAATGATTTTGTAAAGCAAATTACAGTCAACTTTGATCTATTTTATGTTAATTTTAAAAGTGAACTTTGAAGCTGTGAGAAAGTCAGCTTTAAGATACCATTAAGGGAAGTGTTGATACTTATGGATATTGGGAGAAAGTGGCTCATCATCAAAGTAAAGTGAAAACTAGGAAAGTTTCTTCTAATTGAGATTCAACATGACTGTCAATTTTAAAGACATGATTGTACATTGTAGTGTATGATTTTATTAATTGAGTAAAAGCATTTTCAATTCAATTCAATTCAACGTGACTCTGAAAGGAGAATCCTTCCAAAAAAACTTCAAGGATGCACTAGTCTGAATAAGTAAAGCGCAAAGAGCTGTTTGATTTGTTTAAATTCGCCGCTGCCGCCTTATTCAGTAAGTTACTCAATTTTGCACTTTAGTTCAAGCAGTTCTATTAAACATCCAGAATATTGCACCACCAACCACTCTTCCTTATTTCTCATTTCAACCCATTTTTCTCTTTTTGATATTAACATTAAAATAAGAATACAAATAAATCCTGCAAAAAGTTTTGGCTGAGTGAGTAGGAATAGATTCCAATTAGAACTTGGCTGGATTCCCATTCCATTCCATAGTATTTGAATCACACATCAACATCAAGGCTAATCATTCATAATTGAGAATGATATTATATGTATCAATTTATAAATAAATAAACGTGTCTTGTAAAGTAGAAATATTATTCCTATGATTTCCAATAGAACTATTCCCACTTGGACCGGCCAAGCGAATATGAATAGATCCATTGGGATTCATGGGAATAATATTTTCTCTTATATTGATATGTGGGGATCTGCCTTGATTAATAAATTTTGCTCCAGTTTTGTTTTAGTGATAATAAAATAATGATTCAAGTTAGTACGCACCACATTTTTTTCCAGCATTATTATATCAGTATCCATTGTAGGTTCTTCACCCATTCCTTTTGCTAATTCAAATCTTGTTTGACCAATCCACAATCTACAATTTAACAGAGCAAATTTTTGATTAGAAATTCAACTTGTTTTCAGTTACCGTATTTGATTAGTGTTATCTAAGTCGATAAGAAATAGCATGCTCTACATGAACAGAAAAAGGGTATTTTCAAGATTATCTATAACTGAAATTTGAGATAGCAGCAAAGGTTATAACAATATTATGATACAATATTACTAGTAGTTCTGTGAACAGTCGACCTCGCGCAGTTATAAACCGCAAACTCCTCTTATACTGTCCATCAGAGTAAATCCTGTCTGTATGTCGTGTCGGCGAGATATCGGTGTGAAAACGGCTAATGGCTGTTGGGGTTGGTGTATCAAAAATACTAACATCAAAAGCTAATCTCGTTCAAGACATATACTGGCATCAGGACAGCCCAAGTTCAAAGCAGAGAAAGTTCGAGAGACAATACTATGTTATTTCAGTTATTAATTGCATGCGCTATTGCACGATATCAAGAGTTCATTTATTTATTTACTCACAATGGAGACAACGGGTTTCCCCAAATATGTCTCCTTGACAATAAAAATTGTACAGGTAGAAATGAAAAAAGAAAAATAATGTTAAAATTAATACGAACTTATGCAATAATAAATAATACAAACAACAATAATACCACCTAATTCAAAAATAAAAAATACAAAGATTTCAAATACTTATGAAAAAAGTAAAAATAAAACAAATTGGGAATTCAAAATTTGTAAAAATTAAAGATTATAATAACAATGTGATGATATTGAATCATCATATGACTAGTGTTTTTCTTCTTATGTTTCTGTTATCAGATGTTGAACTATTTATTCTAATTTTGAATCTGTTATGAATTCATTACTGATCAATAAAGCCTAGAATGCAGAGGTTTTTCATTACAATTTATTGATCAGTAATCTAAAATCATCAAATCAATTCATCTTATCAAATACGAGTCAATCAATTTCTATTCTCTATTTCACAATTTCTATTCAACAACAAATGTATAATCTTCAAATCTTTTCTGGAAACGAAAACTGAAAATTCGCGTTACGATGGACAAATTTTTGAAACCAGACAAGTTTGATGGTGATCCGAATTCTCCAACAGCTCTACAAGAATGGAACTTCTGGCTAAAGACTTTTGAGAATTTTATCGCATCTTTTGATGAAGAAGACATCGATGATGAAAGTAAGTTGCGGTTGCTTACCAACTTTCTATCTCATTCTGTTTATCAAACAATTGCCGACAAAAATTCATATACTTCGGCTATTGACGCACTAAAATCTGCATATGTAAAACCAATAAATGAAATATTCGCTAGACATAAATTGGCAACTAGAAAACAGTCTTCAGATGAGACAATTGACCAATATAACCAAGCTTTACAACAACTGAGTAAGAATTGTGGGTTTGCAGATGTTGATTCTGAAACTCATAGGAAAACATACATTCGTGATTCATTTATCCGGGGCCTCAGCTCTCATCAGATAAGACTGAGACTTTTGGAGTTTGACAAACTAACTCTTGATGAAGCTATTGAAAAAGCACGTGCCTTGGAATCTGCCAGAAATCAATCAGCTTCTTACTCTTCTGAAATAACTCTTAATGCCACTTCAAATAATTCTTCAGAAAATTCATGTAAAGAAACAAATTTGTCAGCTGTAAAAACTGGAAGCTCAAGTTTTCAAAAATGTTATTTTTGTGGTCGTCAGCGACATAAAACACGTCAGCAGTGCCCTGCACTAAATGACTCATGCGAAAAATGCCAGAAAATAGGTCATTGGAAAAATGTCTGCAAATCTACTAAAACTTCTTCATCTTCGGCGCTTATTGCAGCCTCTACTGTTCTTGAAAATGCTACAGTACAAGCTCAGGTAAACAACATTCCTACTTCTGCTTTGATAGATACAGGAAGCTCTGAGACATTTATTTCACACTGTTTTGCTAAAAAATGTGGACTTGAAATGTACCCTACAACTGGTGCAGTGTCCATGGCTTCAACATCACTAAGAAAGAACATTTCCTTTTATTGTGTAGCTCATTTAGAATTTTTAGGTCAACATTACCCCAAAACAAAATTCAGTGTATTGCCTGATTTGTGTGCTAATGTTATTGTAGGACATGACTTACTTAATCAACACTCTGAACTTAGAGTTTCATTTGGAGGAACTAAACCCCCATTGACTATCAATTATCTGGCTCCAGCAAAGATAGAACCTCCACCACTTTTTGAGTTTTTAACTAAAGACATTAAACCTATAATTACTAAATCCCGAAAGCATTCTCTTGAAGACACTAGTTTCATGGAGAAAGAAATTGAGAAACTGCTAGCTGATGGAATTATTGAAGAAAGCAGGTCTCCCTGGAGAGCTCAAGCATTTGTAGTGAAGAACGAAAATCACAAAAAGCGAATGGTAATAGACTATTCTCAAACTATTAACCGATACACACATCTTGACGCATATCCCCTCCCTAGTCTTGAAGATATTGTTTCTAAGGTCTCAAAAAACTCTGTATTCACCACTATTGACTTGAAAAGCGCTTACCACCAGGTACCCCTACGAGAAAAAGATCGACCTTTCACTGCATTTGAGGCATGTGGCCGTTTGTATCAATTTCGAAGGCTTGCTTTTGGTCTGACAGATGGTGTACCCACTTTTCAGCGAGTCATTGATAATGTTATTAATAATGAAAAACCTCTGCATTCTAGGCTTCAACAGCTTAGGGGAGTCCGATCTCACTAGGCATCAAACCTGCAACAGTGTAGAAATCAATCTGAAAAACTTGAAAAAACGTATGCATACCTGGATGATGTGACAATATGTGGTAAGAATCAGAAGGAACATGATTTGAATCTCAAAAAATTCTTAGATGCAGTACAAAAATATAATTTTACAATCAATACAGAAAAAAGCAAATATTCACTTACTTCAATAAGCTTGCTTGGCTATAAAATTGAAAATGGGACAATTTCTCCTGACCCTGAACGTCTGAAACCATTGCTCAATCTTCCACCCCCAGATAATAGAAAGGCTCTTGAGCGAACAATTGGAATGTTTGCACACTATTCCAAATGGATATCCAATTATTCAGATAAAGCTAAACGGCTTCTTACAGCAAAGACCTTTCCTTTGACTTCTGAAGCTATAGCTGACTTCAATCAACTCAAAACTGAGATTTCTAAGGCAGTAGTTAGTACAATTGACGACTTTGAACCTTTTGTGGTTGAAACAGATGCATCTGATTTTTCAATTTCAGCTGTCCTATCACAGTGTGGACGTCCAGTAGCATTCTTTTCTCAGAAGCTGAATGATAGTGAGCGTAAACATTCATCCATTGAAAAAGAGGCTTTTGCTATTGTGTGTGCTCTTAAAAAGTGGAGACATTTCTTACTTGGAAGATTCTTCAAAATTATCACTGACCAGCGCTCTGTATCATTCATGTTTGATATGACTCATCAAAATAAAATAAAAAATGAAAAAATACAACGATGGCGATTGGAGATGTCATGCTACAATTACGAAATAATTTACAGACCAGGAAAGGACAACCAAGTAGCAGATGCACTTTCCAGAGTGTGTAATGCAACTCAAACCGATAAATTACACTCCCTACACTGTGACTTGTGTCACCCTGGAGTGACCAGAATGATTCATTGGGTAAGAACTCATAATTTACCCTATTCAGTTGAGGATGTCAGAAAAATGACTTCTTCATGTCAAACATGTAATGCCATAAAACCTCAATTTTTCAAGAAATTGAAATCTACTCTCATAAAGGCGACACATCCATTTGAAAGATTAAGCATGGACTTCAAGGGTCCTCTTCCATCAAAAACTAAAAACAAATATTTGTTGACAATAATTGATGAGTACTCTAGGTTTCCGTTTGCATACCCTTGTCCGAATATGAATTCATCAACTGTAATTCAGTGCCTTGTGAACTTGTTTACCACATTTGGTTTACCTTCTTATGTACATACTGACAATGGAACCTCTTTCAAATCCAGAGAGCTGCAGGAATTCCTTCATAATCGAGGAGTAGCCACTTCCATGTCATCACCTTATAACGCACCAGGAAATGGCCAAATCGAACGAGAAAATGGTACAATTTGGCGCACAGTGTCTCTTACATTGAAGCATAGAAATTTGGATGTATCTGATTGGGAATCTGTGCTCCCAGATTCTCTACATTCTATTCGATCCCTATTGTGCACGGCTACTAATGAGACGCCACATGATAGGATGTTCCGACACTATAGACAATCATCTAATGGTATAGCACTTCCAACCTGGCTTGCCCCTTCAAACAAAGTCCTAATGAAAGTACCTATACGAAGAAGTAAATTCGATCCATTGGTCGAGGAGGTGGATATTCTTCAAATCAACCCACAATATGCCAAGGTACGGCTTAGTGATGGAAGAGAGACAACTGTATCATTGAAAAACCTTGCCCCTCGAGGAGAAGAGAGCATTCAAGAAGATAACGATAAAAATCAAGATGATACAAATGCAGGATCAAGCCTTAGTGATCACGCAGAGCCTGAGAACAATCAAGAAAATTATCATGAAAATCAAGATGAAACAAATACAGGATTCCCCCTCAGTGATGAAGAAGAGCCTCCTGATGGCACCCTGCGAAGATCTTATAGAGAGCGCAAAATGCCTTCTTATTTGAAAGACTATTCATTGAATTCCTAAAGACGGGAAGAATGTGATGATATTGAATCATCATATGACTAGTGTTTTTCTTCTTATGTTTCTGTTATCAGATGTTGAACTATTTATTCTAATTTTGAATCTGTTATGAATTCATTACTGATCAATAAAGCCTAGAATGCAGAGGTTTTTCATTACAAACAAATAATGAACAAAAATTTTATCAATAGAATAAATAACATTTATAACTGAACGACGTCCCAAACCATAAGCACATCCACACTGATACACCAACTATTTATTATTTGATCAGATCACGCTTACACAAGATTTAATTATTATTATAACGCTTTCCGAAATTTAGCGCAAGAAAACCAGAAGACATTTAGGCGCCCAGACAAGCTGTTATATTAAGTTCTTTGCATCCTATGAAATAGTGCATAAAAATTGCATTCAATGAGGCATGCAATTTATAGTCTACACAGCTGCTTATTTTTTACCAAGTTACATTGAGATATTGAATTGCATGCGTCATGACATGCAATTTATAATCAACTCGACATGGGAAAGGAATATTCTCTATTTCAATCTCTCTGTATTTTTTGTCCAACATTGAGGTAACGGTACTGCGTACTGTTGATTGATTCATCCTAAAGATTCAATTATTTACTAGTAGTTCTGTGAACAGTAGACCTCACGCACTATTCTCATCCACAAGTACCTGATTGAAACTATAGACCTTATGGAAATACAGCAATAGACTGGCTTCTCCCCACATCTGTGTAATCACTTGTCAGCTGATTTATGATGAATAATATAGTCTGATTTTACTTTCCTTGTCCTATTACCATAGGTAAGGGAAGTATTGCTTTCCAAAAAAAATTAAGGTACCCCAATTTCCAAATTTCTATACGTTTCAAGGTCCCCTGAGTCCAAACAAGTGGTTTTTTACTCTAATATTGACGTATGAAGGATGCTCCTTTTTCCTTTTACATTATCCTTGAAATGCAAAATTTCCAAAAACCTTGTATATACGTCGACGCGCAATTTAAAAAGGAACATAACTGTCAAATTTCATGAAAATCTATTACCGCGTTTCGCCGTAAATGCGCAACTTGTAAACATTCAAACATTTAAACATTAAGAGAAATGCCAAACCGTCGACTTGAATATTAGACCTCACTTTGCTCGGTCAATAAATCATTATCAACCTTATCTATGAATAGATTTAATTTCCTCTAATCTGAGATGATAGCAACAGATCGAAGCAAATTAAAAGTTTTGATCTATCTTTATAGTGTTATTGAAATAGGTTTTATTTAAATTAAGGAGAATACCTAGATTAATAATTTTGATCATTGTATTACTCTATAAATAAGTTTCATTGAAGGGAAATATGCAAGACATATTTATCCATTACTAATAATGAACAAGGTTCAGCAAAGATGGGAGTGGCGGAGATGAGCATTCTGCGATGGATGTGTGGGGTTGCAAAAATAATAAATCACTTAATCAAAGACATTTATTTATCACTGCAAAGGGCAGAATAAGAATTTTTCTGTGTGGAAATGGTTTAGACTTTTCTGGTGGAAGAAGGGGGGGGGTGAATCCTTGCTTCTTTCTTCCAAGCCTCTAAAATTTTGTATCTATGAAAAATAATGTTCTAATAGCATTTACAAAAGTTTCCAGGTTTAATGTTATATAAATAAGTAATCATAAGTGTCATATAGGCTTACCTGAAGCTAATTTAACTGTGATTATAATAATTTAGAAATGTGTAAAAATTCCTAGATGATGTAAAGTTAGTAAAATTGAATCATTTGAAAAAAAATTATAAATATCCGACGTATATTTTTGTGTAGGCTATAACATAACATACTAAATCGATTGCAACCAAACATTTTATGACAATTTGGGCTCACAGTCTTGACTGTTATCTTCTATAGAAGGCAGTAGTAAGGCAGAGAATCGGCAACACTGTTTTCCTATCTTTCTCCACTTTACCTAAAAAAGTTTTGCAGCAGTTATAAAATTGTTAATAATAATAGCTAAATAAGACCTAAATTAAATGTGTAATTTGTAGTAGCCGAATTACATTTGTACAAGCATGTCAAAAAATAAGAAAATAGATTCTTTTCTTGTTCAATCTACAGAAGGGTACATCAATTTTAGCTTTTCCTCTTGTATTATAAGAATGCTTTTCGGCTCTTCTTGTCATTGAGTAATAATGACTTTTTATGTATAGCAAGGAGAGCAGAATGTACTGGTTAAACACTGTATAGATGCCCAGTCTGATGAAGATTGGCCGACAGTAATCAAGGCATCCTGCTAGGTCTAAAATTCTCAATGCCTTTTTTTCTTGAAGAAGCACATCCGGGCGCATATCCCCACATCTGCAGCTCATAAATAATATGGCTGTGAAAAAAGGCAAAGTACACTTCAATAAGTTACTTCCTAGAAATTAGAGGCTTTAGACGCCTGAGTAGAAATATTACCCTGGATAGCTTTAGGCAAAGCTTGTTGGTGTGGCTACCCCAGTTGAGTCTTGAATCCAGTGTAAATCCTAGTAGCTTGACCTCAGTACAATTGATGAGCTGGTTTGTACTAAGGCTACAGGTAGTCTCTTGTGTCTTGTCTTCATTTAGACTCAGCTTATTATTGGTGAACCACTGTTTGGCTAGTCCGAAAATATCTGCAGCCGCCCTCTGCGCCAACACTGGTGTTCTCCCTCTGGCAAAGATTGTGGTATCGTCGGCAAACAGTAGGATGCCTCCCAGCAGATCATAATCAGAAAAAGGAGGGGAGGAAAAGGACCAATCACTGATCCTTGTGGCACCCCATGATGAACCTGTAGTGGACCTGAGTTAGCTCCAAGGGCTCCTGAGGTAGGATCCAAGGGTGGCAAGGACCCGAACTACAACTCCATAATGCTGCAAGTTTCTCTGGCAGAATATCATGCGGGACTCACTCAAACGCCTTACTCAGGTCTGTCAGAGCCAGTGCTACTGAGTCCCCCTCTTCAAAAGAATCTAGGATGTCACCCACCAGTTTGGAAACAGCTGTGACTGTTGATTTATCGCGCCTGAAACCATGCTGCACTCTTGAAAATAGGTTATTACTCTCAAAGTGGTCTATTAGTTGAATCTTCATAAAAGCTTCTAAGATCTTGGCCAGTGCGGGAATAATAGAAATTGGCCTGTAGCTTTTCAGGTCTGTAGGGTCACACTTTTTGAAGATAGGCACTGTTCTAGCCAGTTTTAGAGTTTTAGGGCCAATGCATTCAACACCACACTAAGAGGGTGGGCAATGACATCAATAATAAATCCGTCTATATGTGGTAGGGCACTGACAATTTTTTCCACCCCCTGTATCAGGAAATTATTCAATTCATCAGGGCTTGCCCTGACACTGGGCTTCAAACTTTGCTTGCTAGGTCCTGTAATACTTTTTACTAGGTCTCTAGCAGCCTTACATTTATTATTGACCTGATTGATTGAACTAATGTTTGCCTCCCGTTTCGCAAGGTCCACCTCCTGCCTGTAGATCCTCTTTGCCTTAATGTATTGATAATGGATGTTTTTCCTCTCTTCCTCATCAAGACAAGATTTACTTCTACAATTTAGAGCCAAGGCAAAATTCCGAAGCTGAAGGAGCCCAGGAGTATACCAGTATTAGCATGACCTATTCCACCCTCTAGGTATCCTAATAATTGCGAAGTATTGCTACAACGCGGACTAGCTACAGTCGGGTATGGGTCGGGGTCAGTAGCCGTACTGACAGGTGGAGATACCGGACCTACACTTCTCCCTCTATCCTGATTCTTTATCCTCTGCTTCTTTCGCGAGATTTTTACTTTCAGGGGAAGAGTGTTTGCCCGTGCCGTTGCTGGCCGATTCGGCCCTCGGCCTTTGGAATACAGGGTGGGTGTTTAATGGATATTAAGATAACCCTATACAAGGAGACGGATCTGACTATCAGATCCCTACCAATAATTTTATTTATAAAGGTAGTACGCAATCTGAACCAACTGCGAATTGACGGCGAGCAAGCTGTACCTGCAAGCCCGGGATGTAGGTTTTCAATGGGGTTTAAGGTGAGAGCTATAGAGAATAGGGTGCAGGGTATGAGGTATACGGTATAAGGTATAGGGAACAGAGAATCAATAATAAGATTATTATTCTCTACAGCAAATAAATGTCTGCTCAATAATCCGCAATCTGAGAATTGCGCTCTAGCTCTCAGCAAGCTGGACCTGCTAGCTAAATACAGTATATCAATTTCAATTATGTGGTAATTAAAATTTAGAGAATAAGGTTTTAGGTGTAGGATTTCTGAATCGCGAGCCTGCAGCTGCGAAAGGATTTTCAGCAATTCTGAAACTGCTAAACAGGATTTCCGCGCTAATCTGATGACTGCGCGCCGGTTATTAAGGGCCAATCTGTAACTGCCCTTAAGGGTATGGGAATCACTCTCAATCATCCGAAACGCTTTTAAATAATAGTCAGTATGTCGACTATTATGAGAGGATAGAAAAGATTTTTCACAGACACAGTCTGTAGAATAATATCGGGAAGACAACAGTCTGTCGTTGTCAGGGTAGGAAAGGATTTTTCCAGGATTTTCCACAAGGAAAATATCGAGTCAGAGACTCCTAATTCAGGAAAAGATTTCAATAGACTTTTCCAAGTAATTGCCAGTCTAAGGACTACCACAAGATCGATCTCTAATTTGCAACTGAGATCACGGGAAAATTCGTGAATTTTCCACAGGTAAAGCCAGCAAATAATATTTGCTATTAAAGAGGACAGGTTTCTAAGAATTTTAGAAAGGATTCGCGGGTCTGAAAACCCGCGACTAGGACGATCTCGAATCTGGAACTGAGATCAGGAAGGATTTTAACACAGGAAGAATTAAGAGAAAGGATGCCGCAGTCTAGAAACTTCGGCGAGGAAGTCCTCAAGCTGTACCTGAGAGCTAGAAGGATTTTAGAATAGGGAAAGTGAAGAGAAAGAAAGAGAATAGACGTCGCAGTCTAGAAACTTCGACAAGAACGAACTCAAGCTGCACCTGAGTTCTCTAGGAAAGGATTGGACTTTTCCTACTTGGAATTACAGCAAGTCAGAAACTGCTAAGCGAATTTAAAATACAGGGCCACTCTATAGTATGAAAACTAAGCAAGGAAAATTTACCATAAATGATAATAATCTCTCTACAAGGACAAAAATTAATCGAGAAAACTATTCTCAAAAGGAACAGGGATTTTCCCACAAGAATAAAAATTAATTGAGAAAAACTATTCTTAAAAAGGACAGGGATTTCCCTACAAGAATAAAAATTCAATGGAGAAAAATTACTCTTTAAACTAAAGGCCACCTTACTACAGAGAAGGAAAAATATACGGACTACCAGTCCTGACATACAATTACCTGAAATGACGTGGATACTGATACGGAGAATAGCGAACCGATTCCCACTTCCCGTATTATAATTAAAAACGTCGTGAAGCGACAGAGTCGAGACTTAAAATTAAGTACTCAAAAATAATCTGCTATAAGAGCCTAGCTAAATTTCCCCACTCAACTGTTTGTAACACAAACTTGAGATCCCTTACAGGTTTCAAAACCAAGGATAACTCGTTCACCCCCAGTGATACGAATTTAGGAAAAATAACCAACAAGAAAGAAAATCCCCCAGGAAGTTCTATCTTCAAATACAGTCGGCAATTCGACATACAATATTCCATTCACTAAAATACAGAATAGAATATTAACCCTCTAGTACACCACTATTAGGAGCGCCGCTCGGAACGCAGCCGTACACGAACCCGTTCACCGAACAACTGCTCTCTCCCAGGTCTTCTTGGAGCTGCACCGGGTCGCTGAAAATTAGGAGGCCGGGGGAAAAGAGCTTCCTGACCAATGAGAGTCTGAAAAGACGATCACGCCACTGGTCATGTGACGGGGTTTTGACTCAGCTGCTCCTGATGCTAAGGGTGCAGCAAATGATGACAATGATAGTAATTGCTACACTAATTCAGGCCGGTAAACAATATTTCTATTCCAGAAATTTCATGAAGAGCGATACCAACCCGACTCGGTAGCCGCTTATCGTTTTGATGATACGGATGCTGCTGATTCATAGGGATTGGCGACGATGGTGATAATGCATATACAACTACAGAACTAACAAAATATATCCGGCAGTCGACCCTATTCTAATTCTAAAATAGAATAAATTCGCTAAATTACGCTGGACGACGGCTCTCTATCCGTCACAAAAATTCACTTTGTGACACCCCACTCCTACTAAGGAGGGGGGGGGGGTTGGCGATGAGAAGAAAATACAGCATCCGAGGTACCGGTTGACTCCTCGAAGCTGAAAAGAAGAATAATTAGTGCAGTAGGTCAGGCTTCTCAAGCCACAAGATAAGCATGACCTAACGCTGAAAAAGAAACAACCTGTTGCTCCAACTATTGTAACAGCAATTAGCAATAGACCTCATCGCTTGTTATCTCCCGATAACACCGATAACGACAGCCCCTGGCTGAAAGCAGCTGTATAATAATCTGAAAGAAAAGGAAAAGTAAAACGGCGTACCACCTGTGAAGAATGGAAAGAAAAAGGAGAAAAAGATGAAAGATGAAAAGAGAACCATTCACCCCTCATATGGAACACATTAGACATCTACCTATTTCTTTCGCTCTTCTCCATCGGCTCCTATACTGTTGACAGCTGGAATACAATGAATTGTTATCAAAATCATTCACCCCTGATCTCCTTATCTCGGATCGGGTTTTCAATTCTCCTTTCCCACTAAATTCGCTACCGCTACGGCGATTTTCAATTGAATGAGCTACACTACAACCTGAGTTAACTCTATTCAACTCGCCCCCCTCTATATGAGAAAACCGTGACAGTACATCCCGTACCACAACCTTATCCTGCCTATTCTTAATATTTGAAGCATTCCCCTGCTTCTCTATATTTTTAGGACAGGTATAAAGTTTAATAGATTCAACTCTTTTATGGAGTTTCACTTTTTTCCCGCTTACAGGAGCTTCTTCAGAGATAGGTGAAAACTTTTCAAGTTTTCTTACAGGGGATTTATCTACCTTCTCCATCCCGGAGACAACTGATAATCTATCCTCATCATCCCTACTCCTCAAGCGAATACCATGAGGCTGTAACTCTATTACAGCTCTCATATCACGGAGATTTTTCAATCCTAAAACCATTCGCGAGTTTATATTAGATGTGATAGATACCTTCCAATTATAATTTTTTCCACAAACGATAACCGGTAATATGGGCTCCCCCTCTACTCCAAGACGGTTAGCTACTTCAGAAGAGATAAATGTTTTATCTGTCGTCGTATCAATTAAGCATTGAGATCCATTCCACCTACTCCCACATGGACATAAATCCCATCTCCATCACTCTCACTCTCCCGTCTCTCGCTAGCTACTGTAGCAACTTTTGAGATACAAGACTTAGACATCTCTTCACCTTTGAGCTACCTGTTACTCCGCTATCAACTATACTAGGTTCCCACTCTACAATTCTATTACGCATTTGAATATTCATATTATGATGCTTCATAAATGACATACCCAATGACACATCGTGGGAAAGCCCCTCTACAACTACCGGTTGAAATGAAACTAAAATATTTTCTACTTTTAAATTAGTTATAATTTTTGTGGAAAAATTATTATACTTCCATTGGATAATATTTATGGTGACTACAATTTTCTTTTCTAACACACCCTACTTGCTCTAACACTTTAAGAGCTTTTCCACTAATACAGGATACCTCTACTCCCATATCTAATAGTGCAATAAATTTTTGCCCTGCAATTTCTACATCAATAAAAATGCGCTCATCCCCCAACTTGACCTCGTAGTTAAAACACGTGATGACTTCACTACAGCGATTCCTGATATCTTATTGGTTTGTGAGACACATTTACAATAATCAAAAATTTCTTTACACTTTTGACAACTAGAAATTTCGGGACAATTCGACTTCCAATGCCCTACTTTATTACAATTCCAACACTTAGGCTCTTGGATTTCTCCTACCCTATTTTCTCGCGTTTTCGACGTAGCCTTAGGTGAAAATCACTCCGTTTTTCTCCATCATTTTTCGTGTTTTTCAGAGATAACCTCCCGTTTTTCTCTTCAGCACGAATCGCCTCATACTCTCTGGTTACATCTAACAACTCATCTACATTTTTAACCCCTACACTACGAACATATAATTTATACCTCGGTAATAAATTTAAATACAATCTTTGAAGCATCCTATCCCCCTCATAACTACCTAACCGTCTCATTAAGGTAAGCAAGGCTTCGGCATACTCATCAGCCGGTTCGCCCTCCCTCTGCTTCCTTGCAATGATCTGACTCTCAAGGTCGTTACTATAAGAATGGGGATAATAACGGAGTTTAAATGCCTCTACAAAATCAGCCCACGTCCTCCACTGGGAGCGACGATTCCGCATCCAAAGTAGGGCCCCTCCCTCCATCAGCTCCGGCAGGGCTATAAGAGATTGCTCCCCAGAGATCCCATATGCGCCCTGGAGTTCCGCGAGCCTCTCGATGAAACTGGGAGCATCCGATACACCATCAAAATGTAAATTCCAACTTCTTACCTTGTCGCAGACTTCTCCCTGACTATACGTGCCTGAAGAGCGGGACAGTGCCGGCTCTGTACCTGGTTGAGAGGCAGCAGCGGTCCGGGATCGAAGGTGCTCGACCATCCTCCTCCTCAGCTCCTTCACAGTCCCCGCTGCCGACAGGCCGAGACTCTCTAGGTAGCCGACCGCTTCCTCCTTATTCAGCCGATACACCCACGACACTCTGGGGTCGGCTTCGCGTTCCGCGAGGTCCTCCCGGCGGACCGCCTGTACGACTTCATCATCCTGATGAGTAGTCTCTTCTCCGTGTACACTCATCGCGGATTGGGATTCACCTAAACCCTCTTCGCGATTTTCTTGGGCGCCAGACGTCTTAGCCCCACGATGGGAGACGTCAGTTTTATTAGCATGACCTATTCCACCCTCTAGGTTTCCTAATAATTGCGAAGTATTGCTACAACGCGGACTAGCTACAGTCGGATATGGGTCGGGGTCAGTAGCCGTACTGACAGGTGGAGATACCGGACCTACACTTCTCCCTCTATCCTGATTCTTTACCCTCTGCTTCTTTCGCGAGATTTTTACTTTCAGGGGAAGAGTGTTTGCCCGTGCCGTTGCTGGCCGATTCGGCCCTCGGCCTTTGGAATACAGGGTGGGTGTTAAGGGAGATTAAGATAACCCTATACAAGGAGACGGATCTGACTATCAGATCCCTACCAATAATTTTATTTATAAAGGTAGTACGCAATCTGAACCAACTGCGAATTGACGGCGAGCAAGCTGTACCTGCAAGCCCGGGATGTGGTTTTCAATGGGGTTTAAGGTGAGAGCTATAGAGAATAGGGTGCAGGGTATGAGGTATACGGTATAAGGTATAGGGAACAGAGAATCAATAATAAGATTATTATTCTCTACAGCAAATAAATATCTGCTCAATAATCCGCAATCTGAGAATTGCGCTCTAGCTCTCAGCAAGCTGGACCTGCTAGCTAAATACAGTATATCAATTTCAATTATGTGGTAATTAAAATTTAGAGATAAGGTTTTAGGTGTAGGATTTCTGAATCGCGAGCCTGCAGCTGCGAAAGGATTTTCAGCAATTCTGAAACTGCTAAACAGGATTTCCGCGCTAATCTGATGACTGCGCGCCGGTTATTAAGGGCCAATCTGTACTGCCCTTAAGGGTATGGGAATCACTCTCAATCGTCCGAAACGCTTTTAAATTAATAGTCAGTATGTCGACTATTATGAGAGGATAGAAAAGATTTTTCACAGACACAGTCTGTAGAATAATATCGGGAAGACAACAGTCTGTCGTTGTCAGGGTAGGAAAGGATTTTTCCAGGATTTTCCACAAGGAAAATATCGAGTCAGAGACTCCTAATTCAGGAAAAGATTTCAATAGACTTTTCCAAGTAATTGCCAGTCTAAGGACTACCACAAGATCGATCTCTAATTTGCAACTGAGATCACGGGAAAATTCGTGAATTTTCCACAGGTAAAGCCAGCAAATAATATTTGCTATTAAAGAAGACAGGTTTCTAAGAATTTTAGAAAGGATTCGCGGGTCTGAAAACCCGCGACTAGGACGATCTCGAATCTGGAACTGAGATCAGGAAGGATTTTAACACAGGAAGAATTAAGAGAAAGGATGCCGCAGTCTAGAAACTTCGGCGAGGAAGTCCTCAAGCTGTACCTGAGAGCTAGAAGGATTTTAGAATAGGGAAAGTGAAGAGAAAGAAAGAGAATGGACGTCGCAGTCTAGAAACTTCGACAAGGACGAACTCAAGCTGCACCTGAGTTCTCTAGGAAAAGGATTGGACTTTTCCTACTTGGAATTACAGCAAGTCAGAAACTGCTAAGCGAATTTAAAATACAGGGCCACTCTATAGTATGAAAACTAAGCAAGGAAAATTTACCATAAATGATAATAATCTCTCTACAAGGATAAAAATTAATCGAGAAAACTATTCTCAAAAGGAACAGGGATTTTCCCACAAGAATAAAAATTAATTGAGAAAAACTATTCTTAAAAAGGACAGGGATTTCCCTACAAGAATAAAAATTCAATGGAGAAAAATTACTCTTTAAACTAAAGGCCACCTTACTACAGAGAAGGAAAAATATACGGACTACCAGTCCTGACATACAATTACCTGAAATGACGTGGATACTGATACGGAGAATAGCGAACCGATTCCCACTTCCCGTATTATAATTAAAAACGTCGTGAAGCGACAGAGTCGAGACTTATAAATTAAGTACTCAAAAATAATCCGCTATAAGAGCCTAGCTAAATTTCCCCACTCAACTATTTGTAACACAAACTTGAGATCCCTTACAGGTTTCAAAACCAAGGATAACTCGTTCACCCCCAGTGATACGAATTTAGGAAAAATAACCAACAAGAAAGAAAATCCCCCAGGAAGTTCTATCTTCAAATACAGTCGGCAATTCGACATACAATATTCCATTCACTAAAATACAGAATAGAATATTAACCCTCTAATACACCACTATTAGGAGCGCCGCTCGGAACGCAGCCGTACACGAACCCGTTCACCGAACAACTGCTCTCTCCCAGGTCTTCTTGGAGCTGCACCGGGTCGCTGAAAATTAGGAGGCCGGGGGAAAAGAGCTTCCTGACCAATGAGAGTCTGAAAAGACGATCACGCCACTGGTCATGTGACGGGGTTTTGACTCAGCTGCTCCTGATGCTAAGGGTGCAGCAAATGATGACAATGATAGTAATTGCTACACTAATTCAGGCCGGTAAACAATATTTCTATTCCAGAAATTTCATGAAGAGCGATACCAACCCGACTCGGTAGCCGCTTATCGTTTTGATGATACGGCTGCTGCTGATTCATAGGGATTGGCGACGATGGTGATAATGCATATACAACTACAGAACTAACAAAATATATCCGGCAGTCGACCCTATTCTAATTCTAAAATAAAATAAATTCGCTAAATTACGCTGGACGACGGCTCTCTATCCGTCACAAAAATTCACTTTGTGACACCAGTCATTACTTTTTTCCCACATGTATTAGTTTTCTGGGCTCTTTTTGATTCTTGAGTTTTTTTCAGGAAAGATACTGTCAATGACGTGAGAAAATTCTTTGAAAAATGAGCTGAAAAGCTCTTCTGGGTCATCCATTGGGTCAGACAGAATTTCGGTCCAGTCTAAGTTGGCCAAGGCTGCTTTAAGTTGTGGAATCCTCTCCGGGTCAATTTTTCTAGAAGATTTAAAGTAATTGGAATGCCAAGGTACAGAATCTGAAGGTTCACTCATCGACTTCAGCCACATGTTCATTATCACAGCGTCATGATCGGAAATCATAGGATCTAGGATGTCCACTTCATAGCTCCAGGAGTCAAGAGAGGTTGCAATGGTATCCAAGTAGTTGTCACCTCTAGTTGGTGTATGACACGTGATGTACAATTCACGACTTTGCAGAAGGCACCTGAATGTGTGATATACGCTGTAGCCGCCAAGGACTATAGGCATGTTTAACTTGTTCAGGTTTGCCAAACAATTGTCCATGGCTGTGAAAAATTTGCAACATTACCATTTGGGGAACGATACACTGAGATGACAATTACATTGTATTTTTCAAGTTTCACTCCAGCAAGTTCAATGTCAAGTTCCCTACAAAACATACTCACATCAACAGGGCTAGACAATAAATCCTCTCTTAGGTAGACTGTAGTTTCTCCATTATTGTGATTTTAGCGAAAGTATCCTGCTCCAAATTTCAAATGTTCAATGGTATTGTAGAATTCAATCTCCTGGCCAAGAAGATGATACTCACTTATGCATAAAACATCTGGATATAACTTTTCAACAAAGAGAGAAACCAAATTAATTTTTGGTTTTAAGCATTGCACATTTACAAATATAATAAGAGAGAGTAGGGTTGTGTTTGTTCGTGTGTTCGTTTGTTTGCATCAAAACATGTCAACTTGTGGATTGCATACCGGAAAAACGGGAATGATTTAGATCTCCAAATTTTGCACATAGATTCTAAAAATATCAATCTCGTGCACCTGGAAGCCCAAATTTTAATTTTCCTTCTAGATTTTTCAGAATTGATGTTTAAAATTCATTAATGGTACATTCGATTTCATTAAAAAATCACCAAATCATATGGTCGAAATTAAAAAAGGAACATCTGTTTCTATATTGCTTTCTACCTGAAAAACATAGTTTTGAAACTTCGTTTTCCTGATGCAATGTTTAGGCCTACACGTGGCATGGATTATTAATTTTTCAGCTAGAACAATTTTTGAGACAAAGTGCTAAATAAACGTCTACAGTTTCATCAATGCTGTATCGGCAATATGAAAACGCATGCAGTTAATAATGTCTTTGAATGGAGGTGTTGTTATTTATAAACAAATTATATTCTTCCATTTCTATTATCCAAAATTTATTATCCACTATATCCATTATTTAATCAAAATTTCAAAATTATTCGAGCCCTGATAGAATGACTGACTCACTGTACAGTCAATCGAAAATTTTAATATTGGAATGAGGGGTATTTTGGCAAGCTGAGCAAAAAAATAAGGTCATATATGCACTTTATGAAAAATGAGTTTTGTGGGTTGTCAAAACTCCCTCTGAAAGGGAAACTATTCAACTTATTCTATCTTTTAGTAAAATAACAATGATCATCCATCCATGTATCATCTTCTATACTATAATAAAGGAAAGAACTGGATTATAAACGTAGCCTATACAGATGTAAAGTATAGGGAATTTATGTTTGACGCATTATCACGTCAGAACTACTGGACTGATTAACTTGAAATTTTGCATATAGATTCTTGCTTAACCGAGGGTGGTTATAGACCAATTTTAAATTCTTCAAGATTTGATTAAATCAAGTTTCCATTTTGTCAAGTTTTCAATTATCTGTCATGCTTCCAGATTGTATGGAAGCAGCAGAAGATTTCTCTTAAAAGGGAAATTAGAAGATAGGTATGATTGGGGATCCTTTTCGAATGATAAAAACAGGTTTTCCGTCACACCCAAATTTTTTCCGCAATTTTGAATCCAACTTCTTTTTTTAATTGAAAGGTGGTCATACTGATTTACTTGAAATGCGGCATATAAATTCTTAATCAACCGAGGATTCTTATAGGCCTATTTTGAATTCTAGATTTCATTACGTCAAGTTTTAAGAAAGACCCTTGCGAAGCACGGGTTACCTGCTAGTTTTAAAATAAATTAGGGAGTTATTATCCTCACTATTATAATGTTTATACTTTAATATGATTTTTTGGAGTATTCGTTAATAAAAGACTGTTAGACACTTGATTCCTTATTGACTTATTACTTTTAACTCACAAAAAAGACTTTACAAAACTAGACCGCCCGACTGGCTTAATACAAAGACTTCACTCCATTGCTTTTCTGACGTCATGAGCAGGATGCCCAACACTACACTGCTCCCCCCTTTAATTGACAAGACTTCAAAACTTTCAAGACTAAGACATTTTAAATAATACATGTTTATAAGACTGAAACTTCACATAAGACAATTTCCAATAAAGACGTTATCGTAAATACTAGACTATACTCATGACAGACATTCATATACTCATAATAACTGATTATATGACAAACAAAACGACATACTTGAGACATAACCGATAGTACAGTTTTTTTTTTATTGATATACAGACCAAATTGACTGACTAACTTGATTGACTTTCAACTAGACAAGACATATTAACTTATAACATAACTTATCAATATTAAACAATAAAAAGACATTACAACATTTTCGGTTGAGCAACAAATCCATAATTACCAGAAATTCGAATCAGAGTATCTATTTGGCCTTCTGATCACTCTTTGTGACCTCCTGACTTGACCATCATTATCCACTCTATTATCATTGTTATCTACCGCATTCCTTTCCTCATTATTCACACTATTTCTTTCTCCCCTTACACCCGTTTCAAGATCAATACTTGGCACTGTTGCCGCTAATGCTTTGCTCAACTTAGCATTCTCATAAAACTCCCTGAGTTGATTGACATGGACTTTGAAAACTACATTATTAGCTAGCTTGACCAAATACAAAAATTACTTATCCTCTCAACAATTCTACCTAGTTCATACTTGACACCATAACTATCATTTTTCTTATTACAATTAATCCATACAATTTGATCTCTATGATATTTTGGGACCGATTTCTTGAACACATTATTTTTAATATTCTGATTTCAATACTCCGACTTTCGGCCAAATCATCTTTGAAAGTAACAGTCTTTTTCAAATTTGTCAGTGGTACTTTTGTTTCAAAATTCAATATGACAGACATTGGTGATTTACCCGTAACAGAAGAAGGAGTACTTCTATACGCAAATAAACAATCAAACAGCAAATCATGTGGGCTTATTTGCATTTTCTTTTTAATCTTGTCCAGATAAAACTTGGACAATAGAATTTTGAAGGTTTGCACACTACGCTCTGCCAGACCATTTGATTGCGGCGAATACGGAGGTGAATAAATCAATTTAATTCCCTTCCGTTGACAAAAATCTTTCATTTCATGAGAACTAAAAGGTGGTCCATTATCACAGACCAAAGTACGTGGAAATGAAAATCTAGAAAACATTTCAGCTAATTTTGACAATACCGAGCGGAAATCACTTCTGTCTTTCAAAAGAAAACATTCTATCCATTTAGAATAGGAATCACAACATATCAAGTACTTATTAGTTTGAAAATCAAATAAATCAATGTGTACTCTTTCCCATGGACTCTTGGCAGACGGCCAAGGTTGACGGTATTGATTGTTTGACCTGTTTCTAGTTGACTGACAAATTTCGCAAGACTGAACTGTATGATAAATATCATTATCTAGACCTGGCCACCATACATATGAGCGAGCCAATAATTTAGATCGTACCACACCGGCATGACTGGAATGAATTACCCCTAATACTTTTTTTCTCAAACTTCTTGGTACGACAATGCGATCTCCAAAATAGAGACATTTATTTACCACAGATATTGAACATTGATTACTCTCAAAAACGTTCATATTAGCATCAATAGTATGTGGAAAACCATTTGTTACATATTCAATAACCTTACTCAACAACTCGTCTTTGCAAGTGTGTTCATACACTTCATCTACATCTATTAACGGCGTTGATAAATAAATGAAACAAACTTCATGCTCTTCTACACTACAAGCTGACGGTAAACGTGAAAATACATCAGCATGAGGAATCAAAACTCCTTTCTTATGTACAATTTGATAATTATATGCTGATAAAATAACAGCCCATCTCATCAGTCTGGATGAAGCCATTACTGGAATTTTCTTATTTTCTCCAAATAGAGTTTTCAATGGTAAGTGATCGCTACAAATAGTAAATTTCCTACCCCACAAATATTTATGAAACTTTTTCACTCCAAAAATAATAGCAAGCGCTTCCTTATCCAACTGTGAATAATTTCTTTGTGCTGGCGATAATGTCGCCGATTCAAAAGAAATCGGACGCTCTTCCCCATCAATAATTTGACTCAAAACAGCACCAACACCAAACGAACTGGAATCTACACATAACACTAATTCTTTACTTGGATCGTAAATCGTGAGAAGTGAAGCTTCTGACAATGCAGTTTCACACTTTGAAAATGCAACCATACAGTCTGAATTCCAAAACCATGGTTCATCTTTGCGCATTAACTTATGAAATGGTTCTAAGATATCAGGACACATATGTACAAAATTACGATAATAATTGAACATGGAAACAAAAGCTTTCAACTGTGTTAAATTCTCAGGTTGCGGCATTGCCAAAATCTTTTCAATCTTAGAAGTAGACGGTACTCTACCGTTAGCTGACAATTCAAACCCCAAAAATACTAAAGATTTGACAAAAAACTCAGACTTTTGAATATTTAACTTGACATTGTATTCTTCAAGGCGACTCAGTACCTTGTTCAAAGTTTCTTTACACGAATCAAGATCTTTACCCCCTATCAAAATATCATCCAAATAGGGAGAAACGTTATCGATTCCCACTAAAATTGACTCAATTACAGACTGAAATATCGCGCAAGCAGACGACAAACCAAAACATAAATGATTGAAGCGATACAGACCCTTTATTGTATTTACAACTAATAAATCTCTGCTTGATTCATGAACTTCTAACTGTAAATAAGCTCCAGTTAAATCCAAACGACAAAATACAGTACAACCGGTAAAATTATTGAAAATATCATCAGGAACCGGCATTGGATGTTGATCTACTTTTAAATATTTATTCAGTGTTACCTTAAAATCAGCGCACATACGGATTTTTCCATTCGGTTTAGGGACTATTACCATGGGACTGGCCCAATCAGATGTTTTCACCTTATTAATTATTCCATTTGACTCCAATCTATCCAATTCATTACCAATTTCGTCCCGCAGTGCATATTGTCACCTGGTCATATGGGACATATATATGAATCATATATTTATCTCATATTGATCAGGATTTTAGAGTTTTAATTTACGAAAGTTTAATGAACAATGTTTTTGTCTTTGAACAGTTTTGTCATCGACAGAAAGATTGTTTATTTCACTTGTTATCAAATTATTGTAGCTTCTCTTTTGTTTTTCATAACAAACGTGCTCGCTTGTGCGACTGATAAAAATATGTATTTGAAATGGCTTCATGTTTGGCATTGACTGAGTTATATATTAATACCCAAAATTTTACTTGTGGGGTGTGTGAGCTCGTTCGATAGGACTGTGAGTAAAGTCCGGCTGTTCTGGTGAAGGGGATAGATTTTGTTCTTGTTTTATAATACAGTTTTCCTGTCACAGTTCGGGCAGTTTAAAGAGAATTGTATTATTGGATAGGAAGGGATCTGAACCCACTTCATTAGATAAGTTTTTTTATTTTTCATTAATAATTAACGTCGCGTAATTCCTTAACTACAAAAAAAAGATGGAGGTTTTCAGAGCTGGCCCACGACTAAGGGGCTCGCTAATTAGGGTGGAAGAAGACTACACTCACCGAATAAAATGTGTTCGAGAAGAATTGAAATCCTATATGTTCTCGGCTCGAAAGGAAGGTCATTTTGCGGAGTTGCGCTATAACAAACTTGTAGTAAACGGTCGTAGTTATACGCTAGAGGATTTGAAAAAATCAACATCAACTTCAAGCCATAATTCGCCCAGAATAGAGCAAGAAAAAACTACAACAAATGTCGATTTTCACTCACCGCCAAAGGCTGTTCAATCAGAAGATTGTAGGGCAGCCGTGCAAGAACAACAGCCGGAGAGTCCAACACAGCAGCTGGAGGAAGCAGAGGGGCAGTCAGGGCAGCAGCGACCGCAGCCACAACAAAAAAACAGACTTGAAAGCGTGAAGCGACTTGTGAATGAATGGAATCGCGCAAGTAGCGGCTGTCCGATCGACTATGGTGCTATTCAACGCGAGGAGAGTGTGTTCACGGAGGCAACCGCATCAGGCAGAAAAAAGGCAGGCAGAAACCAATTCAAGAAAGGTGACATACGCGGCTGGATGGCTGAAGGTGCGATGACCAGGAGTAGGACCAGAGATAGACGTTCAAATAGTAACACGATATAGGATGAGGCTCAGGCAGATAAAAATCAAGATAACGGTTTATCGCATGCGCGAGGAGGTGAGTTAAACCAAAACCAAACTTTAAATTTCAAGAACTCTAGTCGGATTGATAAGGGGGCAATAGGATTAAGTGCAACTGGACTAAGTCATAGTGATAAGTCTTTTAAAATAATGTTTTGGAATTGCCAGGGTATATCTAACTATTTTAATCTAGATTCAGATCAAAAAGATTCACTGCACCAATTCTCAATAGTTTGTATGTGTGAGACATGGATGCAGTGTGAGGGTGACTCTTTAAGTATTAACGGATTCAAATGTTTATCAGAGAAAGCAGTTAGAACAGCTGATAGAGGAAGAGCTAGTGGTGGTTTATTAATGTTAATAAAAGATGAATTGATAGTAGATGTAATGGAATCCAAAAAGGAATTGATATTTGCTAGCGTTAAGGTAAACAGAGAGAAATTTTTATTATTGCAGTTATATTTCACACCAGATAAGATAAAAGAATGTCTCGATTCTCTTTCTGAATTATTTGAAAAGTGGGAGGCGTTGTTGATAAATAGCAAAGTCATAGTGGGAGGTGATTTCAATGTAAGAGTGGGAGAACTAAACAACGACGTTTCTTATCCTATCTCTGGTTCCTCTTTATCAACAGAGAGAGAGTCTTGCGACAAACTTTTAGGCAGACACAGCCGTAGACTAGTTGAGATAATGGAGAGTAATATGTTCACCCTGATTAACGGTAGATCGGTCAGCGACAGTCCAGCAAAGTACACGTTCCATAACAGTAGAGGTAGTAGTGTAATCGATCTGATATGGGTTAACAGAAACATGATTGTATACATTAGGGATATGTGGGTGTCCGACTTTGTTCTTACTTCCGACCACCTTCCAATAGTTTTAGATTTACCTCCTTATCAGGCGCATGATGGGCCAATAGAGGGATTAGAGAAAAAGTTTATAATATGGCGTGAAAACAAAAAAGTAGATTTCCACAATAATATAATAGCACTGTACAACCCGTTAGATTGGAAAGAATTAAATGTAGGCTTTATTCTCGATATAATAACAAATACAATATACTCAGCAGCTGAGAGTAGTAATATGATAAGAACAAATATAGTCACTTTCAGTTCAAGAACAAAGTATGGTATGATATGCAATGTAACAAGAGTAAAAGGAAATTGCGTGCCCTATATAGAAGAACGAAAAAACATAACTTTCAGGCTAGTCTCTTAGAAGAATATCTACTGAGGAAAAGAGAACACAAAGATTTGTTAAACCATAAGAAAACCCAATATTACGACGAATTAAAAAGAAAACTCACTGAAGTGAAAAGTAGCAAGGATTTCTGGGAAGCAGCAAAAATTTTCAGGGGAAACAACATAATGATAATAAAATTTCCTTGGAACGTTGGGTTGAATTCCTAACAACAAAATATCGAATTGATAGGAATGATTCTTTAGAGAACGTAAGTCACCTATTTCAAGACGCCCTTCACCCCTTTCTGATAGAGAATTCGATAAATGCGAATTTATGAGAGCACTTAAGATGGCAAAGAATAGAAAAGCTCCAGGAAATGATGGAATAGGTTATGAATTATACAAGGCCCTACCCACGGTTTGGATAGATACTCTGTTGATGTTCTACAATAGAATTTTCTGTGATGAGATCATTCCTTCTGAATGGACAAAAGTTAAAATGTTCTTCCTGTACAAAAAAGGAGATAGACTGAACCCGAAGAATTATAGAAGCTTAGCGTTGATCAATAGTACTTTGAAACTATTTACGGGTATGTTAGAGCGGAGATTGACATTATGGGCGGAGAGTGGAAGTGTTCTCCCCAAGTGCCAGAATGGATTTCGCAGAAGTCGCGCTTGCTCGGATAGCATTTTCACCCTCCAATCACTCATATACTGCCAGGTACATATAAGGAACAAGAAGCTATATACTTTATATGTTGATTTTGCTTCTGCGTTTGATTCTGTACCCCATTCGCTTCTGTGGTTTGAGTTAGGAAAGCTGGGGGTCAGTTCAAAGCTATTGAGAATATTAAGTGGTATTTACACTTCGGCTGCGACCATCATAGACAAGGGCAGTGAACAATCCGAGCCAATATCGGTCACAAAAGGCATTTTGCAGGGGGATTCTGTCAGTCCGCTTCTCTTTTCTCTCTATTTACATGACATTGATGATTTTTTCAGGAAAAAAAATTTAAATGGGATTAGAATGAGTGAAAGGGATGACATTCTCATGCTGCTCTTTGCAGACGATATAGTTATTTTGGCTGATTGCGAATCTGATTTGAGAAATAAACTGAAATGTCTTGCAGAATATTGCGAGTACAAAAAGCTCTCAGTCAATATAGATAAAACAAAAATAGTGCCTTTCCACAAAAGAGGATTAAGAGAAATTTATCATTCTGGCTAGGAGAAAGTAAAATAGAAATAGTCAAGCAGTACAATTACTTGGGAGTAATTTTCAGTAAAGATGGAAAGTTTCGGCAGCATAGCAGATCACTGAATCTAAAGATCAAATCAACTGGAGAATCAGTGATGAATATTCTCAGAAAAGCTAAGTCAAATGTATGGGATAGTAAGATGAAGCTTTACGATTCTGTCGTTCTACCCGCTTTGATGTACGGCTCGGAAGTATGGGGGTTCCACAACCTTGAAGTATTAGAGAGGGCTCAATTACAATTCTTAAAAAAGCTATTCTTTTTGAGCCAATGCACGCCGAGTTGGGGAGTACGTTTAGAGACAAATAGAATCAAACTAAACTTTGATGTACTTTGTAGAGGCCTGAAATTTCTTAGAAGAGTGCTGTCTATGCCTAACAATAGGTACCCTTCTATTTGTTTAAAGACACTGGCAAGCTTGGCAGCAGATGAGTCGACGGAGGCAGCTAATAAATCGGATAACTGGTTGGTTCAGATAAAAAGACATATAGCTTTGTCCGGGTATCAGTTGGAAATAGCGAATGAGCTTTCTCTTGATGGGATACTTTTTGACTCTCTGACAGATATTCTGGAGGGGTATGCAGGAGTTTTATTCCTCGAAGATCAAAGATTGGCGTTAGATTCAGGAACCTGTCCCCTTTATAGAAAAATAAATCCTCTTTTAAATCTAGGAGAGCAGCTCAGGATGAATATACCATTTGCAAAAACTAGAATTCTTACCCAGCTGCGACTAGCATCAGACAAGGGAGTATACCTGTTTAAGAATAGAGGAGTTTGGATTAACTCTACTAGAAACTGTCCTATTTGTAATTACGGGGAATTAGAAACTCTAGAACAATTTTTGTTGCGCTGCCCCATGTATAGAGGATGTAGAATACAATTTCTGGATATATATTGTCGAATATAGTGAATAATGAGGACAGGTTAATGGTATTCTACACTACAAGCTGACGGTAAACGTGAAAATACATCAGCATGAGGAATCAAAACTCCTTTCTTATGTACAATTTGATAATTATATGCTGATAAAATAACAGCCCATCTCATCAGTCTGGATGAAGCCATTACTGGAATTTTCTTATTTTCTCCAAATAGAGTTTTCAATGGTAAGTGATCGCTACAAATAGTAAATTTCCTACCCCACAAATATTTATGAAACTTTTTCACTCCAAAAATAATAGCAAGCGCTTCCTTATCCAACTGTGAATAATTTCTTTGTGCTGGCGATAATGTCGCCGATTCAAAAGAAATCGGACGCTCTTCCCCATCAATAATTTGACTCAAAACAGCACCAACACCAAACGAACTGGAATCTACACATAACACTAATTCTTTACTTGGATCGTAAATCGTGAGAAGTGAAGCTTCTGACAATGCAGTTTCACACTTTGAAAATGCAACCATACAGTCTGAATTCCAAAACCATGGTTCATCTTTGCGCATTAACTTATGAAATGGTTCTAAGATATCAGGACACATATGTACAAAATTACGATAATAATTGAACATGGAAACAAAAGCTTTCAACTGTGTTAAATTCTCAGGTTGCGGCATTGCCAAAATCTTTTCAATCTTAGAAGTAGACGGTACTCTACCGTTAGCTGACAATTCAAACCCCAAAAATACTAAAGATTTGACAAAAAACTCAGACTTTTGAATATTTAACTTGACATTGTATTCTTCAAGGCGACTCAGTACCTTGTTCAAAGTTTCTTTACACGAATCAAGATCTTTACCCCCTATCAAAATATCATCCAAATAGGGAGAAACGTTATCGATTCCCACTAAAATTGACTCAATTACAGACTGAAATATCGCGCAAGCAGACGACAAACCAAAACATAAATGATTGAAGCGATACAGACCCTTTATTGTATTTACAACTAATAAATCTCTGCTTGATTCATGAACTTCTAACTGTAAATAAGCTTCAGTTAAATCCAAACGACAAAATACAGTACAACCGGTAAAATTATTGAAAATATCATCAGGAACCGGCATTGGATGTTGATCTACTTTTAAATATTTATTCAGTGTTACCTTAAAATCAGCGCACATACGGATTTTTCCATTCGGTTTAGGGACTATTACCATGGGACTGGCCCAATCAGATGTTTTCACCTTATTAATTATTCCCTTTGACTCCAATCTATCCAATTCATTACCAATTTCGTCCCGCAGTGCATATGGTACAGTGTATGATCTGTGAAAAATAGGCTAGACGTTGTCGTCCTTCAAATTCAGACTAACCTTGAATTTCGATATGGGTTTTTCATTATCTTTGTTTGAAAACACTCTTGGATATGACTTGGCTAGCGTTTCCACAGTTTCATTTTTTGCAATAGACAAACAAAAATTATCATTTTCATTAGATTTTGGCAAAATGTTATTTGCCCAATTGGGTGCAATTACCGACAACCAATCTCTACCTAATATAGCTTGACATGAAATTTGATCGATTACAACAGCAGATAGCTTAGTATATACATCATTGTAAACAACTTCTACCTTGCATGAACCAAGGACGTGTAGCAGATTATTATTAACACCCCTTATAGCTCCGAAATAAGGCACTAATTGTGACAACAACTGGAGCTCAAATTCAAATTCAAATTCAAATTTATTTCTCAAAAAAACATACACAATTATAATAATCTAATATTATAACATCTAAAAATAATACAAGAAAAATACTATTATATATAAAATGATCCCAAAACTGCAGTATATTTTTTTTATGTCCATCTATGTTTAAGGAGTAGCCTACAAGGTAAAACCTGTGCGTAGACCTAAGTTGCAGTAATATATTTATTCAATATAAACTAAGAAATTAAACCAAAATAAGAACAAAGATTAGTGGAACTTACACACAAATATAATTTTGTAGATTAAATTAGATAAAAGTTAGTAAAACACAATAATTATTATTCTATGATAAAAAAAAAAAACAAAACATAAAAACAAGAAACAGTTGGTGCTTAGAAGATTTTTTCTTCAGTTTCATTTGATCTTATCCATTCCTCAATCTCGCAATTTAGTTTTTTGCTCCGGCTTGTATTGTCAACAAAATGAGTAGGAACAAGATTTATCATCCTCTGTGATAAGTAAGTGAATTGTCTTCTACATACATTCAAATCCATCCTGTCTTGATGGAATGTTTCTCTAATAGGACGTAAATTTAAATTCAAGTTTATTTCACAAAGAAGAAATTTATTTTTATTCTTCTTAATATATATTATCAAATTTTTTATGTACAGCTGTCGAACAGTTAGTACTTTGAATTCATTGAAAAGATCGCTTGTAGGATAAGTCTGGGTTTGCCTAGAATTGTTTTAATAATATATTTTTGAATTATGAAAAGTTTTTCAAAATGTGTGTTCAAGGCTCCACCCCAAGCTCTTATTCCATATTGTAAGACAGCTTGTGCATAAGAGAAGTAGATTAATCGAGCTATTTTCAAGTTATTTAGTTCTCTAAGTTGATGAAATTTATATATTAGAAATTTTATTTTCAAACACATGCTGTTTACATGCATCTCAGATATGGATCCAACAGTATTCCCAGGTATTTTACTCGGTCCTTTTTTCGAATTTCAGGACAAAAGCAGTGATTTGTTGATTGTTGACAATTGCAGTTTACTTGGTGTATTTTAATACTTTCTATTTTATGAGGTTGTGTTTGGGCATTGGGTGAGAAAGTCATGAATACGCGTTTAGAAGCATTTAAAGTAAGCAGATGCTCATCGAGCCATGATTGTGCTACTCTGAGACCATTTTCTGCGCTAAGGCGCACGTCCTCCCAGGAATTGCCAGTGAAAGTGAGAGCGGTATCATCAGCAAAGGATACGATTGAGCAGTTCCCAATGTCAACTTTAAGAAAATCATTAATATAAATTTGGAAAAGTATTGGTGATAAAACAGTGCCTTGAGGCAGACCATATTCAGTAAGTTTTTTATTACTTGATAAAGTATTCAGCGTAAGTAGTTGATACCGTTCAGTTAGATAACAATTGAATAGTTTGAGAGGTGAGCCTCTGATTCCAAGGTGTTCCATCTTCTCTAATAATCTTGACTGAGATACAGTGTCAAAAGCCTTTGCCAAATCTAAGAAAGTTGTTAAAGTTTTCTTTTTACTGTTGAAGTTTTCAATTATTCTTTCCAAAAAGTCGGATATTGCATCTTCTATTGATATGCCACTCTTAAATCCATACTGATTTCTATTGATAATTCTATGTTTATTCAAATAACTTACTAGTCTCTTCTTTATAATTTTCTCCATTATTTTAGCTAAATTATTTATTAAACTTATTGGGCGATAATTTGAGGGGTTTGATTTATCACCTGATTTAGCTCTTTTGCAATAGCTGAGCTTAAAATAGTAATTGAACTCCCGGTATCCACTAGAAAACGCACTGATTTGCCATTAATGATAATATTCACAAATAATGAATCACACTGACCTGATTGTGATGAATCGACTGAGACATTGACTGTGGATTTGACATAATTTACTCTTTGCTGGTCACAACATTCTGCCGTGAGACCTGTACGTTGACACTTAAAACACATCCACTTATTAGCTGGACACTTATCAGGAGAATGCCTGGAGAAACAGTGACGGCATCTTTTTCTCAGTCCCTTTTCTGACTGTTGAGAAGGCGATGGCGAGCGACCCCTGGAGACCAATGGACCTGCTCGACCCGGAGATGAACCCCTCTGTGACATGGATGACGACTGACCAGAAACCGACCAGGAACGTGCAGGAGACCCCGACCTTGGTGACGAATCCCATCGGGACCGGTACGATGACGGACGTGACGGCGACCGCTCAGGATAACCCTGCCGTGGTGACGAACCTTGCCTGGACTGGCCAGACAAGGAACATGGAGACGTAGACAATACCATAAGAGTCTCTGTAGCATCACCAGCCAAGACCAAAGTGGACTTCTCAACCAATTCCATTTCTAATACTAGACGACATGCAGTATCAAATTTCATGTCATCTGGCTCAGACAAAAGCTGACTCACCATTGACGTTTGTAGTAGGCCAGACACCAGTCTATCGCGTAAAGCCTGGTCACGAAAGCTTCCAAATTTACAGGTGGTGGCCAAGCGAGATATCGCTGAAATATAGTCGTGTAGCGACTCGCCTGCAAGCTGCTTCCGAGAATGAAATTTATATCGTTCTGGTTTTACTTTACACACTGGTTTATATCGGTTTGTCAAAGCCTGTACACACTGTTCATATGTGGCTGTTGCGATTTCGACGGGAGACAATGCTGTTTTCAACTCCGCATAGACAGACGGAGGAAGATTGACACAAAAGTGACCTTTTTTACCTCATCCTTGAAACCTTCGATGCTAAAATATAGTTCGAGACGCTCCAAAAAGGATTCAAAGTCCTCCACACTGGGTTCGAAAACTGGAGGTTTGGACATGTTGACACGAGACATGTAAGTGAGGTTAGATTATAGTCTAAACATAGTCTATGATTTCAAACACACGCGAAGAAATTTGACCAAGTCCGGAAAACATAGTGCAAAACACGATAACCGAAATCGAGACAAACATAGTTCAAACACGAATACAAAACACCGAACGAAAAACGTAACTACGACACTGTCCACGAATAAAGGCGCCAGAGTACATAACCACAAAACAGGAACAAGCGACGCACAACTTCACCATTAATTATCTCGTCGCCAAATATAATGTTTATACTTTAATATGATTTTTTGGAGTATTTGTTAATAAAAGACTGTTAGACACTTGATTCTTTATTGACTTATTACTTTTAACTCACAAAAAAGACTTTACAAAACTAGACCGCCCGACTGGCTTAATACAAAGACTTCACTCCATTGCTTTTCTGACGTCATGAGCAGGATGCCCAACACTACAACTATGAGCGTCCAGCGGTCCAGGTGAACTAATTCACATCTATTTGTTTCGGGCGTTTGGAGTTTGAATCACCTGCTTCAGGTCTTACTCTATTGAAAAACTTGGATACCAGAATGTCACTTGGCCAAAAATCAGAATCATACACCTCACTCAACAAACTGGAAGGCACTCCTACTCTGAATGATGAATACTCCTCTAGGAATTTTGCATTCAACTTCTCTACCACATAGTCAGCTTTTTTTACTATTCAGATAGTCTTTCACCTCAACATCATTTGTATCAGGCCCAAAACGAGAAACAAATAAAAACACTTTCCTACCTGCAGTCGATAATTTATGCTCACAGTATGAACTGCCTATAATAAATTTCTTTTTTGCAGCGCCCGATGAATTGCTGGCTTATTTCTAACAGTCACTGGTTTAGAAACGCTGCTTAGATTCTCCCTATTACTTTTTTATCTTGATATTTTAACTTTACAGAAACAGCATAAGTTAAGCTTCGTTGAACAGCGGCTTTTGCAGTCAAATTTTCGCTCGAGTTCATATTAGGTCTACCTATACTTTGTTTCTGAGGCCTCTCTTCACTAGGGGATACAACATCTAGGTTATATAGTCGATTTGAACTTGGGTTAATGTTAGCTAAGTTCCCTTCAACTTTTTTTTCAAATATAGTAAAATCATCAAAATTTGTAGAACTATGGTTAGCCACGTCATTATTAATAGAATTGATAGGATTGGGTGGAGGCATAAGCCCCGCCAATAGAATCAATTTGAACAATTAAATTACGACATAGCAGTCTGATATTTATGAATAAAAGCAGTCTAATTATTTATAAATATCAGACTGCTATGTCGTAATTTATTTGTTCAAAAGTGATTATTAACAAGCAGTTTGTAATGGAAACAAACATTGAAGAAGACCAATTCACTTTGCAGGCTCCTTTCATTCATAATTATTAACTTTCTGTTGAAAAACTGTTATTAATATTCGTTTCTTTTTATAGTATAAGTCACTAGGTAATAACCATTTTGATCCTACTCTGAAAGACTGACTTACTTACTTGTAAACTGAGAGAGGTACAAGTAAACTGAAAAAGTTTTACTCTTGAATTTTTTCAACACAGGCATTTCTAGTGATGTTATGCATTTATTTTTCACTTTTTCGTTTTCAGGGTGTTGGTGTCATTGGCGCCATCTCTCTTACTGAAGATGATTTTGAATCAATGGAAATTGAAGATAAGAAAAAAGCTCAGGATGAAGAAGACGATATATTGCTTGTTCCTGAGTGGAAGGAGAAGAAGAAACATATTTTTATTTTGAGCTCTGCGGGGAAGCCCATTTATTCAAGGTAGGTGAATTGACTTTCCCTTGGAATCTCAATGAGGTTTATAATAATGTACCGTATAATAAATTGTGGAATATTGTTTTTCTTTGATTATTCAAGTCCAGTTTCATAAAATATAATGCTACTGCGTTGTTTGTTTGGACAGACATGGCAGCGAAGACAGACTGGTTACTTTGTTCGGTGTTATGCAAGCTCTCGTCTCTTTCGTGCAGGATAGTCAAGATACTATTCAATCAATAAAAGCTGGAAATGTGACAATTGCATTTCTGATCAAAGGGCCGATCATTCTAGTGTCAGTATCGAGGATAGGGGAAAGTGTGGATCATATGAGACTTCAACTGTTGTAAGTATATAATTTATATTGGAGTGCATGCTGATAGAAGTCTATAACTATTCCATTATATTATATTCTGTAAGTGCGGGGACACTTACTATCGAAATTATTGTCCTATTCAATTCAAGTGGTGCACTTCTATGGCTGCTGATCCTAAACTCTCACAGCTTTTGAGCGTCTCAATATCATTTTGTCCTTTTCTATACAATATTAAAGGACGGGACACACATAATCGCACCGAGCCCGCGATAATGAGATTTTGACATGATGTCAAAATTGATTTCCACATCATTGATCTTCACATTGTGCTACTGTGTTCTGAGTGTGATCTCTGTTTGTGATCTCAATCATATTTTCAAAATTTCGGAACAGTGATTTAGCAATGATTGCCTTGCCTCTAGAAGATGAAAGAAAGGAAACATTAATTTGGCGAAGGAAGAGAACAAGGGTGGATAGTCAAGGCGGGTGGAAATCAAGACTCATTGAGGGAGCATTTAATGCCCTGTTTCCTCGTCTCATGGATGATGAAATGAAGCTCTACGAATATTTTCGTACGACTAAAAATACTTTCCATCTTCTCTTGAACAAGATACAAGAACCCCTGAAAAAACCGATACTTTCTAGAGGAAATCTATTCCCCCAAGATAACTTCTGGCTGTATGTTACACGAGGCCGCACCGGCACCGTCAAAAAGCGCGGTGCAGTAGTATGTGTCCCTACACGTTTGAAAGCCTTTGTTTTCTCACTCGCCGTAGTACTTCCGAGACTCGGCCATACGTCGGGGCGAGCTCTGTGTGGTTATGTGTGTTCCGGCCTTTAAGCTTTCAAATCTATTGCATGAACCTTATTGTACCTACTATCAAATATTTTACATAGCTTTTCAAACATATTTCTAGGTACTAGTGTTTTCTATTTGCATCACCCTCTCAATTGAATGGGAAAACGTAAATCGATACTCCGCAGGAGTGTATCTATATTAATTATGTATCATCCAACTCCTTCAATGAGCTCACTGCAAATAATGCAGTAGGTGAAGTTCGTTTCTGCTTGGAGGGTAAACAGAAATTGCATTGTCGAATGATTGACTAAGGCTTGTTGTGCAAAATACTTTTAAATTTCAATCATGATGATGTGTCACGAAAACCAATCAAAAGATGGTTTCTGTAAAATAAGGTTTCTCGTGGCAGTTAATCACGGTTGAAATTTGGAAGAATTTCGTGCTGAAAGTGAAGTGTGAGTTTTCTTTATAGTAGTGAATATGATATTTTTGTGGATATCAGTGGTGAAGGAGAGACTGTCATAAGTCACATTTGGTAACCTTCTTTATAATGCTGATGTAGCTATGCATTGTTATTCACTAGCTAATAGTTTTAGTTGCTTTTTCGAGCCAGTCTGTTGCCAGAGCTTATGTTTGAAGGGACAGATTCACGGATCCAAAAGTTCAAAGAACACCACACGTTAACCGGAGCTTGTTGTGTGTCCCAAGTACGTTAGTCGGGCAAATCAATACCTGTGTTCTTAACAAGATCCAGGAGTTTTTCCCTATACTAACTTCCCATTCATCACCTGGTTGCTTGCAGCCAAACAGAGCCCTTCTTCTTGCCCCTAGTCTCCTGCAATAGAGTATGATATGCTTGGGAGTCTCTTCAGACCGATTGGTCCTCGTGACCTGCGTGAGTTCCAATCCTGGCCATCTTTGTAGGTCCTTCCGCTGAGGAAGGGGTTGTCAAATTGCCTCTAAGGCGCCTGGCCACCCTCGAATCAGCCTCTTGACCCACATTTGTGTCTGGAGTTTCACCAATCACTGATCTCTGGGTTTTTTCCTTTTTGCCCTCCGAAACTTTGCAGGGTCAAAAGCCTCACCACTCCCAAGAATCTAACGGGTGATTTGATAGAACATAACCTTTTTATAACAATGTAATCCAAATTATCAATTTTGTCGGTAAGGAAGGCCTCGAAAGTTATTACAATAGAAAATTTGTATTTTAGCTGTAGGACATGGTTTTGTATTTTTGCTAGTACTCGCCTACCCCCTATACTCAACTTCAAAATTTCTGTGGAAACTTATTCAGAATTAATTTTACTTTCATGTGATATGTGATTTTCCACCATTAGTGAATATTAGTGAACATTCCACCATAGTGAACATTTCTGTGGAAGCTTATTCAGAATTAATTTTACTTTCACGTGATATGTGATTTTCCACCATTAGTGAATATTAGTGAACATTCCACCATAGTGAGTTTCCAGAATTTTCAAAAATGCCTTGAAAAATTCCCCTTTTTTGGAAATCAGTAGCTCAAAAACCAGAAATTGCAGAATCTTGCGTGACAACTCAATCTATTAAAAATGTTATTGTCTGTAATTCTGTAGAAAATTCTTTTCTAAACCCTGAGGTTTACGAAATAAAATGGAAAAATAGACAAAAGTTCCAAATTTTGGGGGTTTTAAGAGGTGAAGCCGCCTTCTGGCGTGTTAAAAAATTTCATATCCTAATTCAGCGCCCCAAAATACATATGAAACCGACAAGAAAAATTCTTTTGGGGCTGTTTCCTGAAAAACGACCATTTGACTGGACTATTATCAATACTAGCCCAGTCAATAAAGGTTTTTTCGATCCGAAAATTAAATAAAAGCTGAATCTTTTACCATCGATAGAACCCTCCCAGAGGGTCATTCTCCCAAAAGTCCCAAGAAATCCCCTTTGAGCTTTCCCCCCTCAAAGTTGAAAAATGCAGGTAATCACGGAAAATCAATTATCTCTGTACCCATTGATCGGAAACAGTTCTATTATATGCCATTCGATTCGTTACATTATGGACTACAATACTAGTTATATTCATTTTTTCAATAAAATCAACAGTTTTCTTGATAAAATAATATTTATCTAAAAATTTAGGGGGTTTGCGATTTGATTTTTTTGTTTTCTTCGATTAACTTCAAAGCAAGTAGTTTTAAAGAAAAATGAGCCGAATAATTGATGTAGCCACTCTCATTGCGAATCCATTGATGTATATTGTTATGTATTTGCGATTCGATTTGACGCCGTGGAAGGGGAAACAGTGGACGCGGAACGGCACGGCTGACTCTCTTAGCCATAGTAAACAGCAAACTGGAAATCAATTATCTCTGTAACCATTAATCGGAGAAAAAATCTATCATATGTCATTCGATTCGTTAAATTAGGGACTACAATATTAGTTGGATTCACTCACTCAATAAATCGAACAGTTTCCTTGATAAAATAATATAATGTAAAAATATAGGGGTTTTTCGATTTGATTTTTGTTTTCTCCGATTAACTTCGAAGCAAGTAATTTTAAAGAACAATGTGACAAATAATTATTGTAGCCACATTCATTGTGAATCCATTGATGTATATTGTTATGTATTTGTGATTCAAGTTGTCGCTGTGGAAGGGGAAACAGCCGACGCGGCTGACTCCCTTCACCATAGTAAACAGAATAATACTGCTGTCTACATTGCATCTCATTTACACTATGGCCTCGAAACAATCAATTTTGTCTATTGTTTTGACATGCGCTGTATATAGATTTTCACTTTTCAATACTCTAAAAAAATATTACAATTTTCTTGATTTAACCATGCTCATGATAAAAATCAGGATTTCGTTGTTTGCTCACAGAATTTATCATATTAATTTGAAGTTTGCCTTCTCCATACGAGTCAGAGGTAACACAATTTGATAACTCTAGTTTTAGATATTGATGTTTTTCAACGAAGTTTCATGATATATTATGTGTCCGACTCCTTCATCTTATCCTTATTTTGTGAAAAATGAAGATTCAAAATTTCTTTTCATAGCTTTTCTTGTGTTTTATCTTGTTTCACCACTCTTCATGATTTAAACACTTGATAATGGAATGAATATCATCGGATCACGTGAACAAAAAATAAAAGGGTGGGCCTACCTGACATACTATATGATAACACTGTACTCCTGATAAGTTGAAAATTTTCAAGCTGAAAGTAGATTAATTTGTTGCACATTCGGTTAAAATATTAACAAATGTTACCAAATATCACCAATATTATCACATATAGTGAGAACGAATTACTATGAAGCTTTCTATTCTCACTGAACATGAAGAGGCAATACCAAGCCAGAATCGCAGTTCCGTTCAAATCATTATTATCAGAGCTTTCAAATTGATGCTATGTAACTATGGATGTTATCCCCATCTCACAATTTCCCTATTTATCCTTATCCTGATTCAGAATAAAGTAGTTGATCTCTATAATCACAAAAATCAATGTACAGTACCTATAATAAATAGTAAAAATAACAAAATTTCTAGTAATAATGCAACTTTTTCTAGGTATGAATTTCAAGGCTCATAAAATGACTTTTTCTCAATCACAGGCAGAAATTCCAATGATCATCATAATAGTAATTTAATGAAAATTGTTTGTATTGTACATTGTTCGTCGTAAGATAAGCTACATCTTTAAGGTAATCAACGTATTTAGGATTATCATGTTCATGAATGAAAGCGAGACTGTGATAGAAGATTAAAAAAACTGAAATATGAACATTATATACAATGCATATTTCTGATCAACTATAATTACAAATTATAGTATCAAGCCGAAATGAATTGAGCAACTGAATTTCAAAGTTACTATTCACTGTTCAAATCGTACTGTGGTTTCCTTTTACTTCCAAATGGATTGAATTGCCTAACTCTCCAACGTAACAGTTATTGTAAAAAAACCAGTGGAATGTGAACGTCATCCAAATAGCATTTTAATTTCAATTTTCAGATCATGAAATTCATAGAAAACTAATTCTTGAGAGAAGAGTGATGAATTGCAAACAGTGCAAGTAACATTGATACAAAGCGATACAATGAAAATCAACATCGATTAATTTAATACTGGACTTATCAAATTCATATTACCGTTAATTTATATTATTTTTGAAGCTTATAAAATGTAAAACCAACATTTTAAATTGTCTCTACTGGAGCAAAACATCGATAGGAAATAAAGAAGAGCATATTATAAGCTCAATATACTTGTGTACTAGAATTCACTTGAACTAACTCATCACTTCAACCCTTCAATGATCACAATGAACTAGAATGGTATAAAAACCATGAAATTGATAATCAGGTACATTTTTCAAATAGCTTCACCCAACTTAATCTGTGAATGCTAAGTCATAACAAATCATGTTCAATAGAATTAATTTGAATGCTTCAAATAGAAAATGATCTATTCTTTTGGTGCCCTAATCAAAATCAATTTCAATCAACATTAATCGTCATAAAGAAAAGCTTCTGCCAACCTTGTGTAATGAATGACAAGATGCGAGTGGAGGTGAAAAATCTATATGTTAACAAAAATAATAGAAGATGATGAATCACCTTTCAATTAATCTTATACGGTAGGGTACTTTGTGGTTAAATGTGAAACACTTTCATGATTTTCCTACCTTTTATGCATGCTTATTCTTCCTTAATTTGAATGTTTGCATGGCTTTCATCTTTAGAATCTACTGAATTTTCATATTGGACTGTCTAAATAATGTAGATTCAACTAGTAAGAACGGAAGATAAGCTACTTTACAGAGAGAATCATAGAAAGTTTCAACTCAACAAGCCCAATGTATAAATTCTTTCATGCCTCAGCCGTCATATATATTTGGCTCAACTGAAGATATATTATCAACCTGGCTTGGAGAATATTAACTGTAGAAAACCGCAAACACTGCACGCTACGATTTTTCAGGAAATTGCCACTGTTAACACTATTGTAATCTATGATTTATCTCAGTTTTTGACATTGATAACTTATAATAAATTTTAGCATAGAATTATGATTATACACACATATTTTAAATATGTATTATATTATGTAATAGTATGAATATTTTATCGGTTGCAAACAATATCTTTGTCTGTCATAGAATGCATCATTTAGCACATATAAGTTATAACAACAAAATGATTTTTGAGAATTTAGAGAATTAAAATGTGAAAAATTAGTTTCATTGCATGTCAAAACAATAGACAAAATTGATTGTTTCGAGCGCCATAGTGTGAATAAGATGCAACTTAGAAAGCAGTAGGCCTACTACTTTTTTTTACTTTCCTTGCCCTACTACCATAGGTAAGGAAAGTATTGCTTTCCAAAAAAAATTAATTAACCGATTGACTTGAAATTTTAAACTTAAGGTCCTTATACCATGAGGACCCGACAATAAGAAATTCAATAAAATTCAATTCAAGATGGCGGAAAAAATGGCGGATAATTACTAAAAAACCATGTTTTTCACGATTTTCTCAAAAACGGCTCTAACGATTTTCTTTAAATTTATACCATGGATAGCTATTTATAAGCCCTATCAACTGACATGAGTCTCATTTCTGGGAAAATTGCAGGAGCTGCGTAATATTCTCGAGAAAAATGGCGGATAATTACTAAAAAACCATGTTTTTCACGATTTTCTCAAAAACGGCTCTAACGATTTTCTTTAAATTTATACCATGGATAGCTATTTATAAGCCCTATCAACTGACATGAGTCTCATTTCTGGGAAAATTGCAGGAGCTGCATAATATACTCGAGAAAAATGGCGGATAATTACTAAAAAACCATGTTTTTCACGATTTTCTCAAAAACGGCTCTAACGATTTTCTTTAAATTTATACCATGGATAGCTATTTATAAGCCCTATCAACTGACATGAGTCTCATTTCTGGGAAAATTGCAGGAGCTGCATAATATACTCGAGAAAAATGGCGGATAATTACTAAAAAAACCATGTTTTTCTCGAAAACGGCTCTAACGATTTTCTTTAAATTTATACCATGGATAGCTATTTATAAGCCCTATCAACTGACATGAGTCTCATTTCTGGGAAAACTGCAAGAGCTGATAGATAGATAGATAAATGACTTTTATTTACACTTTACAATAAAAGTGATGTGGGCGAAATTGAGGCAATAGAAGCCCCCTCTTCCATTTAACCCACGATGATGAGTAACATAAAAATAATAATATACATTACAATTTGAAATTAAATGATAATTAAAAATTATAAGGAAACTACTAAATCAATTTGCTACAAATTGAATAAATATTGCTGGTATACCCTGTGAAAACGGTGAAGATATTTTCAATATCCTACAAAAAATCTCCCAGCACATAGGATTTAACTTCAAAAAGGAGATGATAGATAACTGTCATAGACTCTCGAAAAATGACACAGCGAAATCATTTCCTCCACAAATTATTGTGAAATTCAACAAGAACTTGGACAAACAATTGTTTATGACTACAAAGAATTTGAAAGGGAAAGTGACAATGAGTGACCTAGGTTGGGGTGGTAATACAAATAATCTTTATATCAACGAAAGTATGTCTCCATTGAACAGAGAACTTTTTCAAAAAGGGAAACAGCTACAAAAAGAAAAACTTTTCAAATACGTTTGGTTCAAAAATGGCAATGTTTTTGTGAAAAAAGATGATACTACTAAAAGTGCCATTATACAAAGTATAAGTGATTTTGACTCTGTTATGTGAAGTTGGCATTTTTTTAGAGGAAAAAATAATGATCAGACTATTATTTCTCTCAATTTTTTTCTAATTATATTGAATTAATTATTTTTCGTTTATTTTAATAATGATAATAATACTGTACAATGAGTAATAATAGTGCTGACTTCATTCTCTTGAAAAACTCAAACAGACTCTTATACAGACTCTTAATGATGTGCTTTATTTCTAACTTGCGATAATTAATTTGATGAGAACATTATTGGAAAACCCTAATGAATGAGATTTAATTTTTTTTCCATTTTGATGATTAATTGGATAAGAATATTCTATTCCACATGATTTTATCATTCACTTCATGCATTCTTCATAACTTTTTTCTATAATTTTAATCCAATCAGTTCATGCATTTTTCATCAAATTTTTGGTAATGGGAATTATTCTCAGGATTGTGATTATTATAGGAGAAATATGTTGATTTTTTTTTCTCGAATCATGGAATTGGTTTTCGTCTTTTTTCACTCACTGTTAACCATATCATTTATGATGAATATCCTCACTCATTTTTCATTAATTTTAATTACTTTATTTTGTCATGTGTTTATGTGAATTAAAATGGTTGGTTCTCATTTATGATTCGTCTTGATCTGGTATGTGTACTTATGGAATTTTTTACTTTTTTTCCTTAGATTATTACAGTATGAATGTTGCTAGAATGAATGTCCATCAAACCATAAAAGTATCACTAATTATTCTTATGTATATAAGCCTATGTAATAAACTTTTTAACCTATTTCTGGATTATGGTTGAAGCGTGTAAATATGTGGAGGAAATCTCAGAGGTAAACTCTTGCTTTCTGACGGACAGGGGGAATATTACTGTTTTGCATCAGAATATTAGAAGCTTGAACAAAAATTTTGATTCTTTCCTAGCTTACATAAGCTGTTGGAAATACAAGCCAGATGTTGTAGTTCTGACTGAAACTTGGTTCCAGCCGTTTCAGGATAAATTCCCCTTTAATATCCATGGTTATGAAAGTTATGTTACTGAAAGTGATGGAAATAGAGCATCAGGAATAGCGATCTTTGTCTTGTCTGGAAGGGAGATTACATGTTCACGAGAAGATTTGAGGATAGAGGGTGCTGATTCTGTCTTATTGCATCTTAAAATTTCCAATTACAATTTAAGTCTGTTAAGTCTCTACAGATGGCATTCTGTTAGTGTAAATGTTTTTTTGGATAGCTTTGGCCGGTTTCTGGACATGGGAAGGGTTAATAACGACACAATAATTATAGGAGACATGAACATAAATATAAATGATTTAAATAATCAGAGTGTTTTTGAATACCTGGAATTGTTGAACTCTAAAGGTTATCAGTCACTTATAGATATCGATACTCGAGTATCTACTTCAAGTTCAACCTGTATTGACCATATTTTTTATAAATCTAAATTTAGTAAAAATAGTATTCAGAGTGCAGTTATAGAGTCACACGTTTCAGACCATAGAGCCGTCTCTGTTTCACTATCAAGGTCAAGTAACGTGAAAAATCCTGCTTCATCTATTAGAGAGACCCTCGATATTAAAAAATTATATAAATTACTCTTGGAGCAATTTATTTGCATGTACTGATGTTGATGGTAAGTATTCTTTGTTTATTAATGCATTACTGGCTTATATCAAACAATGCACTGTGAAACGTCAAAATTCAAAACATATTAATAGTGGTGGTAAACACTTGAAACCATGGATGACTGAAAATATTTGTGTAGAAATTCGGCATCGTGATAGACTTTATAAAATACACAAAAATAATCCACATAATGATCAACTTAGACTAAATTTCCTTTCCAAAAAAAATCTTATCAATAAATTAATAAAACAGCAAAAATATAAATTTTTCGCCAATTTAAAGACCTTTCCTGTTAAAAAACAATGGGAAATCATAAACAATCACTGCGGTCAATCTTCTATAAAAAATAAATCTATTAGTTTAAAGTGTGAAAATGATGATCTTATCGAGGATGAAAAGGCTTTGGCAGATAAATTCAATGACTATTTTATTAATATACCTGGTCACATTATATCTTCCATTCATAATCCGGATGAGCTGACTACAGAATATTATAACAGTAGATTCAAGAACACTAATTCATGTGATTCCTTTTTTTTAAAACCCATCACGTATCATGAACTCTTAACTGAAATAAATATGATGAAAAATGGTAAGTCACCAGGACCTGATAATGTAAATTCAAGCCTAATTAAAAAATTATCCAAATCTATAGTACCAGTCTTATGCGATATTTTCAATGCCAGTTTTCAAGAAGGTAAATTTCCCTCAGAACTCAAAGTGGCTAAAGTTATACCTATTTTCAAAAATGGAATAAAGACTGAGATATCGAATTACAGGCCCATTTCGCTGCTTTCAGTTTTTTCCAAGCTCTTGGAGAAACTCTTCAAAAAGAGAATAATGAGATTTTTCAAGAAAATAAATTTTATTCATAAGGTACAGTTCGGATTTCAAGAAAAACTTAGTACAGAACAAGCCTTAAATAAATTCATGTCAGACATCTATTATGGAATGAATCAGCCTCATAGATCAAGGACCTCAGGTTTATTTCTTGATATTAAAAAAGCTTTCGATACAGTGCAACATAGTATTCTGTTAGAAAAATTATATATGTCGGGTATTCGTGGAGTGTCCAACATGTGGATGAAGTCTTACCTGTCATGCCGGAAGCAGTATGTGTCAATTGGTAGTTGTACTAGTGACTTGGCAACAATTGAGTATGGTGTGCCTCAGGGGTCGGTTTTGGGTCCAATTCTATTCTTAGCATATATCAATGATTTGTTCTCCAACACATTCAATGGATCCTTAACATCGTTTGCTGACGACACGGCATTGGCATATTCTGCCAAAAGTGAAATTGAACTACAGGAAATGATCCAGCTTGACCTAATAGATCTACGTTGCTGGTTTGATTGTAATAAATTAGCACTCAATGCTACTAAAACCTGTTATATTAATTTTTCATTATCAGCTCCATTTCATTTTACTGACCCAATCAAGTATCATAAGATTGGCTGTAATCATCCAAATTGTAGCTGTGATGTCATCAAGCAGTTGGATTTTGTCAAGTATTTGGGTCTAACTCTTGATTATGGGCTGACTTGGAATCTACATATACAGAAAATCAAGATGTACCTATTATATTTGCTAAGAAGATTCCATCAATTGAAGCAATTCTTTCCAGTGAGTATTTTACGTGTCATGTATTTTGCATTTTTCAATTGTCGACTGGAATATGGAATCTCTTGTTATGCGTCTACTTTCCTATCTCATTTTAAAAGCCTAATCACACTGCAGAAATCAGTGGTAAGAATTATTCATGGTGTGAATAGAAGGACTCATACCTTTCCAATTTTCCAACTGTTGGGAATCCTCCCTTTCAGATACATCTATGTGCTGAAGGTGTTATCCTTGTTTTACAGAATGAGTGGTAGTATAGGACTTTCAGCTAGACCCATTAATGAAGATGATCATCGGGTGACACGTCAATCAATGCAACTGATGTTGAAAGTCCCAAAGCCAAATTCCACTACATTTCAAAGATGTTTTCTATTTCTCGGAAATGGCTCTAACGATTTTCTTCAAATTTATATCATGGATAGCTATTTATAAGCCCTATCAACTGGCATAAGTCTCATTTCTATGAAAATTTCAGGAGCTCCGTAATATTCTTGAGAAAAATGGCGGAAAATGACTAAAAAACCATGTTTTTCACGGTTTTCTCGAAAACGGCTCCAACGATTTTCATCAAATTTATACCATGGATAGCTATTTATATGCCCTATCAACTGGCATAAGTCTCATTTCTGGGAAAATTTCAGGAGCTCCGTAATATTCTTGAGAAAAATGGCGGATAATGACTAAAAATCCATGCTTTTCACCGTTTTCTCGAAAACGGCTCCAACGATTTTCATCAAATTCATACCATGGATTCATAAGCACTATCAACTGGCATGAGTCTCATTTCTGGGAAAATTCCATGAGCTCCGTAATATTCTTGAGAAAAATGGCGGATAATGACCAAAAAACCAGGTTTTTCACGGTTTTATCGAAAATGGCTTTAACGATTTTCTTCAAATTTAAACCATGGATAGCTATTCATAAGCCCTATCAACTGGCATGAGTTTTTTTCCTTGGAAAATTGCAGGAGCTCCGTAATATTCTTGAGAAAAATGGCGGATAATTACTAAAAAACCATGTTTTTCACGATTTCTCAAAAATAACTTGACCGATTTTTTTCAAATTCATACCCTGTATAGTTATTTATCAGCTCTATCAACTGGCATGAGTTTCCTCTCTGGGAACCAATGGGGGGTCCACCCCATCCTTGGAAATGGACTTAGTAACCTCCTTCTCGTGCATGAGGTAGGTAGGTAGCGCAGTTCATAAAAAAACACATAGTCGAGATATTTCATCTGTAGAACAGCTGTTTTGACGACTTTAAAAAATGACGACTAAAAAAATCATCGAATTTCACATTCACACAAAGAAAAAGTACTTTGAAAACAATTATATATACACCATATACAGAAGTCTGATCGTAGTTTCAAATATGAGCAAGGAAAGTTGTGTGAGTGTACCACACCAGATTTTTTTCAAATTATTCTTATGATGTTTTAGGCTCCAATCAATTAAATTATACTAGTGATACGGTATATATAATACTAATATCTATATTCATTGAAAATTAAATATGTCTATGATTGAAAAACATACTTGAGTGTGTGAATGTGTTTTTTTTTCACTCCTACTCACGTACGAAAGCTTCTTGCTTTTTTGTGAGTAGTAAAACATTATTGTTTGCAATAAATTTTATTCCATGAAGCTTCAAATTTGATCATCTCCATCATCCAGTTGAAGCTATATCATCCAACGTCATACATCATACGTCAGTAGATCTATCATCCAACTGATAATCAGCATCACGGTGGTTTGGTTTTTTGTTAAATATAAATTTTGTTGTTGTTCATTATATCCACTGATTATTATTTGCAGCTAGTTTTATAATTGTATGGATTTATCAAATTTGATTGTAATGAAAAATGAAAACAAATTTGAATTTGAATTTGAATTTGAATTTCATCTGTAGAACAGCTGTTTTGACGACTTTTAAAGAATCATCGGATTTCACAATTTACACAAAGGAAAAAGTACTTTGAAAACAATTATATACACACATATACAGTAGTCTGATCATAGTTTCAAATAATTATGTTGCTGCCAATCGTCATTATGTTATTTCTCTAAATTATTGTCGTTTAAGAATGAGGCTCCCAGTTCAATGAGCAAGGAAAGTTGTGTGAGTGTACCACACCAGATTTTTTCTGTTTACTATGGTGAAGAGAGTCAGCCACGCCATACCGCGTCGACTGTTTCCCCTTCCACAGCATCAAATCGAATCGCAAATAAATAACAATATACATCAATGGATTCGCAATGAATGTGGCTACATTAATTATTTGTCTATTTTTCTTTAGATTATTTGCTTCGAAGTTAATCGGAGAAAACAAAAATCAAATCGAAAAACCCCTAAATTTTTACATATATATTATTTTATCGAGGAAACTGTTTTATTTATTGAGGAAATGAATATGACTAATATTTTAGTCCATAATTTAACGAATCGAATGACATATGATAGATTTTTTCCGATTAATGGTTACAGAGATAATTGATTTCCAGTTTGCTGTTTACTATTTTTCCAGTTTTCTGCTCCGGGAATTGACAAAATAAGCAATAGAACATTGAAAATTATACTTCCACACATTGTTAAACCATTAACAGTAATAATAAACCGTTGTTTTTTAGAAGGGCACTTCCCTGTTAGTTTAAAGTTAGCAAATATTATACCGCTTCATAAGATGGGGGATCCTAAGGACCCAACCAATTACGGCCCAATCAGCCTGTTAAGTGGTTTCTCAAAAATAAAGGAAAAAGTAATCAAGTCTAGATTAATTGGTTACTTAGTCAAACACGAGGTCATTCATAAACAGCAGTATGGCTTTCAGACTAACAAAAATACAAATGATTCTATAACTCTCTTAACTCAAACAATTGCCAATAACTTCACTAATAATAAGAAAACAATAGCCTTTTTCCTGGATTTAGCTAAGGCCTTTGACACCATTCCTCATTCAAAATTACTGAACAAGATGGAGAAATTAGGAATTCGTGGTGTACCCCTTAGATTATTCACCAGTTACCTGAGTGATAGACATCAAAAGCTCACCTTAGAAAATAAAACTAGTTTTAGACGGTGCTATCTCCTATCCTTTTTCTCATTTACATTAATGATTTAATCAAACTTGATATTGAGAACTGTGTGACACTTGCTTTTGCAGATGACACCGCCTTAATATTTACTGGTAATTCATGGGAAGAGGTTAAAAATAGGGCTGAATCTGGATTAAGAACTGTTAAAGCCTGGTTAGATGAGCATATTCTTACCCTCAACACAAAGAAAAGTGTATTTTTAGCCTTTTCACCGAATGTTGTTGGTTTGCCGCTTGATCTCACTCATATTCATATTCATAGTCCTGATTGTAACCTTTCAGATTCATCAGATTGTAGTTGTCCAAAATTAGGTAAGGTAAAACCACCAGTAGTTGACACCTTAAGGATTTATATGTCTTGTTTTAACATTACTTAAACCAAATTCACTTTAGCGGAAACTTAAAGTTACTGATAGATGCACAATCTATTCCTCTATCATATTGTCACAAGAATAACATTAATAAAATGTATGTGAGAATTTTATTAATTTTTTTTTTAATGGGCACAGGTCCAGTAGTTGACACCAAGGAAAAACAAGAATATTCAGTAGTTGACACATTTTATTTCCAGTAGTTGACACTCTATATAAAACTCTTTATTTATTACACTCTTTATTTATTGACATTCTTTAGTAGTTTACACATGTTTTTACTGAGAAAAGGTTTAATAAATGAATTTTTGTGTACTCTGTATGAATACAGGAATGAGATAAATGATGAAAGTTGTAGAAAAATACAAAAATTGAGTGTTGATGTAATTACATAAATTAAGTTTAAAAATGAATATAAGTTGTACTAAGACTGCTAAGTTATCAGAATGAAAGAAGTTAATCCCATAAAAATGCAAGTTCCGGGACTGAGTAAACATTTCTCGTTATACTCATTTTTAAAGGCTCATCAATGTGGCATATTATATTTCTCCATTCATAGTCCAATTTATCAACTTTTTCTGGCCATTTCCAGAGTCTCCCAGATTTTTGCATTGCTGAAATAGTAGCAGCTGTTTCACAAACATCAGTTATAACACCCGGAAATAGCTCATCTTCATAAGAAAAAACTACATACTCACCTACTTTCCTCTCTACTGGTTTCTTCAGGGTTTTCTCATGCATGCTTTCCTCATCACTCTCATCTTTAAAATCACTGTCTGATAGCACCTCATCTATGCCAGAGTTAGAGCTGTCTTCATAATGAAGCACCTGCTTTGCAGTCCTTTTCTTATGCTGCTGAACTTTACCTTGTTTCACTCTTTCTTTTTCATCTTTTTTCCTTTGTCTCTCGGCAGCACGTTCCAGTTTTCTTTTTTCTAATTCTTCCTTTTTTGCCAACTTCTTTCTAAAATATTCTTGACACAGGTGTCCTGAGACAATGGCAGGCATTTTCTCCTTCATCGATCGTTTCTGTTTTGGTTCATTCTTGTCTTTCTGGAAAAAAAATGTCTTTTGAAGGGGCTGGGGATTTCTGAAGATACTTTAGAAGTTCCAGCTTGACAAAGATCAGTATGATCAATACTATCTTCAGCAGGCTTATCAATACAATCATTGATAGCACCAGGAGTGAGTGTTGCAGATGACAGCTCCCCATCCACAGTGCTTGGATTGGCCCCCTCATTAGTAGCATCAGGAGTGAGTGTTGCAGATGTCAGGTCCCCATCAACAGTGCTTGGATTGGCCCCCTCATTAGTAGTAGCATCAGGAGTGAGTGTTGCAGATGACAGGTCCCCATCAACAGTGTTTGGATTGGCCCCCTCATTAGTAGCATCAGGAGTGAGTGTTGCAGATGACAGGTTCCCATCAACAGTGCTTGGATTGGCCCCCTCATTAGTAGCATCAGGAGTGAGTGTTGCAGATGACAGGTCCCCATCCACAGTGCTTAGATTGGCCCCCTCATTGGTAGGACCAGATGCATTCAGCAAATTACTTTCCAGTTCTAATTTTGTCTTCTGCCATAGTTCAAAGAGTGAAATATCTTTTTCGCCACACTTGGATGTAATGAGCTGGTTTACGTGCGTCATATGGAGGCCGAAAGTGATTGTTTTCCGACCAGGCCGGTAAAACTTTACGGCCCTAGGGCTGTAAAATGACCTTGAATAACAGCTGATCGTGTCCGATCTCACAAAAATCATAGAGATAATCTCATAACGACTGTAATAATCTATATAATTATGTATCGTGAATCGTGGTATCATGTCTATAATATATTTTATGAATTACTGTTTCATAATTTAATATTTATTATTGTGTTATGATATCAAACAATAGAATACGATGATATCTCCATAGCCTCAACAATATAATGTTGGCTGCATTGTCCATTGTCAGAAAGGTAAGTATCGCAAGTCTTTAAAAGTGAAGAATCGAATTTGAAATCAAAGTACAATAATTGTATCAATATTTAAAAGTGAGGTAGAGTAATAATTGTTTCTTTTTTATTATCGAATTCCACTTCTTAATGCAATACAATCAACAATAATAATAGGAAAATACAGCAGAGATCTAAAGTTTAAGGTAAGCCTACTGGTGAAACTCAGCCTTGACTGAAAAATTCCTAGTAATTTTTCCGTAATTCATTATTAAAACTTTTAGATAATTTTTCTTCAATATCAAACCATATAGAGAAAACATTAGGCCCACTCAAGATTGAATCTTCGAATGTTTTCTCTATGATTTAACTATTTTCAGAGCAATATTTGTTGTGAAAATGCCGGCAAACGGCTTCAAGTTTGCCGCTATAGGCTACACTATATTATAGTAGCCTACATACGTTACCTGACTTACAGGCCACTTCGATCAAAAGATGCAATGACCGAGAGCGTAAAGGCATAATACATCAGAACTCAAAGCTCAGTGAATTACAAACATGATCTAGGTTTGAACCTCGGTCAGTGAATTTTTTTTTGTCGATGAATTTCGACTTTTATTAGCTATTTTATATTAGTTACCGTAATTTAAATTTCAATCAATTTTTTAGATATATTTTGAGACAAAACTGTGAAATATGCAATTAATTAATTTTTAATCACATTATTTCAAAATAGTAATGAAAATTCTATTCATCCATCTATCCATGAGATATTGCACCAGGCGCAAAGCGCGAGCTATAAAAATTCAAACAATTATTCGAAATATTAATAGTATAAAAATATTGTCACTATTGTAAATTATTAATTAGTAATATTGAAATAATTGACAGTGAAAGTTGTCATAACCAAGATTCAAACTATCAAAATAGGCTGTTTGAATTTTATTTATTTTTTAATTTCTTATATATTGGGAAGTTTTTTTTTGGTGTGGCGAAAAATAGCGTTTGCACCATGGGCAAAAATGTATTTCCAGCTCTCAATTTTTTCTAGTCCTCGGCCTACGGCCTCGGACTTAAAAACCGATTTCGAGCCGGAAATATCTCATTTTCGGCCCTAGGTGCGAAATATACTATTTCCTCCAACTCGTTACTTGTACTACTGTTACAAAATATTTTGAGCTTGCTTTCTGGAATACTTTCATTGAGAAATCGAAGGCCTTCTTTCAAAAATTGGCTACGTTTTTTGGCTTTTGTGACTTGATTTTCACCTTCAATGTTTAATGGTAGAGTGATAGCTTCTGGGTTCCATGGAAACAATCCACATTTTCTGAAACCATTTTCCAGAATAGTCACTTGTAGCACATTGTCTATAACTTGTTTCAAAAGTTTTGGAAAATCTTTCTTCTTCAAGATTGGAGCCTCCAAATTGGATAGCCTCCATTCATGTACTTTCCTCTTCCAGTGCTCTTTGAGAGTCCTGAAAACCGAAACATCCATTGGCTGTAAGAGATGCGTTGCATTTGGGTACAGTGCGATGAGAATTATGCCATTTTTTTCACAAAACTGACTCACTTGCAAACTCAGATGAGATTAGTGCCCATCCACAAAAAGAGCAACTGGCAAAGGAATATTTTCTTTCTTCAGCCATGGGTAGAAAATATCAGCGACAAATTCGAAAAATGCCTACAGGTCATCCAACCAGACTCTGTTTTTCCCAAGCCCCACGCTGGAGGAAATTCTCTGCAATTTCCTGCGGGATCCTTTTATATTTGTACAAACTGTTGGGGGAGGTACAGCACCACTTGCACTACCTGTGATAAGGACAGTGAGGCATTCTTTCTCATCTGGATTCACTTGCTGATATACAGTCTTATCCCCTTTTTTTGCCAATACTTTACTACCCTTTGGGTTTAGAAAAAATGCTGTCTCATCTGTATTGAAGATTCTTCTTGGATCTTGTAGAATCTCTTCATGTTTATTTTCAACCAAAAATGCCTCAACTTCTTTGAACCAATTACAAAGGCTTTCCTTGGTTACTGCAGCCCTTGTTGTTGTAAGGTTTTGGGACATACGAACAGCTATTCCGGGGTTTCTTCTCATGAATCCTCTCATCCATGATTTTCCTGGGCAGCTGTCTTTGAACGGGTTTGGCCTCTTCAACTCTTTTAAAAGGCGCTGCACACTGAATACAACCTCCTGCATTGTAACAGGAAATCCTGCACGGGCCATGCTGTAAATCCAATTACAGATAGTTGTTTCTTCACCTGGACTTAAAATAGCCGCTGGACCCATTTTCCTTGAACAAATAGAATAGAATAATTTTTTAATCCTACAAGTATATCTTTTTTTGCATATGTTTGACAAACATTGACACTATGTGATGTAAACTCTCAAGCTAGACAAAGAAAATGTAACTTAAGGTATGTGAGATTTAAAAAAGAATATATATAGATATATAAAGAATATATAGAGGTTCAATTGAATTTCTAAACTATCAAGTTAATTAAATTATTCTAAGTTATTATTAACGAGAGAATTCAAAAATATGATGAGTTATATAAATAATTTTTTTAAAGATGATAGTTGTGGAATAAGATGGAAATGATAGATGACACAAATCAAGGGTCAAGGATTGGAGGTGGCTTCTGGATGTGGAGGTTAGAGGTACTGTGTATGTCAACAGCTGTGTCCAAATGAGGTATAAATGCTTAGGATAAAAAATCTCTCAAATCACTTACTTTTAGATTATATGATTAGAAAGCAATGAAAATAATATGAATTTCATGAACTGAGTTTTGTTAGGTTCTTGTAGTTTGAGTTTTGTAGTTTATTATTAAAATTCATATTATTTTCAATCCTTTGAAAAAATCATAGAGCTGCGTTACCTGTCAATTGGGTGTTTTCCTTCAACCTTGTACTTCAAAGTGACCCGGAACATTAAATTTTTTAGCTGCAGTTTTATAAGGTGTATTATGCAATCTTACATCTTCCACAGCTGCTTCCATTGCCTCTTGTGATATTTTCTAAAATTACCTTTTGTTGGAGGCATCTGAAAATGAAAAAGGGAGTAATTTAGAAGTTGACACATTGAAACTCCAATAGTTGACACCCCCTGTCAACTATTGGATATGATACTTTGAAAATGTTTTAAAGGTTATAATGCACAAATTAAAAATGTAAGCAGTTAAATAACACTCAAATAGAGCAGAATTATCAAATTATATTACTCCCCAGTAGTTGACACTCTGTGTCAACTACTCAATACTGTACCATTCCAAGTTTCAGTAGTTGACATGATGCCAAACAGCCATTTTTTTTTCAATTTTTAGGTTATTTTAAAAACTGTATGTATACTTCAGAGTCTAAGGCAACGTATTAAACATCTACTTAATAAAAATTATAATTGGTGTTTAAATTTGCAATCCTTACCTTTTAGCCTGTTCTTAGCCAACTCCACAACGAAATCCCAACTATTAATTGAAAAGCATGCACTGTTGTCATGAGATGATTGCACTTCGACTTCTGTTAAAGATGGCGGCACAGTAGTTCACATACACACCACTAGAGAGCTACACTACACAGACAGAACAATATTATTCATCTGGCACCTTTATTTCTCTTGTTATTCAGCTTTTTCATTAAAAGTGTCAACTACTAGTGCAGTGTCAACTACTGGTGGTTTTACCTTAGAGAAAAATTATTCAAGTATCTGGGTGTCACTGTTGATCAACATCTTCGGTGGGATGTCCACATCAATGTCACTTGTAATAAGCTTAAACACTGGATCAACAAATTCTACACTATCAGTAAATTGAGTAACATAGCCGTTTCTAGATTGGTTTATTGTGCTTACATCCAGTCTTTTCTTCAATATGGGATTATCGTTTGGGGCGCTGCCTTAATTGTTATTCAGAAGACCTTATTAAAGGCAATTCTTGGAAAGCCCAGACGTTTCCCTAGTGACAATCTTTTCAGGGAACTGAATGTGCTGACTGTCAGGCAGCTTCACACGAAAAACTTGATAATCTACATGAATAAGCATAGTAATCTTTTCAATCTCCGTTTATCACCATACAATCTTCGTCCCTCATCCATCACTTTCGAATCTCATCATACAGTTTTATCCATTTGTAGAAGGCAGTTCAATTACATTGTCCATAAACTTGTTAACGTAATACCTGATCATTTTATCTCTAACAATTTGACCAGAAATCTTTCTAACGAAATAAGTCAATGGATCACATCGCATAACTCTACTGATTTATTATTTGATTTCTTGTAACTTTTCACCTTTCAACTCTTTTTTTCTCTTAAATAAGTTCATTATTTCTTGTTAATTGTCTGTATTCTCGAGATTTTTTATTATACAAATTTCATACTTATAATTTATATTTTTGTTTATGCTTTCACTTGGTTCTGTAGTTTTTTGTAACACTCGGCCCTGCGCACAGGCTTTGCCTTTGCAGGGACCTTCCGTGTTTTTGTTAACCTGCTATTTTAAGAATTTGTTTTAGTTTTAAGTTATTTATTTCATAACTACTTTGTACAATAACTATGTTGTAAAAAGGATAAATAAATTGAATTTGAATTTGAAAAAAAATTTGAATTTGACTATGGTTAAGAGAGTCAGCTGTGCCGTTCCGCGTCGACTGTTTCCCCTTCCACAGCGACAAATCAAATCGCAAATACATAACAATATACATCAATGAATTTGCAATGAGAGTGGCTACATTAATTATTCGGCTCATTTTCCTTTGAAATTACTTGTTTCGAAGTTAATCAAAGAAAACAAAAAAATCAAATCGCAAACCCCCAAAATTTTTACATAGGCCTATATATTATTTTATCAAGGAAACTGTTAATTTCATTGGAAAAATGAATATAACCAATATTGTAGTCCATAATGTAACGAATCAAATGGCATATAATAGAACTGTTTCTGATCAATGGTTACAGAGATAATTGATTTCCCGTGTTTACCTGCATTTTTCATGTTTTAGGGGGTTGGGGCGGAAAGCTCCAAGGGGATTTCTTGGGACTTTTGGGAGAATGACCCTCAGGGAGGGTTCTATCGATGGTGGGAAATTCAGCTTTTATTTAATTTTCGGATTAAAATTGCTTTTCTGGACCTTCATTGACTGGGCTATACTGGATATATCAATCTTCCATTTACCAGTCCAGTAAGCTCTTAACTGAGCTACTGTGCCACTCTCTGATATAATGATTGAATGCTTGAAGGGGGTTTCATCTTATGTAAGCATTGAAATGACTACCACAGTCAATGTTACCAACTTATTATTTTCTATTTTCCCGCGCTGATCCTCTACAGGGTGTTTACAAACTCCCTACCAATACTCTAGGGCATTGTTCCTGGGTAACAAACATATCTAAACATCATAATTAAATTGTCCGGAAGTCTTCAGTTACTCACACAGCGACCATTTTGCTTTTTCAACATTTTTTTCTAAATAGGCCTAATTGTTGAACATACGAAATTGAAACTTTGCAATTCATAACTAGACAAAGCTACAAAAAATTATAATAATAATTTTCACATTCATAAAACAAATTGCAGCCATTAAAAATGTTGTGTCTTAAATAATTCAGAATGTCTTGAATAACTCAGAAACCATTGGTTTTACAAAACAATACAGGATTAATTTTTTTTAGTAAATTAATTAGCTATCAATTAGTACATGCTGCTTTAAGATTGGACCAATATTAACTGAGATATGGCAGCTTTAGTGACAAGACACCACTGAGGGTTAGTTGCAGTGCATACCAAGGCATGCAGCTAATGTCTGCCACAACATCCACAGTCTCTGTCTGCTTTGCATGTCATTTATAAGATATTTAAAATTATTTCAAACTCGAATATTCATGTTACATAACCTCTTGGTCTTGGCATAAGTCTTGGCAAGTTGCCATATCTAAGTTGATCTTGGACAATCTTAAAACATCAGGTACTAATCGATAGGTAATTAAATTTACTAAAAAAGTTATTCCTGTAATTTTCTGAAAACCAACGTTTCTGAGTTATTTAAGAAACAACATTTAAATGACCGTCATTTTGTTTTTTTTTGTCTAGTTGTTATAAATGATTGTGTAGATTTTCAATTTTGTATGGTCAACCATTATTTAAAAGAAAATATTAGTGAAGCAAAAAGCCGCTGTGTGAGTAACTAGAGACTGTCGGACAATTTAAGATACTCGATATGTCTGTTACCCAGACAATGCCTAGAGTATTGGTAGGGAGTTCGTGAACTCTTGTATATAACTACTATCTATTTTTCCTACAGTTACCCGAAAAATTGCTCATTCCCGCATCAATTATAGTACGCAAATACCTTATTCACACCCAGTGCGGGAATGTAGATTTGAGTTTGGCCATAGTTATTTTGTGCAACTAGTGCGCAAAGTGACCGTTTGCTGCAACCGAAAGAAACGTTTACGCCGAGCCGTAGGCGAGGGCGGAATGGTCTTGAGTGCAGCAAACCAACTTTCGCACATTTCACATTAAGTTTTTCCTACAGTACATTGAATATGAAAAGTGGGTAATTATGGGTAAAATTGCCTGAAATGCTCAAATGTTTTGTCTGTGTATTTATATTGATAAAAAACCTTACTTTATTGTCAAAATGAATAAAAATGTTTCCTTGGTTTTTACTATCTAATACTAATAATTACGCGTTGTGCTTCGTTGCACCTCTGCTCACTAGAGCAGCCACAAGCAAACTGTTACCAACTTCATTTTGATTTTGCTGCACTGTTTGCTCCATATAACCTACTAAGTATTTGCGTTGCCATGTTGCAAATCTGGAGTGCAGAAAAATTTTTCCCGCACTAGAGCGGAAAGTGATTCTTTGCGTTCTGTAATCAGTGCAGCAATGGCCACTTTCAACGTAACGTAGGAAAAGTACTTTGCCGCACTCCAAATTTGCAACATAACAACACAAAATAGTTACGGTAACACGCTTTATGACGGTAGAGTGCGGCAAAGTATAAGAAATGTTGGTAAACCTGAATATGTTTCTGGCTGGAAATTTTTGTAAAACAGCTGATTATTACCGCCAGATATTGAATAACAACCAGTAAATAACAAGAAGTTTTGATAGTATTCAATATCAGTATTTTATTTCTATTCAAGTTATCATGAACGATTTTCATGGTGTGAGATGCCTATATTTTTAACTATGATAAATTGGAAACATTTATCAACCATTTTTATGATCAAGGAATCAAGTATTTTTATCTTTATTTACTTTTGTGGTTAGGTTACTCTTGTTTCTGATACTAAGGCTGTGATTGTTATATTTTCAAAACAATAATGTATCCATTAGGTTGAAACATAAAATATTTACACTTCAAAAAAATTTATTCAGTTCTTCAACTCCCCGAAACATCTCTACTCACATTTCCGTAGAACAACTTCAATGAATGCCATTGATGAATTAGAAACAGAATACAGATAGATGTTATTGAATACCGTAATCAAAACACTGGATTTACATCCCGTTTACTCAACAGTGACTTGAATGATTGAAGTTCAGCATTTCAGGTAAATGTAATGTCTATATAATATAATTTAATCACGTTTTAATAATACAGTATAATCTTATTATACTTTCACGCTGCTACTGGTCGCTTGGCCAGAAAAGCAGAAAGGCCAATTGACACGTTTACTAATGTATTTACAAGAAAAAACAGCTGAAACTATATTTTTACACTAATTGTGTATAAATATCATTCAGACTCAAACTTGAGGATATTTGGAACTGGAATAAATGGTACACATGAAATTTCATAGAATGGTCAGGTTAGACTTGAGTCTGTCCTGAGGGCTGATCACTAGCCTAATCATTGATCAGTCCTGGGCATATTAACTTATTTATTTATTTACATTAATAGAAAAATTAAAACATAAGCTTACAGCTTTGATCACATAGACAAATTAATCAATAAAACATATTTATGGGCACCGTATAAGTATAAAAGCAAAGTTTTGCTGCAAAACTTTTGTGTTTTCAGATAGGAGAATATTAAACTGTTAGGCACAGGTGAAGTATAACGTTTGTGAGGCTCATTGATGGCTCAAAATACATATATTATCCAGACAAGTGATATGGCCATTTTTACACTTGCTGATTACTTCTTGTAGATGAAGTATTAAATTGAATCTCATATAACTTTATAATATTCATTCTATTGTCATTAGACTGAATTTGGAATAATTCTGTTGTGGAATGGTTGCAATATTTATTATCAGCATTAAATAATATGTTCACCCTCTATTACTGACTTTTCACATTTTATGGTAACTGTAGGAAAATTTAATGTGCAATATGTGCATAAAGTTTCTTTTCTGCACTCAAGAAATCATCATTCCGCACTCGCCTACGACTCGTAGTGCAATCAATGCAGTAATGGTCACATTAAGGTATCTGTAGGAAATAGTTATTTGTGCAACTAGTGCGCAAAGTGACAGTTTGCTGCACCGAAAGAAACGTTTACGAAATGGCTTCTTGAGTGCAGCAGAGGAACTTTGTGCATGTATTTCCATTAAATTTTTCCTACAGTTACCATTGAATATGAAAAGTGGGTAATCATGGGTAAAATGATGGCTGAAATCCATTAATAACAACCTCTATTCATTTAAAAATTAATCCCTTGAAGTTGAAAATTCTCAGCCAAAGTTTTCATTTTTATTCATTCAAGAATCAGAAAAAATACAGATGGAACAAAAAATTTCGCATGCATTCAAAATACACGCCAAAGCTGATTGGATGGCTGCAAGATGGCTGAACCGACAAGCGCACGACCTAGTGGGAAGAATTGTACCTAAGTTTGTTTCATCCAGCTAAAAAGTACTGAAACAGGATTCAGAAATAAATTTAGACTTTTGTCAAATTACCGAGAAAATGCTCAAAGTAAACTGAAAATATTTATAAAAATAACATAGACAACAGAGAATATTTTATTGTAGTAGGCTATTCTTATGTTTTTTATTATTTTTATTTATATGGATATCGAACGGTAATCATTTAACCTCAAAATTCGATTTTTATAATTTATATTTGCTACTTTTCTCATTGCTTGCAGTTGAAATAATAATTATCAATAGAAAAGAACTATTATTTATTATTAAATGATGAGAATTCGTAAATGATGATTATTAATTATGATTTAGATCAGTGGTCGCCAAACAGTCGATCGCTAGCTACCGGTAGCTCGTGGGGGTTTTGGTAGCTCACAGAAATGCTTGGGTTGTCAACCATGCATTGAGAAACATGACTACAAAATTCTGTATTTCTCAAAGATATGAAATTGAATGTTTCAAATTTGCATCTTCAGGGAAAGATAAGACATTGGTGGATGATTTGAACTGTAAAATCGTTTTCCAAGGAGCTTGAGATGTGGGAAAAGAATGTCGTCCAGTTTGAATATAAACACTTTTCCAGTCTGAAGAAAATCAATGACGAGGAAAATCCTTCACAGCACCTCAGCAATAACCAATAAAACGTTACAGTTCAGACTTCAGACAACAGTTTGATCAACGATTTCAAGATTTTAAAAGCATATCGAATATGGTACAATTCGTCAACTCTCCTTTTGTAGAGATCGATGCAGAAGTATTGCAGCTTGTGTTGTAAAAATTTTTGGGTGGAGATCAGGCTTCAGTTGAAATGGAATTTGTGGATTTTTAAATGATCTTGTCTCTCAGATCACTTTCTACAACTGGAAATATTTGGCCTCAAATCCCCAAAGAAAAATATCCAATTATTATTCAAGTTGCATTGAGGTTGAAAGCTATGCTCAGCTCTACCTACTTGTGTGAATCAATATTTGTCAAGTATAAAATTCATAAAAAATCGATATAGGAACAATTTTTGGACAACTGCATCAGAATGGCGGCTACAACGTACACTCCAAACATCAAGAAATACTTGATCGCCAAAAGAGTTCCTCTCTCTCATTGAAATGTACATTTCAACTTTTGTTATACTTTTTGCTATGAGATAAGTAGATTTCAACACTAGAAATGTAATTTATAGGGAATGAAAGATACTGCCTTTATTCTAATATTCCTTGTAGCTCACTAGAAGATTTATAATGCTATTCTAGCTCACAGGCTCATAAGTTTGGCGACCACTGATTTAGATGAACATTATTCTGTGTTTTGGATTTCTAGTTTGGGATTTTATCATAAATGTAGGGTAGCCATTGAAATGATTCTTATCTAAATCTAACCACAGTCATTGTTACCAACTAATTTTTGTTTCGTGAACTAATCCTGCATATAACCCACCAACTATTTTGTGTTGCCATGTTGCAAATCTGGAGTACGAAAGTAATACTTTGCGCACTAGAGTGGAAAAGTGATTCTTTGCGTTCTGTAATGAGTGAAGGAATGGCCACTTTTCAAGGTAACTGTAGGAAAAATGATTATTCGTAATGAATTACAGTAGCAACGAATTTAATTGAAACCAGGTTTTTGATGTGATAACTGTACCAGTCATATATTCCTAATTGGACGTGGATTGCTCAAACCTGTAATTAAGGAGTCACTTCGAGTTTAAGCCCAGAGAATTTGTTTTAATTATAAATTAGAATTAATCGATAATAGTAATAAATAAATATTATTTCAAGCTGTTCTTCATACTTATGTTTTTTCTCAACAAATATGTTCTTACGTAAGAGTTATGTTAAACTGACAGATTTTAAATTATATTGATTTGCTTTTCATGAGTAATAAAGAACTATTTGAATTGACTGTATTGCAGATACGTTTACAACCAGGTGGTGAGCGTGCTGACACTGACGCAGCTGACGCGCGTGTTCGAGCAGAGAGGCAATTTCGACCTGCGTCGCCTGTTGGCCGGCTCTGAGCGACTCATCGACCACCTGCTCCACTTCACAGAGACCCAACCCGGCTTCCTCCTTGGTGCCGTCAAGTGCCTTCCTATGTCCAGCTCTACCCGCGACCTCATCAGTCAGACCATCGTCAACTCTTGTGCCAAAATAAAGGTAATAGTCCTTCATCAGTCACACCATCGTCAACTCCTCTGCTAAAATTAAGGTAATAGTCCTCTACAGGGCCGGATCCAGGGGGGGGGGGCAGCGGAGGCATCTGCCCCGGGCACCGAGTTAAAGGGGGCGTCAAATTATAGTCGCCATTTTCTTATATAGGTAATAAATGCTTTAGGCGTTCATATCTGACGTAATTGTTAATTTGAAGTCTCAATATATTATAGTCTCCGTGCACATTTTGAATTTATTTCTCTCTTATATTTTTGAAAAACCAACAGAACAAAATAACAATTATTTTTATAGCCGCAGTATACTTCCGCTGTATGAGCGTGGCATAGCAAAGAAAGTCCGAAAAATAGAATTATTTAAGAACTTAATAAAATTATGATCTTGTGGATCTATTTTTTTCCTGTAACTACAATATTTACTGCTCTATTAACTAACTAATAATTTCACTGCATAATGCTTTTGTTTTACTTAGTCTGTGGCCATATCTAGATTTGGGAGAGGAATAGCAAAAGATTACATTTTTTGCCTCCCTATCATTTTGATGATGTACTTATTGTATGAATCAAAAAAGAATAATAGCATTGTTTTCAATTATGTATGTTAATGAAAATGAACTATGACACAATTTATATTATCATTAAAAATGCCTTATAATTCAACCTCAGTTTTATTCCAACCTCGTTTACGACTAATATAGTAATAATCCCTCGCATTTTTGTAAATTGGTCGGTGAAGGTCGATCGTGAGGGGGGCGCCAAAAGTAACGCTTGCCCCCTCCCCCCTAGAAAAATAGGTAGATCCGGCCCTGGTCCTCTAGAGTGAAATTCACGTTAGTGCAAATGATACGACTACGGTATTGCAGATTCTCTGTTACCACCTTCTTCTTCTATATTATAAGTTGTGATTCAAGTCATTCCGGTATATCTGACGTAATATTAATGCTGATTCTTGTTAATGATGATCTACTCTATCTCAAATATATTTCATTTGTCAAGAGAATATATTTTCTCTTCACCTAATTATGCATTTTCATAATTGAGATATTATATTGTGTCAGTTTATTATGTTTCTTCATAGTCAACAAATGATTTGGCAACAATGCGGAGGTAGAAAAGGATCTGTTTTGTCTAATAACAGACAAGGATAGTAAATCAATGTCAATCAGCTATTGAATTCATAACGTAGTCGTCTGGTACTTTTTGCGGGAGAATGCTCAACTAACTGAATTTTTCACTAAAGTGTAAGGAAATCAAATCGAAATAATACATACGAAGTAGATCATATCAAGTCAGCAGATTTTAAAATATTATAATAATATTTTAAGTATAATAATCAAGCAAGAAATTAAGGTTTAGGTCTATGTGTAAACAATTATTCTGTCGTAGTACAGGAAACTATCCCATATAATTTTCAATCAACTCATTAAGAAATTTGACCTGGATAATATGCTACTGGTTGCCCCAAAACCTCGTAAGTTCGGTCCTTTGTTTAGTTTTTTCCAAGAAATTCCCGTGATATTAAACAGCCAGAAAACATTAATCGCACCTCCATTGAAGATAATAACATTTTGGAAAAGTAAGCTTAAAATCGACTTATCCATCTCAAATTAGTACTGGCTTTTGAGGAATTTCCGTGTTCAATTTACTATATCTTCTTATTATTACCAGTTGAATGTATATTCCTCTAGTGATAACGTTGTCCTCTACAAACAATCTGAAACCAATTAAACCTTTCTATCTTGATTTGATCTATTCTAGCTTTGGAAAATCATTCTTAATATCACAAATTATTTGTCAATTATTATTTGCCATTATTTGTTTCTCTTCATCATAATAACGTAATGATACATGCTTAAAGAATAAATGCGCTACTTTACTGACATTTAAATTGATATTATTATAATATCATACATGTTTTCGTCAACTTCACGGCTCTATGGTTATTTGCTTGGAATATCTAGTTCGATTTACTGGGGTTCTAGAAGACCGGTATTGGTTTGTTAGTCATAAAAAACCTGACTGCACATTTTAATCATACAACCTTATTTTGAAATTCTTATATGAATACAGACTAATTGGTCCTTTTTTGATTTTCAGAATTTAGTGTTTGCAATATTAATAGCTGACAACAAATTGATAACAGTTGTGAAAATGAAGAAGTACAATCTGCATCCCGCCGACCTGCACATAATTTTCAATATGGTCAACTCCTCAGAATCTTTCAAGCCCGCTGAAAGTTGGACACCTATTTGCTTACCAACTTTTGATGCCAGGTAACAATCAACTGACTACAATGAAAGTTTAACAAACTATTTAGACGAAATAAGATTCCCATGTTGTCGACTACAATATTTATGTTGAACTTTTTTGTTGATAATGATCAAGTTTTTATAGTGAACTATAAATTTGGTAGTTTTACTTTGGTGCTTTGTTTGACTAGTGAATTCTCTAAATTGGCTGGCTATTTAGTTAAGTTATTGAAATGTTGGGTATGCTGGAAAATGTGGGATCTGAAAAGAAGGATAGTAGATCAGTCATAACGAGGTTAAATTCAAGTCAATGTGAATTTTTGATAATCATATTCAACTTCATTCAAGTTATTTATATGTTTTAGACATGGCTTTTTATCAGACTTATTGTTTTATATATAGTTTTATAAATCAAGTGGGGCTTCGTGATGCACGGAGTCAATATCAACTTATAATAATAAATAATATTGCCGTGTTGCTTAACTATACAGAGTTGGTGTAAATTATGGAAACAGCTTGGCATTTATTTTACAAGGATAATTTGACAGTAGGTTTCATTTTGAGAACCTATTCGATAAAAAAAGCAAACACTCAATTCTGTCGCTTCAAAATTTTGGCCCGCCACCTTGGAACAACCATTTGAATCCAATTCCATTGTTTTAAATGGGAAAGTGGTCATATGATACCGTACATAATTTTGAAACAGAATTTCATGAGAAATTCAATGGCGAGAACCGTACATCGATATCTCAACCCGTTTTAAGTTTCTCACATTTGAAGATACTAATAAATAATAAAAATTGGAATAAAAACATACATAGAAAATCTAAAAAAATCATCCAACCATTAAATTTAACTTTTTCAAGTATTGGTAAACACTTATGGTAACATCTAATCACATATTTAACACTTTGAACAGAAAAGTTTGATCTGTCAGATTTTCAATGTACTCATTTATTTAATTTTTGTATGATTAATTAGTATCTCTAAATGTGAAAAACTTTAAAAGTAGTTTTTTAATATAAAAGGATTCCCAATGAAACATTCTATCAAGTTATCCGTGTAAAAGAAATATTAAGCTGTTTCCATAATTTTTTCCAACCTGTATAAAAAGGCAGTATGATTATCCATTCTATGAAAGATTCGTTCTCAGTAACAACATAGTGTATGAAGTTCATTGATTTTTTCATCCATTAAAATTGAGAAATAATGTTATTAAAATTGAGCAAAGTATTTGATCTTTGATATTCGATCTTAGATTGATTCCCGGTTCCACCAAACTCAATCAAGATATTTGAACATGGTCAAATTAGGTTCGCTTCACGAGTGCATTGGAACATATGATTTCTATTCTCACGTGTACTATCGTTAATTGCAGTGCACATTTGTAAATCGTACCCGTCTCAACCATATTCAAATGTCTTGGCCAAGATTGGTGGAACCGGGCATTATATTTGTTTGATCAGTGTCAGAAACAATGATTTAAAGGATAATGCCTGGTTTCACCAAACTCGGTTAAGACATTTGAACACAGCAATGTGACCAGTGCCTCATCAAGGCCAGCGGTAGCGAGCGACATATCCATGTTAGAAACTGAAATATTAACTAAAGGAACACATAAGAACTGTGAAAAACAATAAGAAAAGTAGGTAATGGAATAACAACTAGGCCTATAGCAACTCAATTACACAGAAATAAACACCAGAGCAGACAACAAACAGGAAACAGAACACCTTGTTGACAAGTGTGTGGATGTGTGGTTTGCCAGAGCTCGCCTTCACTGGTCTTCGCTCGTGCACAGTGCACTCTTTGTAAACCGTACCTGATTTAACCATGTTCAAATGTCTTGACCGAGCATGGGACCTGCAATAATTTAACAATTTTTTTTTTAATTAATTCATATTTGACATAATTTAGTAATTACTCAATGTTTGTTATTCTATTTTTCAGCGCTTACATGCATGGGCATGTTTCATATCTTTCTGAAGATTGTGAGGCCTGCCTACTACTTCTAAGCATCGATCGCGACATGTTTTTCAACCTGTCAGAAGCCAAACAGACCATTGTCGATGTAAGTTGCTGTTCAATTTTTCAAACAGGATTGGGCGATGAGGCATGGATGATTTAGAATTTACACACTCATTTTTATAATTCTCAATGGAAGCTCAATTTTATCAGTGAGTTCCTACAATCTTTACATTTTAATAATCAAAGAAAAAACAACAACATTGATTACGTACGAAAAATAACATAATTGGAATGGCATCCATTTTTCTCCTAACACAACTGTAGACTGTGTGAGAAATTGATGACAGAATGCCGTGCAACAGATAACCTTGCCTTATCTGCCATGGAGGAAAACTTTTTGCACAAAGATTTGGATTTTCTGTTTTTGTAGCAAAAATTGACTGTTTGGTATGGCATTATTCAACAGTAGTTAGATATTGCCACTTCTGGGACAACTCTTCAGCCATGTAAGATGTTCAAGGTTACCAAACCTAACCAAAACAGAACTATCCTAACCTAGCCTAACCTAACTTAACTTAACTCCCCCACCCACTAGTCAAGATAGACATTTTCAATGACTCTACCTCCTCCTGTGACATGACTCATTCAACATAGAAATTTTCAATGACTCCCACTCCTGTCACTAATGACCATGATCATCAGTCTCTCTATCAGTATTCAACATTTCTGTCTGTATGGCAAGGTTGGGTCGTCCTCTCAGCTCCACTCAGTGTTCAGTCAGTGGTCAGTCAGTGTTCAGTCACTATTCAGTCAGTGGCACTCAGCATCCTAATGTACTTATAGCTATTAAGTATAACCACTCAGCTCCACTCAGTGTTCAGTCAGTGGTCAGTCACTGGTCAGTCAGTGGTCAGTCAGTGTTCAGTCACTGTTCAGTCAGTGGCACTTGGCATCCTAATGTACTTATAGGTACTAAGTATAACCACTCAGCTCCACTCAGTGTTCAGTCAGTGGTCAGTCAGTGGTCAGTCAGTGTTCAGTCAGTGGCACTCGGCATCCTAATGTAATTATAGCTAAACTATATCTAAGGAGATGGTAATAAGTATACAGTTTGGAATATATTCTGATTCTAGTCCACCAAACCTTGATGGACTGTTAAAGAAATGTAGTAGCTCAATTTCACATGTCTATTGTGAAGAACATTATTTACTTACATTATTGGAGGAAATACGTCTATGTATACAAGAATCTCTTGCATCTACAACACAGCAGAATAGTGTTGGTGCTGATAGACATAACTATAGATGTTCATTGCAGATTGTCCATG